>NC_061509.1:236699513-236834969 GCF_022539505.1 Lolium rigidum | reverse complement strand
AGGATTTTTTGTTTTCTATGCTACGAATCCCATCAGGAGGACACCATCTTCTTGATGGAGGCGTCAATGGCAGCCAATGTCGGCGCCCCACTCCTCTCGGCCTTCGCCTTCTTGTTGCCAATTGGAGCCCCATCAAGGCAGTCGCCAGGGTCACTGGTCCTCCTTCACCATCATCTTTCTTCTCGTTGAGGGTGAATCGGAGGTTGTCCCACCTTTTGCAACCTTGAAGCTTCTCGAAGCAATGCAAGAAGGCAAAAATTCTCGCCCTTCTCCTCAAACTTGTAGAAGCCGAGGGCGTCTAGCATTTACCAATTCACAAGTTCATAGCATGAACATGACGGTGAACATGGAGGCATGTGCATTGAGAGATAGTGACCTACGACATCCACCATTAACTGCCCTCTTGCCTGCTGGTTCACCGCCTTCGTGTAGCATCCATGGAATTTGCTGCACGCCTTCTTGATGATGTTCCACCGACGAGACATGGCCGACTCGTTGCGGATCATGTGGATGGTGGCGTAGTCACCGAAGTTCTTCCTCTCGTTGAATTGATCATTGATGCGCTTGTAGTACTTGCCGTTGGTTTGGTTTGGTTGGTTAGCTCACCGACTTCGAAGCGTCGATGAGGCACTCGTCCTCCAAGACCTTCCACTTCGGCCCACGGGTGCCGGCGAGATGCCGGTGTCGACGTCGACTAGTTCGGCCTCTTCCTCCTCTTCTACTCATCGTCCTCCTCGTCGCTGTATTCGTCGCCGTATTCATCTCGTCATCCTCGTCGCCGATGGCAGCCTCGACGTTGTGGCCACGGTGGATCATGTCGCTCAAGATCTCGGTGCCGATCACCTTGGCCGACAAGGAAATATTGAATCTTTTGCACACAAGCAAATGTTCAAGCAATGGAACTGCAAACTTTACCTCGTCCTCGCCCATGCGCTCGCTGGGGAGGAGGGCGAGAGCTGCAGCGGCGGGCGAGATCTAGATAGAAGGATGGGAGAAATGAAGCGGCGAGTGGGAGGGAAGAAAATTGGGGAATAGAAGTAGAGTAGCGTTTTTGGAGCTGGTGGCTGCCAGGCGGGGCGGGGCCGAGGGACGAACTCCTACGTGGCGCCAGCGGCCGATGGAGATGCTCACGTGATAACAGGGACCAAGCCCAACGTGCGCCGAACGTACCAACCTCCCGCGCCCGGCGCGCGCGCCCGCGCAGCCCTCGCGCGGCCCAAATTTCCGAACGCGAGCGCGCGCAACCCGCCACGGCTTCCGCTTCCGCCCGCTCCATTTTTCCTCTTTCTTTTGGCTCCACCCACAGCCAGATAGAGAGAGAGAAAGACGAACACCCACCCCTCACAATCTCACATCCCAGTCCCCACGCTCGTCGCCTCCGACTCCGGCGGCCGCAGGATCTGGGGAGGAGCGGCGGCCGTCCCCTCCCAAGGTTTGCGCTCCCCCCCCCCCCCCCCCACCACACCCCTCTCGCCACCCCGCCCCATCTCAAGCTTCTGGCCGTCCCGGGGAGGCTCTGAACCCGCCGCCCCGCAGGGGGACGGCCCCGCCAATTTCCTCCCCGATTCGGCTTCCTGTTTCTAGGCGTAGAGCTGGATCCCCGCTGTTAAATCCTGGCGATAGTCTCGTCATTCCCAAGATTTTACCTGAACCCTCGACGTGGATTTCCGTCCCGGAAACCCTCGATTTCATCCAATTTCACATCGGACAGGCACCTGCTCGGCCTGATTTACCCCCAAAATCTTCAGCTAGATCCCAGCGCACGAGATTGATTCGCTTCCCGCGGCCCTATGTAAGCTGGGTACAACCATGTTCCCCATTTCCCAAATGACAAACCCTAGCTCAATGGGGGCCATACTCCTTTTTTTCTTCTTTCCAGCACTACAATATGAATGCATCGCTTACACTGTATTTCGTTTGCGCCTTGATGAATGCAGCTGCATTGCAGAGCTGACCGCGGCAACCTTGCTCCCGATCTCGACAAGCTGGTGGGTATCCGGGAGTCACGATGTCTGACAACACGCAGGTCAGTGTGCGGCGGGTGTTCGGGGACCTGACAAACGTCCTCGGCAAGCGGCCAGCGCCAACTGACCTGCATAAGAACCCAGGCGGAGCCAAGATCAGCCGGGTCGAGAAGGCCGTCGACCCTAGGAGAGAGCCTGAAATCGCAAAGGCGTCAGGGAACATCGTCGAAGTACCGGTTGATGGCGTCGGCAAAGGGGATCTCGCGAGGACTTCGATTTTCCGCGGGGCTAAGGTTCAGCACATGGCTGCGCAGGCAGCTGGGCTGCTGTCCAAGGAGGATGGCGGCGCGAGGAGTCGTGCTGTGCCCTTGGATTTCTCCGGTGTCAATGACAGGGAGGAGTCCTCGCTGGAGTCAGAGGGTGGCTGCGAGGAGGATGATGACGATGACACCGATAGCGAGTTGCTGCCGTATGCCGGCGAGATTAGTAAAATTGCGACTAATGATAGGGCTAACGAGGGTGAGTGTCTCACTCAAGAGGAGATGGCTGTATCATCGGGAAATCAGAACACACGGTCTTCGTCTGGTGTTACAGCTCGTGATGACATTCCATGTGCTAATGCCCAGCATCCTCCAATGGGGGCTGGCGGCTTGGATGAACCGTGTCCTACGAAGTCTTGCACATGCTCTTTCTGTCTTAAGGGTATGCTTACATGAACTTCTTGCTTCCACATGTATTCTATATGTCATCGTGATGCCATGTGAACATACATATTTGTCTACTCCTGTCTGAACAGCTGCTTTTATGTGGACTGATCTCCATTATCAGGATGCAAGAAGTCGCCTTGGTGGTAATTCTCTGCAAATTCGCTTGCCTTTTTCTCTATAAGTAGTACATGTAGGTTGGTTTCTGTCTTCCTTCATTTGATAGCCATACTAATCTCGATTCCATCTCTGCCAAACCTTTTGTAGCATTGAAGAAGAGCATAAAGTTTGCAAGGTCGCTAGAGGCAAAAAGGCAAGGAAATGAATTTCCTTTCAATGTAGGCGGATACTCAAAAAGAGCTGCAGAGATGGGATTCATACTATCTCAGCAACAGAGATCACTCTTTCTTCATACAGAAAATGCCCTTGTCCGTGAGTCTGCACAGCTCGTAAGTTGTTTTATCCACCCTCAATAGTCAAAATTATGTTGGCTGTGTCTTGCCATCAGTTTGTACGGTGTACCTGTGCTTATTAGCGAAATTTTTTGTTTGTCACAGTTTACTCAGTACTAGTAAAGGTGCACGTGCAACGCACAGTGTCGTAATATTGATCAATATATTTAAAATTCGGGAAACACAAAATAGTTACCAGCTATTACAATTGAAACCTAAATTGAAGTGATATAAAAACACCATTAAGCAACATCATCCTCTATTTATTATGTGATGAGAAAGGTCAACTTTTTTATGCGATCAAGACTGTCTCGTTTATGCATTATACAACATTGTCATATAAAGTTAGGCACCATTGGTTCATTAGTTTGCAATGATGTGATCATTTAATTCTGCTGTGGTATTCTGTGGTTTGACCTTCAATTTTTTGTAATTTTTTTGGGGATGGGTCATTCGGTCATGTCCGAAAATTCGGTCCTTTTATTTCGGCATATTTTTGTTTCGCTCATTCAGATCTGATGCCTGAATTGTCTCCCATTTTTAGTGTTTCGGACTTTCGGTACCCAATAATTCGGTCTTTTGTTCGGTCATGACCAGAAAATATTAGTGGCCTCCAGCACGAAATTTGGACAGGATTCAGTACAATTTTACTAATGTTTGCAGGACTGATTGGTGGTTGCTGTCACTGTTGGCTGTCCTTGCTGTCCTATAATTCTTTCTGTCACCCCTCGCTGTATTGCTGCCTCCCTTGAATCATGTCCGCCTCTCGCGTGTCTCCGAGAACAGCGGGAGGAAATGAAATTGCATGTGGTGGGCAAGCTGCACCGTGACGGACGGGAACCCAGCGGTGGGCGGTGACGGGCTGGGTGGGTGGTGGCTGCGGCGCAGAATCTAGGGTTGTCGCTGGTTGCGACGCTGGGCACGGGGACTGGGGACTGGGGAGGTAGAGCCACAAAGGACACATGGGTCGGGCTCGAGCCTTGTGGGTCACTTTATTAGTTTCGCCAATGAACTGATGGGCTGAGTCAGCCCTCGGCCCTCGGGGGTTACTTTTACCAGCCCTTAGGTATATTTTGGTCATTTCAGGCCTCGGGCACTGGGTGTTACTGGACGAATTCCCTGAAATATATTTGGCTGGCCAGATATACTAACCAAATTAGTGACCACTGACCAGTTTTCTGGTTTGTTTTTGGTTCCTGTCTCGGTCTTTTTGATTTTGGCCATCTGTTTTTCTGCCCACCCCTATTATGGGCTATCATAGAAGGCAAAATACATTTTTCTCCACGAAGATATTTTATGACCAGCTTAAAGTCATGGATATTTTTAAGATGTTCTAGTATTCGATATTTTAGAGCCTACTGGACTTTGTACCGTTGTTGCTACTACCTCCATTCGTGTTTCGACATGGAGTGTAGGACGCGAACATGCACATAGGCAGTGTCCAGCGTCGATTAAGCACGATCGGAGGGAGTACTTATTTGGTGGTGCATGTTACCATATATCTTTTTCCTGTATTTGCTAAAACATATTGCTAGCATTCTTCCTGGTTGGTCAACTGTTGGGGCATACTACTTTATGTTTTGTCATCTATATTTGTTTCCTGTACTATGATTTTTCTTATAGATGTTCCATAACTATTTTGACCCATAATTTTAGGAGTCAAAGCACATGTAAATCATATCATCCATATGCTTGTTTACTTGCTTGACATCTGTTTGTAGTTCTACTGGAAAAACTATCAAATCTTGTGAATAAATAGCTTTGTAAAATGGAATTGTGCAACCAAACAACCATTTGCATGAATGGTGTTCTTATGTATATTGCTAGATTTTTTTTGTTGTACTAGATTCTGAACAGGTATCTTCTAGACTTCTACTTTCGTCTATTCCATGCTAGTCCTGTTCACTTTATTAGCTTATGCAGCATTGCATGATACTTTGATCTTAAGCCCCCTGTGCCATCCATAACAAATAGAGAAGATGCTTTGAACTTAGCTGAATGTATTCAATTATAGTCAGCATGTGATGATCATGGACCTTGTATTGTATGCTTGTATCATTGAAAATCTCATCGGCCATTTTTGTCTTGTTGTAGGGTTAGCGTACAAGCTCGTTGTTAAAGGCTGCTGTTGTCAGACATGCTTGCGATTTACTTGAACTTTTTTTTAGCCTATCTCAATAAAGTCCAGTTTGATTTTTTTTTTGGCTGATGTGATGCTAGATTAACTTGGGGGTTTGGATTGGTGCAAACTAGACATGTTGCATTCACTACCTTGCCTGAGACATGCTTCCAAGAATATTATGCTCTGCTGACAATTTTATTAGCCTGGTCTTGATTGAGTGGTAATTTGTTATGCTAGGATAGGTTACTTATTTGAGGTGTGAGCAACCTTGTTCTTTTTGTTTGAAGATTCAAGATCAGTTTTACTGCTATTTTCACTCTATATCTGCAATGCATGTTCGGTTCACTACCATTTTCACTTCATATCTGCAATGCATGTTGGGTAGTATGTCTTCACTTTTATTGATTAACTGTCAGTATGATCATTTGCTAATACTCTAATTCCCCTTTTGTTCAGCATTCAGCTGTTGTGAAGTTGAAGGACTTGAGAGACAACTGCAAGACAGACCTGAAGATTTGATCATCAATTCTTTGTTGGGAAAACAAGCCCTTCATGGTTGTGCTGCTGAACTTGTCGCCCTGAGATGTAGTAGGATAAGCTGGATCTGTTTGAATTAAGGTGTGTATGGTGTCTGGTTTCAACTAGGAAATTAGGGGCTTGTCAGTTAAGAAGTTTGGCCGTAGTGCTTACTCCTATCTAGAGACATTGACCAGCAGCTTAGGCTCTAAAGATCATCGGAGGAGATGCTTTTGTAAAAATCTTAATTGGCAGTAGTTCAGTTGGGAACTGTAGGTTTCTGACAGGAGTCCTCTCTGTAGTTCCTGCTCCCCAAAGATCCAAACATGAAGGGAAATAATGTCGTTCGACTAGTTTTTGACGCTTGCTGTTGGTCTTACCACCATTTCGTTCTGCATCCTGTGAGAATTGAATATTTTTTGATTCTTCTGATATTGCTGTCTACGAATTGGTTGCTCATTGTTTGTTGGCTACATAATTTGGTAAATTTGCTGCCCCTCTGGCGACTTGCAAATATGTGCTATAAAGTTGTAAGCTTGGTCTACTGTTGCTGCTCTAATGCTGTTTGCTGTTTGTGGTGTTGCTGTTTGTGGGCTCTTCTCCAATCTCAGCCGTTCATTGTTTTTGAATTTTGGGGAGGGGTGTACTGAAGTAGAAGTGTTATTATTATCTAATGATGGATAGCTTTTTTTGTTTGAGCAGTATACTCTTTTAGAAACGATTCTCCAATTTATTACTTGTCATGGTACCGAGCATATGAGAAGTTCATCTTGGAGATAAAGTTTCATTTCCTGGTTGCAGATTGCAGTGGGATGGAACTGTTGGTAGAGAAGAGCAACAAAACTGAAGGGGCGTGCAGTTGTAATTTGAGAGTGGTAAAACGAGAGTAGAGGAGTTAGATGAGGGAAACATGCTGGGTCATCTACCTATGTCTTCATAATGGTGCGTGATTGATAGTTGACATACAAAGTGTATGATCAGATTTATTTTTCATGGTTTTTCGTGATTTTTGGCAGGGCATGCCCTTCTAGCCAAGCCTATTGCAAACCGGAGTTGAATCGGTCGATGTTGGTGTGTTATTGCGTTACCCACAACAAAGATGTGAATGGGCCCCTCAAACTAATAAACCTTCAATGAAGTGTCCATGCCGTTCAGGTTGAATTATGATCCTTAATAAGCCCATTGAGCGAAATGGGTGAACTTTTTCAGTTAAAACGATAAAACTATTTCAATTTTGTTTGCCCCAGATCAACATGCGATGCGAGCACCTAGCTAGTTTAGTTAGCGTTAGAGGTACAAGGATGGGGAAGAAAAGAGTGGTCTGGGAGCATATTGTTAGCGGTACAAGAAGGGGTAAGAAAAAAGTGGTCTGGAATCATATATTCTAGTCCATAACAGTTAATTGGATGTTCCATTTCAGCAACTCCAAAGGGGCAAGGATCAAATGCTATTGGCATGTGAACTGTGTTGACTGGAGGAAAATACGGCTGATGCCATGCTGGAGCAAGTGAATGCAGATCAAATGGCCACATTTCAGTTGCTGATATGCCTTGATAGAATTTGCTGTCACCAAGGTATGAGATCGAACCAACCCAGTTTGCATACGCCTGCTTCAGCTTTTCTACGTCTCCGATGCAGAACATAAAAGTGCAGCAAGGGCCTAGTGCAAAAGGTTGATCGCACGTTGCACCATCTCCTCTCTTTTGGTTGTAACCAGGGTAGTCTTTCTTGGAAAAATCAACTTTACCAACCATGATAAGAGAAGACTCGTAGGCTAGTTGCGCGATATCCCATGCATCGTAAGGAAATCCTGTCTTGTGGCTAATGTGGGTTTCACCATAGGGCCGGAGCAGGTGCCGCACATTTGCAAAAAACCCATGCACCACCTGCTTATGTGCCCTGCATGTCAGAATGAACAACATGTTAATGAGAAGTTGATCAAGAAACCAATAAAAAATCAGTTACTTTCATCCAATTAATTGATGCAGATTTGGCCAAATATTGCCTAAAATTTGTCTATATTTAATGAATTTGCGTCAACTAATTTGAGTCAAAGGGAGTAACTATCATTGGCACACAAATATATAACTTCTTATGGCCAATCTTACTTCATATGCATAAAACACTTTTACTTATTGGTCACAAAAACAATTTCATGTTATATACTTCAAATGAATTTGTTTAGTGGGTAGCACATAAATAGAAGGAATTAGCAAAAATTAACATTAAGCGATGCACATTTACATGAAGATTCAAGAAAACAACACACATGTTCTTAGTTTATTCTGCTCGGATTGAAGGCTACATGGAATCTTTTCTGTCTATATGAACAAGATAAAATGTCATCCTGACTAGATACAATCTGTGTGACACTATAACTTATATAAAATGTTATTTATTCTTACATACGGATATAGACCGAGTGCATTTCAAGCAAGCAATGAGACTACACAATGTGGGTGATCACATGCTTAAGTTTAGCGGTGACAGTTGATAGCTTATACCCAAAATAAATAATAAGAACTAAGAGATTCTATGCAATTGGTGCATTCACCTGCGCACAAATTTTCTAAGTAAAATCATCTAAGATGATGATTGCACATACACAGATTCAGCCTTACTGATAAAAAATCAAACTTAAACCACAAAAACTCGGAAAGATCAATTATGAGGTAATCAGTCCACATGAAAAATGAGAATGATTTTGTAATCCAAGAATTAATCAACCCTTAGTACACATACATGATGACATGAAGGTGATCCTCTCTTCCTGTGAACCCAGCATGAGGAAAATTAAAGACAATTCGATCGAATTGTCTCATCTCCAGATATGGGTGAAGCTTCATCGTTTTCGCATCAACTCCATGCAAAACTGTGGCCCCCAATCTTTTGAGCTCTGTTACATTAGATTCAGCTTTGCCATACTTGCTTGTTAGAGCCCCTGTACAAGAGGGTTCCAAACAAGAACGCAGAGAAAATAGATAAGTTCATCTAGAAATGGTCACAAAAATCATGATAACAACATTATCCCTCTGAGCTTCAGAATTAGTAGTGAAACAAACAAGAAATCAGAAGAGTAAAAGGTATATAAATACAACAATTTCACAAAAGAATGTAAGAAAAAGTGGTTGTGACTTAGAATGAAATCAAGATTTTTATCTGAGTTAGCCTGATGCACTGATATGTTTTCACTGTATTGATGTTCTCACTCATTCAGTTCAGTTTTTTTTTTTTTTGCTCTAAAAAGTGGTTGAGTCTCCCTTGACACAAAGACCTCATCCTTTAACCAGAAAAAGATACTGAGTTATCTTGGAATTCTCAAATTAACACATGGCGTTTTAGTATGTACCCTACGTTACAATGGTTCTAAGTCCCAAAAAAATGCAGTATCGTCATCCAAATTAGTACTACTAGCATGAAAAAAAAGCGCACATCTGGTCATATCACAAGCAGCAAGAGAAAGCGGAAAGGATATCAAACCGTAAGAGTCCAGGGATGTGGCGACGAGGTTCTGTCCTGAGCCGAACGCGGTGGCGAGCGCCAGCGAGAAGGAGAAGTCGCCGTCTCCGACGATGAGTATGCTCTGCGCCGAGGAGTAGTGTTTCAGCCACTTGATCCTCTCCCCATCCTTCTTCTTCTTCTTACCATTTCCCTGCACCCCTTCAGCCACCGCCACATCGACCTTCTGCTCAGCGGCGGGGACCACCGGATCCCCTTGCACCGAGACCTCGCCCTTCCCGCTGGTGGCAATAACTGGAGCCCCATCGAGAGCGTCCATCCGGCACACAACATTCCCATCCTGCAATGGCCCCTTCTCCTCTCCCCCGGCAGCCGGGATCACCAGAATCTCTAGCACTGACGCGTCAACCTCCCCGTCGACGGTGATCACCGCAACTCCTTCGGTGTCCTTCACTCCCCCTTCTTCCGGTGGCGCTTTCGCCTGTCGCTGTGGCCGGCACATTTTCCCTATCTCTTGCCGAGAGTGACGCAACCGCTCCTCGTCATCCTTCTTCTCCTTACCACTCCCCTTCACGTTGGTCGCCTGCACCTCCTCCACCACCGGCGCATTGATCTTCCGCTCAACCATGGGGACCATTAGATCCGCTTGCACCGAGACCTCGACCTTACCGTCGGGAGCGATAACCGGAGAACCATCTAGAGCATCCATCCGACACACCGTAATCCCACCCTTTAGTTGCCCCTTCTTCCCGCCCCCGGCCGTTGCGATCATCGGAACTCCTATCACTGACGCCTTGACCTCCCCGTCGTCGACGATCACCGCATCCCCTTTGTCGTCCTTCACTCCTCTTGCTCCCGGCTGCGCCTTTGTCGGTCGCCGTGGCCGCCACATTTTTATCATCCCCAGTCGAGAGCGACACAACTGTTCCTCACCATGCTTCTCCTCCTTACCATTCCCCTTCACGGTGATTGCCTGCACCCTCTCCACCACTACCGCATCGATTTTCCGCTCAACCATGGGGACCTTCGGATCCGTTTGCATCGAGACCTCGACCTTACCGTCGGTGGCGATAACCGGAGAACCATCCAGAGCATCCATCCGACACATCGTAATCCCACCCTTTAGTTGCCCCTTCTTCCCGCCCCCGGCCGTTGCGATCATCGGAACTCCTATCACTGACGCCTTGACCTCCCCGTCGTCGACGATCACCGCATTCCCTTTATCGTCCTTCACACCTCCTGCTCCCGGCTGCGCCTTTGTCAGCTGCCGTGGCCGCCACATTTTCGCCATCCCTGGTCGAGAGCGACGCAACCGTTCCTCATCATGCTTATCCTCCTTACCATTCCCCTTCACGGTGATTGCCTGCACCCCCTCCACCACTAGCGCATCGATCTTCCTGTCAACAATGGGGACCATCGGATCAGCTTGCACCAAGACCTCGCCCTTTCTGTTGGTGGCGATAACCGGAGAACTATCTAGAGCATCCATCCGGCACACTGCTATCCCATCCTCTAGTTGCCCCTTCTTCCTGCCCCCGGCCGTCGTGATCACCGGAACCCCTATCACAGACGCCTCGATCTCCCCATCAACGACGATCACCGCATTCCCTTTGTCGTCCTTCACTCCTCTTGCTCCCGGCCGCGCCTTTGTCAGCTGCCGTGGCCGCCACATTTTCGCCATCCCCGGCCGAGAGCGACGCAACCGTTCATCATCAAGCTTCTCCTCCTTACCATTCCCCTTCACGGTGATTGCCTGCACCCCCTCCACCACTAGCGCATCGATCTTCCGGTCAATAGTGGGGACCATCAGATCCGTTTGCACCGACACCTCACACTTTCTGTGAGTGGCGATAGCTGGAGAACCATCCAAAGCATCTATACGGCACACTGCAATCCCATCCTCTAGTTGCCTCTTCTTCCTACCCCTGGCCGCCGCGATCACCGGAACCCCTATTACCGATGCCTCGACCTCCCCATCAACGATGATCACCGCAACCCCTTTACCGTGCTTCACTCCTCCTGCTCCCGGCTGCGCCTTTGTCGGTCGCCGTGGCCGCCACATTTTCGCCATCCCCGGTTGAGAGCGACCCAACTGTTCCTCATCATGCTTCTCATCCTTACCATTTCCATTCACGACGATCGCCTGCACCCCCTCCACCACCTGCGCATTGATCTTCTTGTCAACGGTAGGGATCACTGGACCCCTTTGCACTAAGACCTTGTCCTTCCCGTTGGTGGCGATAACAGGAGCTCGAGCCCCTGCAACCCCATCCTGCAGTGGCCCCTTCTCCCTGCCCCCAGCCGCCGCTGCCACCGAAGCCCCTAGCATCGATGCCTCAACCTCCCCGTCAATGGCGGGGGTCACCGCAACCCATTTGGCCTTCTCCTCACTTCCGGCCTTGGCCGGTCTCTGTGGCCGCCGCATTTTCCCCATCCCCGCCAAGAGCGACGCGACTGCTATGTGCTCTAGTGAGGCGCACAGAAGGCGTGTGGACTCGAGTCCACTTCCGAAGTCCCAATCAAACCGCTTGGGCGAGAGAGTTTAATGCACTGTAGCTAAATTTGCTGCCGTCAATCCATAGCCTGAAAAGAGGCAGGATTGATCGAAGTAAGCCACAGCCAACTAAGCACAGGCGTTACAAGACTCAGCAAGTTAGATCGAGGAGGGAGGCCTGATCATGAGATCGAAGCACGGCAAGGGAGATGGGGTGGTACCTGCCGGAATCCTGTCTTGAAGGAGCTCGGACGCCGCTGCTGGTAGCTGTATCAGTGTTCAGTGTAAGTGGAGTGGAAGCTACCCACCTCACCCTTATAGTTGCACTATCCAGTGAACTATATGACTACAGTAGTATTTTTTCCCCTTCTTTTCATCGATCCTTCTTCGTTAAGTTCCATGCACCTGCCGCGTAATTACTTTACACGCCTGCTTTTTTCTTTTGAGATGCTTTACACGCCAGCTGATTGCTCTTGTTGGGTAGTACAGAACTACAGATTGATAATTTCCTAGCTTTTTACGCGCCTGCTTTTTCTTTTTTCCAGATGCGCGTTACCCTACCTGACCGTGATATGTTGATTAGGCGCATTTTGGAAAATATTATTCTTTATTTTTTCTTCCGATTCATTCATTCTTTTTTGAAAGACCTCCACTAACTATGTTTCATGCTCTCACAAACCCCTCCCATACATCGACGCGCAACACAATGAGAGCAGGCGAGTATGATCAGATCGCCAGGAAGGGGACTGCAGAAGAACGAGCTCTACTGCAGCGCGCCAAGCTAGCGCGAGGTATAGATGCATGTGGTCGGTTTAACCTGTTGACTAGCTGGACCGCACCTGCGTTTTGACACCAATAGAGAAGAGTTAGGTAGCCTGAGCTGATTTTGGGCTTTCTAGGACAGGCTATGTGTGTCCTAGCTCGTGGAAACGAGGTCCGAGTCACTTAATTTTAACGATTTGTTTGGTTTCCTGGGTCAAATAGATAGTTATATTTTAAATGACATGATTTCAAATGCACACACAATCTTGTTCAACAATTAACTCAAACATATGCTTAACACATCAACAAGAAAAATAGACAAGAAACATTGTTTCAAGAGGTTAATCATATTTTTTTATTAGCCCTCATTTTTACACCACTAAACTCTGTTTAAACAAGGTTATAAAAGTTGGGCTGTTACACATATGGGTGTCGCTTTTTTTTTTAGAAAAAGGAAAGTTGCCATCCCTCCTTATGCTGTTCAGGAAATTGGAGGTATCATGTTGAGTCATGTCAGGATCATTTTTTTTTCCCGATAATGGGCGCTTTCATTACTCAACAAGCAATTATACCCGGTCTCCAGGATCATAGAAATCTCACATTCGCTCCATGGAAATCCCAAAATAATTTGCAGAGCCGCAAGACGGATGTCTTGCAAAACCTATAGCAACTTGAACTGAACTGAACTTGCCGTTTAAAAGTCAAAAACCTATAGCAGTAGCACTATTTTCACCTGATGACCAATTTAACTATAAAAACACTATTCCAGTAACTGTACCTTTGTTTTATTTGGAATTTGAGGTGACAAGAGTTCTGGACTATCATTTGATTGATCTCAATAATCCTGTAAAATATTTTGTTTCATGACTCTTGACGAGGTAATCAAGGGGAAGTGCAATGATCCGTGTGAAACTGATGGTTCTGCTAATGCATGGAGATGGCATCCCAATCTATAGCAGTAGACTTGTATATGTGTTGTAACCGAATGCTAGGGTGTCGTTGGGGCTTTATATATAAAACCGGACCAGGAGGCCTTATGTTTAAAACCTATAGCAGTAGCTGTCTGAAAGCACTCATGCAGTGAGATAGCCGGTTGCAAGGAAAACATAAACAAATAGCTGAAAGCTGTAGTCAGTACACAACACTTGGAAAAATTACATAGCTAACTGATACAAAAATACTACTAGCAAGCTACAGCAATCCACATGGATATCAGGAGCAACAAGCTTAAACCAAAGATCCAAGTACCATAACATCATGCTTGTCCTTAGCGACACGGGACCAAGCAACGGTAATCACCACCTTAACCCCAAGAACGTAACAATTTCTCCTGCTTATTTTGCAAAGTCTGGGCACAAAACTGACATGCTCCAGCGCAGAAATTTCACCAGATCTGGAGTAGGCTTGTATCACAATATCCAACCTTCCTCCACATTCTACAGAAACAACAGCCCTTGGCAGATGTAGGTAACCATCGGAACCTTTCAGCATTGCTCCATCTTTTGAATCAACCATCACAATTCCACCGGATGCTGGATAAGTAACACGAGTGATTCGATTATCATGGTGCTTCCGTTTCCCGGGTAGCGGGGAGCAAGTAACTCGGGCGCCATATTCAAAAGGATATGAACGACCTCTGCTGGGTCTATCAGCCTGGACGCCCAAGATAGTGGCCTGGGTCGTTGTTTCGACAACCTGCACGTGTATCTCTACCATGCAGAAACAATTCTTGAAGCAAACGCTAGATGCATCACGAAATGGTGCGCGGTAACCACGCGCTTGAGTGATCAATGGCTTATCTTGGGACTCCGTTGAACCTTTTACGCGCAGCTGGATTTCGAAGGTGACCTTGTCTGTATATACAACAGCACGAGACGGACCAATCAAGCGCAAAAAGGGATCCTGCAAGCATTAACGATAAAACATACCCATTAATCAACAACTCATATGCAGGCATGCAATCCAAGAAAGCAAATGAAAGATACATACATCTTGTGTCAGCTCTTGAGAATTTTCCCTATCAAGGGAGAAGAGAAAGTTGCGGTTATGATCCACGACATCTCGGACGACAACCAGACCATACACGGACAACGGCAATTGGAGGCCACCAGCTACTTCTGCGAGCTTGATGGAGATTATCTGCAAGGTGGCCGGGGTGGACGCGGCCATATTGGGTGGGAAGCGTCCAGGTGTGTAGTGTGTAAACTGCATAGAGGTCAACACCGCTGCTTTGTAGGACCCAAGTGAAGAAAGCGTGTGTTAGAAATCTGCCATGAATTACTGGAGCACTAGTTAAGCAGAAAAGTAAAACCCGAATTCCAAACTATGTAGTATATACTAGTAGGTGATGCATACTCACTCGTGAAATCGAAGGGACCGCAGGCTTCGCTCCATGTAGATTCCCAGCGCCTAATGTGTGAATAGAAATCCTTTGCCTCATCAGCCATCTCGTCTGCCATCTTCTTGGCCAATGCCGCGGCTGATTCGCCTCTTTCATGATCCAGATCATCTTGGACAGAGCACTGTCCCGATCTGGTCATTGAATCGGTAGCGGCACTGGGATCTGCTGCATCTTCGGTTATCAGCTTGTCTGATTCGACCATAGGCGTGTGCTCCTCTACGACTGAGGTACTCCTCATAGATATGTCAAATTTATCGGACAAATCTTTGACCAGCAGCCGCAAGGCCTCCTTATCCGGGTTAGTATTGTTCTTCCTCTTCTTTGCATACTTCTCTTTGGTGTCGAGCAAAGCTCTCCTTACTCCCCTGCCTACCTCATCCGTTTCTGTCACAGGTTCTTCGGGCCCCCAAGCTTCTGTCACCCGAGCTTCGTGATGTTCCATCGTTTGGTCCCGATATTCATCAGGTGAGTAAGAATTCTCCGTAAGCTCCACCGGTCCCGTCGGCTCCTCCTCATCCCGCTGCATCTCAGGTCTCATCCCCGCCATCTCAGATTTCTTTCCCGTTTTGGCGGTTTTTTTTCTCAAAGCCTGGGCACACCGCAGTCTCTCCGAGACAGGGCACGCCGCCGTGCGTCGTCCCGTTTGGTCGGTCTGGCTCGCAAGGAAGACGAACAGATAGATAGATCGATCGATTCGTGTGTCGGTCGATCTGGCTTCGTTAACAGTTTGGATCGGATTATAGTCAATGGGCCAAGGCCAAGTGTTTGGCGAAAAAAAGTCAATGGGCCAAGTTGTGCTGCGAGGAAACAGGCCCAATGGCCAGTGAAAGTGATACACGTTTTTTCAGCCCATTGTGTTGAATTCTTGCAGTTCCAGCACCCTATAGGCTATAGTATGTCGCCCAGGGAGCTCGCCGGAGTTCGTGCAAGTGGCGGCGCCGAGCCCGGGCGGTTAATAGAGACCTGGTTCGGTACACCCGGAGCGCCTGCGCAAGATGAGGAGGAGGAGGAGGCACTCCTCGAGGGCCATCTCATGTGAGGATCTGACCCAACCCTCTCCTCAAATTTTCCGTTCCTTAGTATCTTCTCTTAGTTAGTTTTCCTGTGTGTCGTCGTTTCGGTGCTTTCGGGCTCCTCCTCGATGGAGTTGGAACTCCCAGGGATTTTCTAGTGCTATACGTTAGCTGATTTGAGATGCTTATACCTTTGGACTTGTGGAAACACTTACGATTTATGGATTGAGTATTGTTCTCGATGGAATTGGACGAACATAAAATTTTCTTAGGAGAGGGGCGGTACGCGATTCACTCCAGTGCAAGATGACCTGCAGAGAACAGTTGTATCTGATATCTCCGTGTACCAATTTTTTTTCCAAAAATCTCCCACAAATCATGTTTTATACCAATGTCGGATCTTTATGCCCGCTCCTGGTTTCATGAAACTGTAAGTTTGGGCAAGCCAGATCAAGTTGTTAATGTATCGAGTTAAAATAGACATGCCAGATGTGCATTTGTAGGTTCGTGTATAATTTTAATGAGTGATCCATGGTAGTGCTAACTATGTAGGTGCATAGAAGTGCATTGCTTTTGTCTCTGAATATTTTCAACTAATTTTTTGGATCTTTTTTAGGCATTCTTATTATTTTCGTGGAAAGCACCTACAAGCCCGATTGAAAAGGCCCTTAATACATTTGGTTATGTCCAGGTAACAGATGCCCTGCATCTCAGATTTGTTTCATGGAAAGCCTTTGCGTTTCTTTTCATTGAAAAAGAGAGAGTTTTGCTTCCTCCCTCTAAACCTGTTGTAACGCTCCTTTGATTGCTCCCTTTGGGAGAGGTTAATATATTGTTCCGGCTGGCGCGAGCCCGCCGTAGTCCAGATCAAAAAGAGAGAGGGAGAGAGAGAGTTTGTTGTTACACGCCTCCTAAGAGGTTAAGGTTCCGGATTTTTACACGCCCTGCATCTGAGGTTATGTCAAAAGCTACAATTCAAACTATGCTTCACTAAACAAAAATTGTGTCGTTATTTCCAAAGTTGGAATAGTTAGTGGCGTCTCCATATTCTGTGAACATCTATCTGTACCACATCTCTTACTTCCTTAGTTCCATTTGCCATTTTGTTCGACTATGTCTAATTGTGCCTTTGCAGGTATTATCTGGGTTTGTCAGATCGCTTTTCACTTTTTCTTGGTCATTACTCATGAAATCACAAGGTTAGATGGATCAGTTATGGAGTGTAAAATTGGAAATCTGGGTTGGTTAGTCAAAGAAAACTCTTGGCCTTCTGTTCAAAAGGATGGGGCACATATACTTCAGCTCTGTTTTTATTTTAACCTTTAGCTCTCTTTACACACAGAAATGGAGAATTTGTTATGATGAAATAGAAACAGTGAAAGCTAGGACTCTGAATCAACCATTATGCTGTAGCAAACCTTTGCACATGTAAACTAGCTAGCTTGGTTACACGGAATTTTAAAATACCTGATTCACACCTAGATACGGTTCGCCACGACTACAAACTCAACTCGCCAAATTCAGGTCTCCAAATTTTGCCAGCCTCTAATTTCAGCCAAGTAGATCAAACTATCCAACTATGGTTTATACACGGAGGGAGAGGTGAACTGATGCCTGTTTGAAGTAGATCGTGTGTCCGTCGCCATCCAGGCAGCTGATGAAAGAAACTACATCGGATTGTTGTTGCAGCTGTTCACAACCTTGGTATTGGCAGCCGCCAGTCGCTCCTATTCCCAGTCAACATGCAAGTAACTTCCTATGCTTAAATGCCCTGTTCAGTATTTTTTTAATCATATAACTCTCTTCTAAAGCAGCGACTTTATACAGCTAGATATGTTGTGAGCATATTGCATGTTTAAGTCAATTGGGATGGACTGATCTTGAGTTGCAACATAAGTTATATAAATTACTTTAACAAGAAAAATATACAGGAGGATTGTAAAACTCTCTATGTTTTCAATGCAATGAAACGCAAAGACTTTTGCGTTTTCTCGAAAAAGAAAAATGTACAGAACCAACTGTATGGAGTATTCTTTTCTTTATGCATGAATCATGTAAAATTAATTTACTATTACGAAATAAATATTCATCAGCTAGATAAATCACTTAAATTCAATGTCAAGTTAATCATCAACACATAAATAATAGGAATTACACGCTTTTTTAGAACTGCATATGGGTGGACTATTGTCTGAATCTATTTTTAGCTTAAGGAGTATCTTGAATTTTATGTGAAAAACTACAACTTTTTGTGCTTATCCATTTATGATTATAAGCGCTAAACCTGAAGTGAATTGAATCATGTCTGAATTCAACAAAGTCTAAGGTCCCTCTCTAATATCCTTTGTGCAGGTCTGACATGAATGGAGGACTGTTAGTTCTCCATGATCGAAAACAGTGTAGCAATATCTTATTTGTAATCTTCGTAAGTTAATAAAAAAATGGCCACACACTACAAAACAGCAGTAGCGTACCTGAATCTTTGTTGGAGAATTAGAAGGCAAACTGTCAAAAGTATCTTCTGCTATTAACAATTCTGTTCACCATAGATCTATGAATTTCTGAATCGTCTTGTTAATTGTTTGGCATCAGATGTTTTTCCTAAAGATCTAACACCCAAAAATCTCCTTCCAGAGCAGTAGTGATGCCCTCTTCTATCATCTCCTGTGAACCATTGAAAGACACTACTTAAAGTCTTACGGTTCGAGATATTGTAAGAATCTATAGCATATGACAACAAAATCATGAGTTTATCCTATTCTTAAGTCATCTAATTCCTGCAATCGAAGGGAGACCTTATATATTTTGAAAAAACCTTATATGAAGATGGTTATGACGCAATCAATTAAATTATTAAAAATATCCATAAATAACAGAAATCATGTCGATTACTGTATATGAATTAAAAAACCATGTAAATCTACCTGTCCACGGAACACAGACCTGCAAAATGGATGTGTTTTGTATCTCTTGGGTTGTGTTCCTATATCTCTTACCGAGCTGAGCTGCTGAACATGTAAAAGATAGCCTCAATGGCAATGAGGTTGGCATTGACATAAAATAAGTTTCCTGTGTTGTAGGCTCTTTCCTTGCAGCAAGCCACAAAAATCTTGTGATGATCCAAGATATCACTATAAATGTTAGGCGTCGGAGGCAGGGTGGGATCAATATGTTACAACAGCAATATTTATCATTTAAGCTTAGTATCAGTGACAATGTTCCTACAACTGCAATGCTAAGCGTATATGCTTATTATTAGTGAAGTGTTTGATTTTCGTAAGCTATTCTTCTTCATACATTTATCTCATGAACAAATTTGAGTATGGTCAGTTGGTATTTAGGAATTCCTTGAATTGGTTAATAATGATCATTCCAACACATATAAACTAAAACATAAAGTTAAACTGGTTGAATAACCACGGTAAGAAAGAGACAAAAGAAAATTCTTATTTTGTGCAAAAAAGATCCAAGCTCTGTCTAAACCACTATGTTGCTGGAAACTCTACTCGAAAATGGTATAAAAGGCTTCAAGTTTTTATGTATCTCCAAAATGGGTATTTACTCAAATTTATTAATAAGTTTCCTTTTCTATTGGCTTTCTTTCTGTGTTATTGGAATAGTATCTCACTATATGAGCGGAACATGGAATTCATTAGTTTTTGTATGATAAATAGAGCTGATGTAGATGCCTTTAAATTTCTTTTTCTTTGTATGTAAGGATGGAGGCATATATGGTCTTTATACCGTAATGGTTCCCATCTCTCTTCTGAACCCCCTTTTCAATGTGTGCAGCACTGCAGCCATCCCTTGCAGATTTGAGACTAGATTATTAAACTGATATTTACTCTATATATGTGGTGATGTACATGATACAAGTCTATATCATATATTCAATCAGTAAGTTTCCTTAGTTTTTACTGATAAATATTTTGACACACTAAGTTAGATGCATGCATTTGTTACCTAGGTACACAAATCATAGTTGGTAGCCGAGACATCTTGCTGGCAACTAATAATCAAGTCAAGATTTTATTTAGTCGGGAAAATTTTCATCCCATCCCATCCTAATTGCGGCCAATTTTGGTTAATACTTCCTTAGAATTTCTCACTAAAAACAAATCATTTGACATAAATGACGTGAACAGTACTAGCAGTTACAATTTTTTTATGATGCTCACAAATCATGCAACAACAGGATAAGAAATGGGATTATCATGACACAGGGATTTCTTCCATACGTTTCTTCAGTAATTAGTTCTTTTCCTGAAAAGCCACCGCTCATTCTATATGGATGGAAGAAAGAGCATAATAGATAAAATGATTGCCCTATGAAGGACTAATTTATGCTCGATGATCCTCTGCACTTTCCTAATCCATCTCAAAGGAAATGCGTTAGCACTGTAGGCTGCTACAAGTTTGCTTTATCAATGTACTTCCTTCCGTTATTTAAAATGCTTCTTTTGCTAATTGTGCATTAGTCTAAGTTGTAAGCCGGGCTAGCAACTCAGCTGCTTAGAGCCCCCGGCGAGGCGCATTTCTGGCAAATCAAACTAGCGAGTCAAGCATATATTTACGTGCAGATTTAATCCAACGTGATCCTCAAATTTTTGTAAGCATAACCTTGCAGTCACATACTACCATGAGCTACTATTGGACCACTTGAATGATAAAAAGTTCAGGCTATCGTTCTTAAAGGTCCAGTCTACCTTTCTGTAGCTTTTAAGAACTGATACTTTCATATCTGATATTCAGTTCACTAGATTCAGAGAATTAATTAATAGTACATGTTTTAGATATTTTCTTATAAGACTAAAATTCTCTGCCCTGTGCTTGATATTCATTCGTGAACGACCCCTGCCGCCTCTCTTCTCCTCTCGGCTACTCCAAGTCTTGTACCATTCGCTATCGACTCGGCTACTCCTAGTCCCTTTGGCCCATTCTCCTCTACTAGAACTGGAACAATGACCCAACAGAGGCTCCAGTCCACTACAATTTTTTAGTTCTATTTATGTCGAAACTTCAATCCATAACTTCACTTTTGTAGGTAGGATCAATCCTTAACTTCAGTTTATACATACATGTAACTACTGCTCTTTTTAGTTCAGTTCATGTCCATGCTTCAGACCTTAAACCTTAATTTCTCTTAGCAGGCATATTGTAGTGTTACATGGATCCTCCTCTTCAGTTCATACCTTACATGCCCAATAAATCATTGACCTGAGAATTTAATATGGCATTTAACCTCATACCTTTCTTATTTGTTCAACATATTCATTGTGCAGATTTCCTCTGACTCTTACCATTTCAAATTATCAACAAACAGAAGGAAACTCAGGGTATCATTGGATAATTTTGGGATCTATGGTCTGTGGTAATGGAGCTCGATTTTAGCGAGTTAAGTATGCCATAATAGATTTCCCTCGGCTATGCATGGCTGCTTTGGGTAAACAATGTCCAAAACTGAAGCCCAACTATGCATGTATGATAAAATCAATCCATTGTACAATATAATTGAACTATACCTCCATTACAAATGTTGTGATGTACCTACTGTTAGAGTTGTATAGTCCCTATTCTTGTAGTCCCCAGTGTATGAGAGGCTTACTTGCACATTGACACACATGTACATGTACTGGCCTATGGCCCTCTGTGAATACTAGTTGCCATTCCACAACATGGTATCAGAGCTTAGGTTTAGCTCCTCACGTAGCAACTCCGTGCTGCCGCCGACGATCTTTCCGGCGAGCTCTCCGGCCTGCTTCTCCTTTGGCCGGCTTCTTCTTTGTCTCTGGTCGTGCCTGTGCAGCTGCTCCTCCGTGCAGCAGCACCATCGGCCAGCCCAAGCCGGCTCCGCCCCGGCCGACCTTGCCGCTGCTCCGGCCGCCCTGCCCTGGCCTAGATCCGGCTGGCTCCGCCTCAGCCCCGGCCGGCCTCGCCCCAGCCCGAGCCGGTCCTACCCTGGCCGGCCTCGCCCCTGCTTCGGCCGCCCCAGTCCTGGCCGGCCTCGCCCTTGCTCCGACCGCCCTAGCCCGAGCCGGCCCCTGCTCCGGCCGCCCCTGCCCGAGCCCGCCCCGCCCCAGCCTGGCCGGCCCCGCCTCCGGCCGCTGCTTGCTGCTGTCGGCCCTGACCTAGCCACTGCTCAGCTCGGGCTGCAGCACCAGATCCAGATCTGGTTCCAAAAAAAATGGCGTCTTCTGTCTCTGGCTATGTCAGCATTCCTCGGTGCCTAGTGACCTTTGATGGCACCAACTATGGGGAGTTTGCTGCCTTTGTGCGCATCCACATGCGTGGTCTTCGGTTGTGGGGTGTTCTTACCGGCGAGGTCCCTTGTCCGCCGCATCCCACTGCTCCTGTGCCTCCTACACCGCCGCCAGTGCCCCATGCCCTTGATGATGATGCTCCTCATGCTGCTCAGGAGGCAGCCAGGTCTGCCGAGCTTGCTGCTGATGAGGCTTACGAGCAGCAGGTACTTGCTTACTCAGAGGCTCTTGGTTCCTATCGGGATAGTCTGGCGACCTTTACTCAGTGGTGTGATGAGGATGCCAGAGCTGCTGTTGTTCTTTCTCAGAGTGTTCAGCCACAGTTTGGTTCTGAGTTTATGGGTCTTGCTACTGTCGCTGAGATGTGGTCTCACCTTCGTCAACGCTACCAGCCTTCTGGGGATTCTCTGTATTTGTCTGTGTTGCGTCAGGAGCATGGTCTTCAGCAGGGTGACTCTACTGTTGCTGAATTTTACACCCAGAGTGCGGCGATCTGGCGCCAGCATGACTCCCTTTGCAGTGCTGTCTGTGGTACTTGCCAGTGTTGTCGGATAGTACGTTCAGATATGGACTTTCAGAGGATTCATGAGTTCCTATCCAGACTTCGTCCAGAGTTTGAGCCTCGTCGTGCTCAGTTGTTTGCTCGAGGCCGTGTTCCTATCTCAGAGGTGTTGACTGAGCTTCGTGCTGAGGAGACTCGTCTGCGTGGTGCTGGACTACTTGGGACACCTTCTGTTCTTGTTGTTTGAGTTTCCACTACTCCTGCACCGCCGCTTTTACCCACACCAGCGCCTGCTTCTGGAGGAGCCCGCCCCTCTCGCGGTGGGGGTCGCTCTCGTCCCCCTCGGTTCTGCACTCACTTTCGGAGGCCTGGTCACCTTGAGTCTGACTGCTATCAGAAGCAGCGGGGTGTGCCTCCTCGTGCTCCACCTTCTGCGCCTATCACCACCGACTTCACTGAGCAGGATATAGCGAGACTTTAGCGTCTCCTTGCCTCCTCCGGCTCTGCTTCAACTGGGACCGCCGCCTCCGCTGTTGTCTCCCCTACACAGTCAGGTACATCTGCGTGGGTTCTGGATTCTGGAGCTTCTTTTCACATGTCTCCTGATTCTTCCTCTCTTTATTCTCTTCGACCTCTTCCTCTTCCTGTTCGTGTCCTTACTGCTGATGGTACTTCTCTTCATGTTGCTAGTCGTGGCACTCTTTCTACTCCCTCCTTTTCCGTTCCTGATGTTTCTCATGTTCCCCGCCTTACCATGAACTTGTTTTCCACTTCTCAACTCACTGATTCTGGTTGTCGGGTCATTGTTGATGTTGATTCTTGTTCTGTTCAGGACACTCACACTCGGGCACTGGTTGGGGCTGGCCCTCGGCGCCGTGACTCCCAGGGACTTTGGGAGCTTGACTGGCTTCATGTTCCTCCTTCTACCACTTCACCAACTGCACCACGTGTGCTTGCTGCTTCCACTACCACCTCCTTTCAGCAGTGGCATCACCGTCTTGGTCATCTTTGTGGTTCTCGCTTGTCGTCTTTACTTCGTCGAGGTCTTCTGGGGCCTGTCTCAGGAGATGTCTCGCTTCAGGGTTGTTAGGGCCGTAGGCTTGGTAAACAGAATCAGTTACCTTATCCTACTAGTGAGTCTGTATCTCAGCGTCCGTTTGATTTGGTTCATTCTGATGTATGGGGTCCGGCTCCCTTTGCTTCCAAGGGGGGCCACCGCTACTATGTTATTTTCATTGATGACTTCCCTCGCCACACTTGGATATATTTTATGACTTCTCGCAGCGAGGTTCTCTTGATATATAAGCGTTTTGCTGCCATGGTCCAGACTCAGTTTTCCACGCCTATACGTGTCTTTCGGGCTGATTCTGCTGGTGAATATATCTCTCAGCCATTGCGTGGTTTTCTTGCTGAGCAGGGTACTCTTGCCCAGTTCTCCTGTCCTGGTGCCCATGCCCAAAATGGCGTGGCTGAGCGCAAGCATCGCCACCTGCTTGAGACGGCTCGTGCGATGATGATCGCTGCCTCTCTTCCTCCTCACTTCTGGGCTGTGGCTGTGTCTATTTCCTCCTATCTCATCAACCTTCAGCCCTCCACAGCCTTGCACGGTGGTATTCCTCTTGAGTGTCTTACTGGTCACACTCCTGATTACTCGACCCTTCGTCTCTTTGGTTGCGTTTGCTATGTTCTTCTTGCTGCACACAAACGCACCAAGCTGACTGCTCAATCTGTTGAGTGTGTCTTTCTTGGCTACAGCCCTGAGCACAAGGGATATAAGTGTTGGGATCCTATTGGTCATCAGATGCGCATATCTCGGGATGTCACTTTTGATGAGTCCCGTCCCTTCTACCCGCGTCCCTCCTCCTCTTCCTTCTCGGTGGATGATATCTCTTTTCTCATGTTTCCTGACTCACCTCCTCCTGTGCCTCAATCCTTGCTCCGCCGAGTCTCTCACCACCCTCTCCTCCTTCGCCCACCAGACCCCCCTCTTCTCCCTCACCACCTTCACCACCCTCCACTCTGTCCTCTCCCATGTCACCTTCCTCGCCCACGGCGGTCCCTCCCTACCCTTTTCACTACTCCTATCGGCCCCGTGAGGATGATGATGCTTCTCCAGACACACCCTCCACCTCTGGTGTGCTGCCCTCTCCGTCCGAGCCGACTCATCATCTCCGTGCTCGTCCTCGTCCTCCTCCCGATCGCTATTCTCCCACTCACTATGGTCTCTCCGTTGTCCGTGAGCCGACCTCTTATCGGGATGCTCTTGCCCATCCCGAATGGCAGCTAGCGATGGCTGAGGAGATTGCTCCTCTTGAGCGTACTGGCACCTGGGATGTTGTCACTCCTCCTTCCTCTGTTCGTCCCATCACCTGCAAGTGGGTCTACAAAATTAAGACTCGCTCCGATGGTTCTCTTGAGCGCTACAAGGCTCGTCTTGTCGCTCGCGGCTTTCAGCAGGAGCATGGCCGTGACTACGACGAGACCTTTGCTCCAGTGGCTCACATGACCATTGTTCGTACTCTTCTTGCCGTTGCTTCTGTTCGTCACTGGTCTGTCTCTCAGCTTGATGTGCAGAATGCTTTTCTTAAGGGTGAGTTACGTGAGGAGGTATACATGCAGCCACCTCCTGGCTACTCTCTTCCCGATGGCATGGTCTGTCGTCTTCGGCTCTCTCTCTCTCTCTATGGCCTTAAGCAAGCCCCTCGCGCTTGGTTTCAGCGTTTCGCCTCTGTGGTCACCGCTGCTGGTTTCATCCCTAGCGCACATGACCCCGCGCTCCTTGTCCACACCTCCTCTCGTGGTCGGACTCTCCTTCTTCTTTATGTCGATGACATGATCATCACTGGCGACGACCCTGAGTACATCGCCTTTGTCAAGTCCCGTCTTCGTGATCAGTTTCTCATGACTGATATTGGTCCTCTCCGCTACTTTCTTGGGCTTGAGGTTTCTTCTACCTCCGATGGCTTCTATATCTCCCAGGAGAAGTATATTCAGGACCTTCTCACTCGTGCCGCTCTTGGTGATGAGCGCATTGTCGAGACTCCTATGGAGCTTAATGTCCGCCTCCGTTCCACTGATGGTGATCCTCTTCCGGACCCGACTTGCTACCGTCACTTGGTTGGGAGCCTTGTCTACCTTCTTTGTCACCCGTCCTAATATCTCCTATCCAGTCCACATTCTGAGTCAGTTCATGGCTGCTCCCACTAGTGTCCACTATAGTCATCTCCTTCGTATCCTCCGCTATCTTCGTGGCACTATCTTCCTTCGGCTTTTCTTTCCTCGTTCCAGCTCCTTACAGCTCTAGAACTACTCAGATGCTACCTGGTCTAGCTATCTAGAGGATCGCAAGTCTCTTTCTGCCTACTGTGTCTTTCTTGGTGGCTCTCTCATCGCTTGGAAGACCAAGAAGCAGATTGCAGTCTCTCGTTCGAGTGTTGAGGCTGAGTTGCGAGCGATGGCTCTCTTGACAGCTGAGGTGACTTGGTTACGCTGGTTACTTGCGGACTTTGGTGTTTCTGCTGACGCTCCGACTCCTCTCTTATCGGACAGTACTGGTGCCATCAGCATTGCGCGTGATCCGGTGAAGCACGAGCTCACCAAACACATCGGTGTTGATGTCTTCTATGTGCGTCATGCTGTGCAGGATCAGGTTATGGCTCTTCATTATGTGCCTTCCGAGCTACAGCTTGCTGACTTCTTCACGAAGGCCCAGACTAGAGCACAACATGTTTTCTTTCTCTCCAAACTCAGTGTTGTTGATCCACCATGAGTTTGAGGGGGGTGGGGTGTTAGAGTTGTATAGTCCCTATTCTTGTAGTCCCCAGTGTATGAGGGGCTTACTTGCACATTGACACACATGTAGATGTACTGGCCCTCTGTGAATACTAGTTGCCATTCCATAACACCTACAAGTCTGATTTTTCTATTGGATGGATTCAGTCAGCTGTCACTTGATGATATGGGAGCTATATTAGCATGGTTATCTTGCATAACTTCCAATTCAGCTTACACTGCTTGATCTTTATTTAGGAGATTGATCTTTTCTTAGGAGATTGTTCTTTTTTTACATTCCTTCAGCGACTGGATAATTAAGAGACAAGTAGGAGAGGAACTAGAACTGACAACTTAAATTGATGGATGGCTGGCATGCATCACTCTTTTCCTTTTTTGGATGCTGTAGAAATCATTTTGCTGCTGATATCTTTTGACATATTTCGAAAACTATCAGACAACCATGGCAGGTTTTGGGGCTCGTGGTGACATCTCCTTTTGCAGTGAAACATGTTTTGATCAGGTAGATTAAGTATGTATTTTCCTGGCAGATCCATACATTAATATCATATCATTCATTCTATAGCATCGTTGGATCGAGAATGACATATAAAGGATTGTTGGTGTAATATTTCCTCTTGGGGTGATTGCCAAAATTCAAGCATGTGATTTAGAACCTTAAGTACCGAGTAATGCCGATAATTATGTGATTTAGAAAATAATCCATGTATCTCTGTGTTGTTTCCAAGTTTGAAACCAATTTTCCATTCAAAGATTAGCAGACTTGGTTATATGCATAATTCGTTGCTTCATGTCAGGCCCTCTATAACAGAGTTATGTATCCAGGTTTGCTTTGCTTATCCTGTTTGTAAATAGTCTTTCCAGATTTGGCTACCTGCTGGTACTTACCTGATCTTGACTACCATTATACCCATAATGATAAACCCTTTCGTGGTTTGAACTTTCTTATAGACCATGATTTTATTTCATCTACCATCTTGCTAGCTTGAAGGACAAACATGCCTAAACCTACTGCCCTATTATGAATGTTTTAAAAAGCCATGTGTTCTATAGAACGATTAAATATTATTGCTGATATGATGAGACGTGAAAACAATTGCTAGCATAAAACCACCACATTCGCTGCTAAATCTTCGTTTTGGACCACTTTGTATTTCGGGAGCAAAAGACTACCAAGTTTGTCATCGGTTTCCCAAAAAACATTAAACCGTCTCTGGGCACGAATTGGCACGATTTCTGCCAATCATGGCCCCATTGTCAGAGCTGGTGTGTCACCAACTAGACGAGGTCTTTAATGGTCTGTGGGTCCCACCCACTTTTCTGTCGTTTAATCGTGCGCGGCTGTTGACGCCGGGGTCAGTCGCGACCTTTCTCCCCCACTCACTCGTCTGTGCCGAGGCTGCTCCGCTGTGGTTGCATCGTCGCCGTCTCCGCCGACCGTTCGCGCCGCCATGCCAAGCTGGAAGGACGGCGAGAGCTCGACGGAGCAGCTGGATGTAAGCTCGCCCAGATCAATCTCTCTCTCTCCATCTGTCTCTCTCATTTTCTGGGATCTAGGGTTAGGGTTCCGATTTGGGAATTTCTTCCTTTGCTTTGATTTATTTTGCAATGTTTTGTCTTTAGGAACCGATGGACATGGACTATGTCCCTAAGACTTGCGAGGACATCTCATTTGTAGGAATAGCTGTCGGCGGAGAGCGTTGTCGCGTGCATAATTTGGAGCCAAACAGATGCGTGGCTTTTGAAGGGATGAACACCGGGAGGAGGTTCTACATGTGCTCCGTCGGTCATGTAATCTTCTGGCTCTGTTACTGTTTTAGTATGCACTATACTAGAAGGACCCTGCGCGTCTTGCCGCGCCATTCTTAGCTGCTAACGTTTGTTTTTTCACGTTTTATATATGCTTAGTAGGAATGTTGCTCGGTGTCCATGCAGAGAATTTTTTTCTTTACTATACTATGGTATGGGACCTTTATTCATAATTAAAAAATAATATCTCCATAAAAGGAAAAAAATCCTTAAGAAATAATGAAAGTGGGTGTTGAGTCCTGTTTGGGAGGTTAGAATCTTAAAGTAGTGATAGGAGCACTTTCTATTGGGATGTCAATACGTCATTACATGTTCAATTTTAATAAAGAGATAAAATTTAAAACTATGCACACTAATTTTTTGTAGAACTTCAAAGAGAAGGTATTGAAATAGAACAAAATGGGTCTTCCAAAATTTCCATTCGCAGTTTCCTTCCACAAGATCCTAGCAAAGATATTCATTTGCACAAGAAAATTACAGAATCAATGGAACCTTGGTAATATGGTTATAAGAGCAATCATTGTGAAAAGCCCAAACTAATTCGTTCCGTTAAAAATTCTTCGAAATAATCATTCAACACATCAAAGAAAATGTGATGGTCTTAATCTTTGGATACTAAATCAGAGCGCAACCTAATTGTTGGTGAGAAACCCTGTTCAAAGATCTTACAGCTAGTTTTTTCTTTTAAATTAGAAAGTTATACTCCAGATAGTACAATGGAAAAAATCAGAACAACACCTTGAGATTATTCTCATGACGATCAGCAAGGGTCTTCGAGTTGGGAAAATAAATGGCTATGGGCCATCAGATAGGAATGCACAATAAGCTAGCATAACACCTCTGCTAATTTGGGCTACTTATGAAATTTGTATTGTTGTTCAGTTGTCTAAAATATTCAGACATATTCATACACTCTGTATAAATGTGCTTCGCCGTGCTAGTGATCCAAGCTGAAAGTTTCGCGGGTTCAGTACATTTTGTACGGATTTTTCTTCCAAGCCAGAATACCTGGGTTTGAATCAGTATATATGCAAAGACCAAAACTATCATAATCTTATCCACATGTCAGTTATTAGTTCCCCCATGTATCACTATGTTGGCCATGCAATTACCTCTCCGAAGAGCGTCTCTGCAGTTCTGGAGTAGGATGTGAGCCACCTAGGCTGTACAAATCACCAACAGCAATATAAGACGGCTTACCAATGAGATCTTTAGGAGCCCCAGTAAAGAAAACCATTTCAACAATTCATCCGTTATTGAGGTATGATGGTACTTCATATTTGTACATGGATAACCATTTTGATATCAGCCAAGGGTAGACATTCAACCAAGAGCATTAGAAATAATCATGGACTGGCAGTCTTGTTTTCTCAACCATTCAAGAACATTTGTAAGCACTGCTCTCTCCAAAAAAATTCTGAGTGCACTAATCGCATCATAGGTACCAGCAGCCTTAGTAAGAAAATATGATGTGGATACTAATGTGCATCTAAACAATTTAACATAGCAATGTTAGATACGCAAGAGGAAATGCAGATATGTAAGGCCAAGTATAATCACATCATATATGTGGACTAAAAATACCGAGTTCTGTGTTGTTGAATGTGATCTCAAACTTGTGACTTTTCTCGCTTATCCACCCAATATGATCGGTGATACCCATAACCCCAGCATAAGCAGAACAAACTAAGAAAGTGAGCACAACAGCATAGAAGATAAGCCACAAGATAAAAAAAGGCAGACTGTCATTGAGAGAAACAACTCATGTACTGCCTTACTGAAACATAATTTTGAACCATAGCTGACTGACAAACATAGCAATGCCATATGGTCTACAAAACCGAAGGAAAAATATCTGGCCTACTCATTAGAAAGATAACTCTCCTATCCGTACAGCCCAACACAAGGCTAATTATAGGTACTTCTGGCTCGTAGTTATCAAGTTATCAACATTTGAACTTATCAAATATGATACATAAGAAAAATATAGGATTCAGAAGTCATGGCATTTCCAAGTCTGGAAATGAAATCCTCATGAATCGATATAAATAGCTTTTGGCCGCACCATGTTGTAACTATCGATACACTAGAACTTAGAATATTATCTTCTGAGTTTGATCTAATGGTTTGCATGTTCAAGTGAATCCATTTCCTTGCCATTGCTCAGGACAGACTTTTTGCTCTGATGGGCCATCTGCGTTAGAAGTTTAGAACAAACAATGCACACTGACAGGCTCTCAGATTATATGTTGGCCTGAGCCGGACATATTAGTGCTAGGCTCTACAGACAGTTTCATCTCATGATGAACCCAATTCGTCTTTCTGCTTCCTGAATGAATTTGATTTCTAGATTCATCTTTCTGTAGCATCAATAAATTGCAAAGACAAATCAGTTATAGGTGGAAGACCCAGGAAGACCATAGACTAAGTGCGAGCAGGCAAGCATCAGATTCTTGCATCAGTCACAAACATGAATCGTGATGATTGTTGACGTACAAGAACCGTGAGATGGCATTGTCTAAATCCAATGTAAAAAAAATCAGAAGACGGGGTGCAATAGATATAAAATACATGGATGTACAGATCTACCTACAAAACATTCTCAAACTTCCAAAGAAGGTACAACAGCACGCGGTGAATGGGTAATTCTGTGATTTTTGCCCTGTGTCGTTCCAGATTTGCGTCAACCAAACAACAGCTAGGAAAATCGAAAAACTTGAAGATTACCTAGGCGGGTCGCAGATCAGAGCTCGATGGGGGAAAGTGATTTGATAGAGATATTTGATAGAGATATGCTTGGTTTAGCCGACGTCTGTCGACCCTCGCGCAACCGCAGCTTGCATCGCAGAGGGCCGCGAGGGGATCCTCTTGAGAGTCGGAGATATAGCGGAGGGAGTAGGAGCATTTGTGGGATCTCCATGGACAGCGCCGCCCAATTCTGCTTCTTCCGGCAATGGCTTAGATGTATGCCTACACCCGGAATCCTCGGGCTTCGAACGGTAGGTCTCACACGAGAGGCTCCGGCTACTCTTGAAAGATGACCTCGCCATCATCACTGCTTCCTTCGTCGCCAGTTTCGTGCGAAACCTGTGAAAGATTAGAGAAGAAGGACGAAACATGAAGGCGGCGGCAGCACCCCGGCCGGCCCAAGAGAGAAGGAGCATGAAAGGCACCGCGTGGCGGTGGTTAGGGTTATCACGGCGTCATGCATGGAGGGGGAACAGCAGGGCGCGGGTGGGGATCTGGTGGAGAGGGCCAAGGCGCATGTTTCTTAGTGCATGGAGGCGGGGGATGCGACCAGGGTTGGCCGGCATGGCAGCGGCGGCGCAACAGGGAACCGAGGGGCGTGAGAGAGAGAGAGAGGTAGCTGAGGGGGAGAAGCAGAGAGTTATCCCACGGGTCAAAGAGCACCAGTCTCCAGCCGAAAAAAAAGCGGTGGGGCCCATGACAGTGACCTGCGGAACGCTTGTAGGCTCTCGGGACCCTGGGAGCTTAGAGCTCTTTAGAGATTGTCCAGTTAAGGAAAGTTCAGTGCTTGCGTACCGCCATGAGTGTATTTGGAGTTCTTATTCTATTTTCAATTAGTGCTTGCATTTGGAGTGCCACTAGTTATGGTATATATGACTGATATAAATAGTGCATATGTGTTGTGATATAAATAATGCATATGTGCTCTGCTATGTATGACAGATATAAATAATGCATATGTGCTCTGGTATGTGCTCTGCTATATATGACTGATATAAACTATGCATATTTGCAGATTCTGTACAACTGTGGTTTTGTGGCCTGGGTTGATGAAGAGTGGCCAGCTACTCTTCAAAATGCTCTGAGAAAGCTGTGGGCAATGTACCATGAGGCCAACAATACAATAGTAGAAGAGAGGATCCAGAACGCCAAATTGGTGCAGGAGTTGGTTGAGGACAGGAACAAGTTCAAGAAAAACTACAACACACTGATGGGTGATGTGGACAAATTCACGAAAGAAACAGAGAAAAGAGTGATGGAGAAAAATTTGAAAAATATGAATGAGGAAATGAACCAGATCTCTGACTTGGCCATGCCTGAGCTTGAAGCTGAGGTGATCAAACTGAATTCTGAGATGTTTAATTTGAAGGAGGAGAAGAAACACTGGGAGAAGGAAAGAGAGGAGCTGAAGACGGAGAAGAAACAGTGGGAGAAGGAAAGAGAGAAGCTGAAGGAGGAGAACAAGAAGACAGAGTGCATGCTCTTTGACCTTCTGAAAGTTTGCAATGCTAACAAAGAGAAGCTTATGAAGATCAAGCAGATTGTTGGACAACTGTAATATGGTCAAATATGGTGTTGTAATCCTTAATTTGAACCAGTAGTGTCGAATCTTTATGTGGTGAACTATGTTGTTGTAGTGGTATTGTTGAACCGTTATGGATCCTCAGTTTGAACCATTATCTAAACTAGAACTTTGTTTAAATTGTGTTTGGAATGTTCAAGGTTCATTTGTTGGAAGGTAAACTCTGTTTTCAATGGTTACCCCAGTGGTTGTCGAGAACCTCAAGAGTTTTAAATTAAAGCACCTAGTGGTTGTCGAGAACCTCGAGAGTTTGAAAATATAAACCCTAGTGGTTATCGATAACCTCAGGAGTTTTAAAATATAAACCCTAGTGGTTGTCGAGAACCTTGAGGGTTTTTACAATGGTTTCCTAGTGGTTGTGGAGAACCTCAAGAGTTTTAAAATGGTAACCCTAGTGGTTGTCAACAACCTTGAGAGTTTTAAAATATAAACCCTAGTTTATCGAGAACCTCGAGAGATTTAAAAGATAAACCCTAATGGTTGACAACAACCTCGAGAGTTTTAAAATATAAACCCAAGTGGTTGTCGAGAACCTCGACAATTTTAAAATGGTAACCCTAGTGATTGTCGAGAACCTCAAGAGTTTTGAAAGATATGCCCTAGTGGTTGTCAACAACCTCGAGAGTTGTAAAAGATGTTTTAATGGTTGTCGACAACCTCGAGAATTTTAAAATGGTAACCCTAGTGGTTGTCGACAACCTCGATAGTTTTAAAATAGGCAGCATCCTCCGAACTATTTGTAGAAGCATCTAAAAAAAGGCAGTAGAAGCATCTAATATCTTGGAAGCATCCAACACATAGTCTGTAACGATCCGGAGATACCCCTAATAGTTTTGTTTGTTCTTTTCTTTTGTGCATCATCATTGCATTCATGTCAGCTAGTTTTAAACTGAAAAATATGCAATTGGTTTTAACCTTGCCATCTTTATTTTTTGTTGGTCTTTTTCCTCTCTATCTCTCAGTTTTTTACTTTCGATTCTTTTTCTTCTTCGCTCTACCTCCATCTCACTTGAGATGTTCCAATCCTAATCCTATTCTATCCATCCTGTTCTTGCTCTTGCCAACCAAACGTGTAAAACTGGCTTTGCCAAAACTCTTACAAAGGTTATATTAAACCTTGCTCTCCCACTCTCTTATAATTTGAGTTAAATATAAATACTTAAACCTTTTTCAAATATGTTAAGGTTTTGTTTTCAAAACTTGCAGGGTCACAAAAATGTTATAGACTCTCCACCTAATCCAAAATTGATTTCGAGCCCCATCAAAAATATGCATTCATGTCACCTAACCCTACATCAACACCGCCGCCTCCTTCTTCCCTTTTGTTCCCCGCTCTGGCCTCTGGCTGTGTGTTTCCGAGCGGGTTCAGTTACTTCAGAGAGAGAAGAGAGCTTCGCCGTCCTGACCGTTGACATGGACCTCGTCGCACCGGGCTAACGCCGGGAACATGTACTCCTCTACGTCCACGCTTGAGTCCACCGTGAAGGCCGACCCAGGAGCCACGCAAAGCGACACACTCGTCCTCGACATCCGCTCCGGCCGCCGGCATCTTCGACCATCTGCGACCACTCCGGTGCCCCTCCGTCCCGTCGTCGTCTGTAGTTCTGCACCCAGAGAGTGTGTTGAGCACCCTCTTCCGTTTCCCCTTCTCTTCCGTCGTCTCCATGTACTACAGCATCGTCTCTGTCTCGTTCCGTATTTCGTTCGCCATGGTTATGTGCAGGCTCGAACACGAGCCTCTGCTGCTCTTGAGCCTCTACTGCTCTTGTCGTTGTTGCCTACAGGTCGCGCACACGCACCACTTCAGTGTCACCATCCGCAGCGCCGCTAGCCCTGGTCATCGTCGTCGTCGCTTGTCTGTGCCGTGCGTGCACCAGATCAGCGCCCTCCAGTTTGGGTCCAACTTCAAAGAGTGCCTCGTTCTTTTCCAATTTCAGCTAGCACATCTTGCAATCCCGTATCCATCCACCTGCTAGGTTGGTTGCTTAAGCTAGCTAGCTAGCTCATGGATTGATCCAGCTGCCTGCCTGCCTGTGTGCTTAGCTGCTTGCTATCCATCTGCCACCGGCCTGTGTGTTTCTCGTTTCAGCTTCGTCAGTAAACTGTGCACCTTCCAGCTCCGCTTCAAAAAAATCGCTGCCCTGATTGCTTCAATTTGCTTTCAGCAAGAAGCTATTTAATCAGCAGCGGTGTAGTCTTGTGGCTTGTTCCTTATTCCTTGTTTCCCTGGACAGTTGATCCCAGGATCCAACCCAATCGTTTAAATTAGCCCCGTGTTAGCCTTTTGCTCCCAGTTTCAAAATTTTCACGAAAGTGGCCACCATTAATCTTAACACGGTTGCAGATCATGTCGTTCAGCCATCACAGACTGCTTTCATACAAGGAAGGAACATTCTTGATGGAGTGGCAGTTTTGCATGAGACAGTACATAAGATGCATACTAAGAAATTAAATGGGGTTATTTTAAAATTAGATTTCGAAAAGGCGTATGATAAGGTCAAGTGGTCTTTCCTACAGCAGACACTCAGGATGAAAGGCTTTTCTCCTGAGTGGCGGGCTCTAATTTATGATTTTGTGTATGGAGGTAGTGTGGCAATTCGGGTTAATGATGACACCGGCCACTATTTTCAAACACGAAAACGCCAAGGGGATCCGCTATCACCGATGTTGTTTAACATTGTAGCGGATATGTTGGCGATACTCATAGAGCGTGCCAAGTCTGATGGTCAAATTGAAGGTGTGATCCCACATCTGGTTGATGGGGGTTTATCTATCCTTCAATATGCCGATGATACAATTCTTTTTATGGATCATGATCTCGAAAAGGCTCGCAATCTGAAATTAATTTTGGCAGCGTTCGAGCAGTTGTCGGGATTGAAAATCAATTTCCATAAAAGTGAATTGTTCTGTTTCGGTGATGTCCAAAATGATATGACTCTATATACAGAGTTGTTTGGTTGTGGGCAAGGCCAATTTCCTATTCGCTATTTGGGTATTCTAATTCATTATCGGAGACTTACAATTGCTGAATGGAAAATTGTGGAAGAAAGATTACAAAAACGCCTTAGTAGTTGGAAAGGTAAATTGTTGTCCCTGGGAGGAAGATTGGTACTCATTAATTCGATACTCACAAATATGGTACTGTATATGTTATCATTCTTTCTTCTGCCGAAAGGAATTCTGCATAAACTCGATTATTATCGATCCAGATTCTTTTGGCAAAGGGATAGCGAGAAAAAGAAATACCGACTGGTGAAATGGAGTATAGTTTGTAGTCCCAAAGATCAAGGCGGACTTGGAGTTCACGACCTAGAGGTTAAGAATTCAGCTCTGCTGGGTAAATGGCTTTTTAAGCTTCTTATCGAGGATGAGATATGGCAAACTATCCTTCGGAGAAAGTATATTGGCTCGAAGACGTTATCCCAAGTGGTTTGGAAACCTGGGGATTCTCACTTCTGGGCTGGACTCATGGCGACAAAGAATGTTTTCTTTCGCCATGGTACTTTCTCGATTAAGAATGGAGAACATATATGTTTCTGGGAAGATGTTTGGTTAGACAATGCTCCCTTAAGTGAACAGTATCCTGCTCTGTATAGTATTGTTCATCGCAAAGGTGATACCATTGCCGCAGTAATGGCTACCTCACCCTCGAAGGTGACGTTCAGACGGATTTTACTTGGACAAAGGCTATTGGCATGTAATGCTCTAATTCACCGACTGGGAGATATTCACCTATCGCCTGAACCAGATGAATTTAGATGGAATCTTCATGTAGATGGTAAGTTCTCAGTCAAAACGTTATACAATGCGATCCTTCATTCTGATACACCAGTTGATAATAATAAGAAAATCTGGAAGATGAAGATACCATTAAAAATTAAAAATTTTGGATGGTACCTTCGTCGAGGAGTTATTCTTACTAAGGATAATCTTGTTAAGCGGAATTGGCACGGAAGTTCAAGGTGTGTTTTCTGTCATCATGATGAAACTATTAAACACCTGTTTTTCCAGTGCCATTATGCGAGATCTATTTGGTCAGTCATCCAAGTAGCGTCTACCATGTATCCCCCGACTAGTGTGGCCAATGTCTTTGGCAACTGGCTTCAAGGTGTCGGTTCAAGGTTTAAGTTGCTTCTTAGGGTGGGGGCGCTTGCAGTTATCTGGGCGCTTTGGGTAAGTAGAAATGACAAGATTTTTAACGATAAAAATTGTTCTTTGTTGCAGGTCATCCACAGATGTACAGGTATTCTCCGTTCGTGGTTACCTCTTCAGCGGGTGGAGAACCGATACCTATTTACGGAGGTCTTTACACGGTTGGAGGCTACGGCGAGGGATACTTTTTCCCTACATGGGTGGCAGCATAGTCTACGGATTGTAGCGCCACCCTCATTTTAGGCGTTATATGATTCATCGCTTCGATATGTATTTCGCCTTGTTTTTATATACTTTGAATCCAGACACTTAAACGGCTGTGTGCATCCTGATTATGCAGAGGCTGAATGTAATTGCTTCCCAAAAGTAATAAAGCATCCTTTATCGAAAAAAGATATTCATCAGATCTGGCAATTCCATCTCTGTCTGTTATAGTTTTCCTAATTCCTAAATGCAATCTGTTTTATTTTATAACTTGTAATCAATAGCTCTATTTGTAAAGTATTTTATATGAAATTTGATCAGAAAATTATGAGGAATCTAAATATGCCATCCACGTACATGTTTACATCTGGCATCATGTAGTGTCATGTTAGTTTGCATCGCACCCAATAAATAAACGCGGAGTATTTTGGCATTACCGGATAAGAATTCCCCGCTCCGTTTAATATTGATGTAGCTCACCCATGCCATGTCTTGCCATGCTAATCAACAATTAACTTTGCCGGTAGAAAAACAACTTGAATCATATAACTGTGTGTCGGGATTCCTATCTCGCTTAAATTGGATAAGTGCATCGCATCATACCTGCCATGCCATGCATATCATATCTTGCTCATGCCGGTTCTTCTATCGCAATTGTAAGATTTGCATTCATTGTTTGTTGTAGCATTTGCTTCTTTCCGGATAGGATCTCGAAGTGGTGTTGTGAGATAAGACAAGTTCTTCTCCAGCTTTTCACAGACGAGCCCTCCCTATTCACCTATTTTACATTTTGCTCTCCCCCTTACTGCTATCTTTATGCTACGATTCTTTATCGAGTCACGTGTCCTATTCTACTTGTTTACCATAATAATTCTATATGTATCATTCTGTATCCATAGCCGTTGCTTGATGTTTGAGCCTTGCGAGTCGTAGGCGTGTTTAGGTTCTGTTGTTTATCTCGATCTGTTATCGGGATATGTTGGGTTGTTGGGAAGTTATCACATGTTATATTAGTTGTTGGAGATACTCATACTTTACTTTAATATTAACAACTAAAATTGATAAGCAGCGGCATCTGTGAGCCTCTTTGCGAAAGCATCGGATCTTTGTCTCGCTAATGTCCCCTAGGACCCGAGTTCTTGTTATCTGTTCCGAGATTGAACGCTCTACCCGTACGTGGGGGAGTGAGACCCCCATCACCCACTACCTTTCCTCGAGTCTGTTTATTGGGAGCCACAACCTTGGTTTTATTTGCTCATATGCACGACATGCACGATTTACTTCCTGTTGCCTTCGGGTGTTTATATTCTGTATTGTACATCATCTAGCGGAAGGTTTAGCGAAAGCAGGTTGTTCATGCCAGCATAGCCCACCTCGCAAACCCCTGGGTCTGTATCGGAGTACGGCCGAACTTTGTCACGGGTAGCTTAGGTGGGTGGCTCCCATTAAACTTTATCTTGCATTGGGAACGGACTCCACCTGTAGTAAATGGGTTCGAGCATGTGTATGGTTACATTTGGGAAACCCCTGCAGGGTGTACATCTTTTCAAAAAGCCGTGTCCGCGGTTATGGACGACTTGGAGCTATTTAACTCGATCATAGATTGTTGCTAATAACTTTCTAATAATTTGCGTAGTAATATAGCATTACTACAACCAATATCTAATAAAACTTATCCACCGTTGAATGCCTTTTATATTGCCTCTTCGCTTTGTTGAAGGAGATATGTGTAATCGGCTAGGTTTTGTTTGTTTAGTGTTTAGCTGTTAGTTTATGCGCTCTCTCATCTTCTCTATGTTGTAGTGTGTCTCTATTGGTTAGTACACGCTTTGCTGCCGCTAAACTCCACCATATAGCTGGGCGATGTTTATACCGCCCACTAGAGAGCACAACTGATCTTGTCTCGCAAGTACGTGCCAATGGTACTTACCCTCGCCTTTCTTTATCCTTTGTCTCTCCTCTTCCTTTTGTCGGCAACCCTTGGCCCGACTTTCGCGGGTTTGAGATGAAGATGTTAGCAAGGTTACCCTTCCGGCTTGGCCTGAGCAGAGTTATGGACGTTACTGGTTATCTTCAGACCACTAGCTAACGATTAGATATAAAAAAAAAGCTCATGTTAGCATGTCCTTTAAATCGTGCTCCAAATTTGCTACACAAAGTGAGGACGTACTACATAATATAACAGAGGTAAAAATTGTAGGAGTGCCTTGGTAAGCTATTCAACTGTGCCCCTCGATCGTTTATCAGTTATTGGATATAATTGGGTAAAAGTTTAACACAGTCCAAGCAATAACGAGAGAGAAAAAAGAGAAAAGAAAACAACCTACTAAATTCTCATTGTGAACAATTGATCTTTCTCGAAGCTACTAATCTTTACTATTAAATGGGAGATGTGTGTTATGCTGAAATTCCCTCGAATCAATATATATGTTTCCCACCCTCTTGATTGTTGGATCGTGAACGATTAGATACGTAGGAGATGTGTGTTGATCTTCCGTCCTGGTGGTTGTGGTGTGTGAGCAGATCCCAAAGACGGGCTTTGGGCTGTCTTTCGATGAGGTAGTCGACGTCGACGAGCAGGATACAAACCGAGTTGGATTCTTGATGAGCACATGGACAACGAGGTCGGCGTAGTCGAGGCCGACAAGCCGATCCGCGGGACGTTGATCCTCAAGATGTCGCGTTGCTCTTTCTCGACGTTGTTGGTTCCGCGCTCGGCCTCCTTGATGGGTTTTCCTGTGAAGACATAGCGGGGGAGCGGAAGAGAAATTGATCGTGCGAGTGGCTACGGCGTGACACATTGAATCAAGATCGGCATTGCAATCCAGGGTATATGAAACAACAGGGTAGGAGGACGAGCAGACGGATGAGATTTGACAACTGAGATTTGCATAGACTGAGATTTTATTTTATTTGATTTTATTTGTTTTGATTGTAAAGTGGATAATATTTTTGGCAATAAAGATATACCTTGATGGCCCTGCTTATTAGCTCTTTATAGAGTCCGACGATTGGCAATACTTTAATATGTTAACGGATGGAAATTTTGGGCAAGTACTCTATTTCTGGTGCATTCATTGGGTTGCCAATAATAAGGGAACAGTGGCTCACGGGAAAATCAATCAATGGTCCGATATTGGGCGGAGATAGGAAGAATAGATTAGACGATCCGGATGCTTTTAATGATGACCATCAAAATGCGTTGAGTGTCAAACGACCAACTCCCATTTAATAGTAAAGATGTTGAGCAATCTGTGTAGAGTTCGAGTCTTGCATCTTGTATGTTTGGCCCAAGTCCTTTCATGTTTTAGGTTGCTTTGGTTATATAGTCGGGTCAATTAGCTTCCAAATTTATAATAGTAAAGCTAGGTATGGTAAAAATTATTAATCGATGGCTAACTCTATGGACCGTGGTAACAGACCTACCTCTTGTTTCACCAAATGAACGACACCCTAAAGATGCCAAGGATGCGACACTGCAAATTTGCATCATGTACATTCTCTTCCGAATCTACTTCTGAAAAGAAGGAAAGTTGGCTATCATTACAACCCAACAAAGAAAAGCGGTCAAGTGAAATTCATTATTTGGAATAGTAGAAGGCCAATTATTTTAGCGAACCGTGAAACAAAGTAAATGGCGAGTCAATTTTTGCAAGCACATGGTACCAGATGCAAGTGACACATTTGAAAAACACCTTCAGATCCACCACGCCATATCACATACCGAATCGCAAAGCAGGCTCGTATATTCCTATTCTTGTAGTAGTCCTTGTTATGTGTGGGTTCATTCAGCCAGTGGTTAATGTCTTGTTTGCCTTTTGTCTTTGATGCAAGTATCCCTCTCTTTCATAAAATAAGCTATCTTCGCAAACTAAAATAGTTTGCTGAATCAGCTTGTATTATGGAACGGAGGTACCATTTGATAAGAAACAATCCAGCATCCATGGACATTTAGAATTAATTCTACCATTCCAAAAACATGGCCCATAATTTATGAAAAGATTTTAGAACCTTTTGGGATCTGCCTGGAGCCACCAACACCTTCGTCGGTGCCGCGACTGGATGCTATAATCTCGCGAAGTGCCATCAATCATCAATCATCAGAAATGTGACATCTCCGATCCACTTCTGCCGATAGTGGCCGCTGGCTGTCCATCAGAGCCTCAACAACTATTTCTCGGCGCTGAGAGGCAATTAACTCCCCCAACAAATTGTGTCCCAGATATCAGTGAACTCAAAACGACAGATGAATCAACCTCTTGAGCTTGCATTGCATCACACAAGAAGTGCAGAAAGGGGAACGGGCCTGAATCACAATCACCCTGATAGATACTGTTCCTTAGGCGTCAAGTCTAAGCAATATGCCCCCAACAAATGTGTGGATAAATGATCAGAACGGCCTGATCAACTATGCGTGGAAGCATCGCTGTTTGCTTTTCTGCGATGTGGCGCATTGAAACACTCCAGACGGATAAAAAGCGCTTGTACCCCTTGGCGTTCGTGCCAAGTTATCTGGTATAGCAGTATGTCAGTGCAAGAACGGCCCCAACCAGATGGGCATATCCTGGTGTGCTCGACATGCGGAGTGTCGTCCATATGAACTGCACTACGTGCGTGTCCATGTTGCTGTTACGCCTCGCCACCGGGTCATCGAGTATGGATGGCCGATCATCTTCAAAAGTGAGGGTGGCCGGATTGTCACGATTGTCAATTACGCAAAAGAGAACCCAAAACCGCGCTTGCGTCGCTACTCCATGAAGATTTGAAATCGATCCTTTCCAGGCTTAAAATAACCTCAGTGGCATGGCGGAGATTTGAAATCGATCCTTTCCAGGCTTAGAATAACCTCAGTGGCATGGCGGTGCAGGACTGCCTAAATACTTGGAACGTCTAAGCTTCATTTACACAACAACACTCGAAGGAAATCTTTTGCACCTCTCATTATTCTTACCTCTTGGGAGATTTCGAACAAGCGTGACACGAGGTTTTTTCATAATCTCTGTGCTATGCCAAATATTGTTGTTTCTGAAGTTAAGGAGGACACTACACTTTGGCACGATGGGTGCCAAGCACTTGGGTTAACTAATTCTTGGCTTGGCTTTGTAACAAACCCAAATTTCAAAAAAATAATTCTTTTACCCCTATTATAGAAATAGGGTTTTGTTAATTCTGAGAACTAAGTTAGGCATTCAAGTTCAACACCATCCGATGATCGTGATTTGTGTACATATGAATTGCAAGTTGGATTGCAACTGATTATTTTTCAATTACAACTTACAAGTCAGGATTCAACTGAAAATAATAACTTGAACCGTCAGCCTTTCTATTGGTTCGTGCTAGTTATGAGTTGCAACATAGGTTTAAACTAAAGTTTAATAATTTAGACTCAATCGACTGAAAATTAGGAAAAATATCTTGGCCACAACTCACGTCCACGAGCACGATGAACGTCGTCTTGTCGGTCTAATCAATAGGATACTCCCTCCGTCTCAGTTTACTAGTCTTCCCCGTTTCCGTAGGTCGCCAATTTAACCTATATAATTTAAATTATATAATACAAAAATTATATCATTAGAAAATAGAACATCTAAACTTTCTAATGATATAACTTTATAATATATAACTAATACCAATTTGATCAAATTTACAACCTAGGGATACGCGCACACCTAATAAACTGTGAGAAAGAGAGTAATATTTTAGGAGGTACTAGTGGGGCGTAAGGCTGGTCATAGTGGGTAGTATCATATGGTAGTATCATGTATATGATACTTTTGTATGATACTAGATCCATAATGCATAGTATCATAGACTAGTATCATAGTTTTGCTATATTAATTGATTTGTAGAATCCCAATACAAATTTGTGTACAAGATTTATTTGGTACTAACTTTTCTCGTGATGTGTGCTATGATACAGTATCTACCTATGATACTCTAATCTTCTCTCTCATCCATAATTATCTGCCACATCGGCATTTTTGGTGGGGCTAGGATGCATGATACTAGCTATGATACTAGCACTATGGCTAGCCTAAAGGGCGAGATCTGCCTGCCACTCTGCATTCAGCATTCCCCCGCGAGCACCATACGGAGAATTGCAGGAATAAACAAATGTGACCGAAGATTCGTCTACTTTATCGGCACACATATTAATGAAAGATTAGGCCCTTCCATGGTGGGGAATTCGGTCGTGGACAATGCCCCCAACATTCTCACCAACTCTTGTCGGCAGGCCAGAAAACCACTGAATCTACTGCTGCCTAGGTACCAGCAGTCACAGGCTCACAGCTGAATTTCGGCGATCGGTCAGTAGGCATTGACATTTTTTCCTAGAATAACCATGGCAATTGTAAATTAAGCAGCCAAATTAGCCGTTCTTGGCTTGTAAACCTGTCCTGTTCATATATGGCAATCAGAGTAGCACGGATCCTGCGAAACCGGGGAACAGTTCTAGACATGTCGAGCTCAACACTCCAGCCGATAACGAGGCCAGAATTAATGCCGCCCTTTCTCTATTTTCACGTCGATCGCTTTTGCGTCTAGAAATTAAAGAATCTCACTACACTACACACGAGCAGCACACTACCAGTCTACCAGTACAATACACTACACGGGACACGGCCACGGGTAGGAATGGCAACGGGTCTGCCCCCGCGCGGGGATTGCCTTTTCTTCCCCGTCCCCGCGTTTGTGAAATTCCCCCATCCCCATCCCCATTCCCCACCTTGGGGACTATTTTTTCCCGTCCCCACCACCCACCGGGTATAGAAGACCCACGGGTTCCCCACCCCCATCACAAACAGTAGACAAATCATGAAAATATCTCAGAAATTCAACCTCAAAAATAACTTAATACGTGCAGACTACAGAGTCACAGAACCACACACTGACACACATAAGACATAACAAGTACTTATGTTTGACTCACATAGTTCACACGACGACACCACCGAATCACGTGATTACCAGAAGGTAAGCAAGCATTAGTGACAGGCGTAAATGCGTGCTTAGCTGAAATTAAGCAGGACAAGCTAAATTTATGGGATATTACTGATACATGCGGGGCTCCGCGGGGTTCGGGTATGGGGACTACTAGAACGCCCCCCGCCCCGCTTTCCCCATCGGGGAGCATGTCTTGCCATTAATACCCCCATGGGGATAAATTAGATACCACACCCGGCCCCTAATAGAGGAAAACCCCGTCGGGTTTCGGGTAAACGGTCCCCGTTGCCATCACGGGCGAGCAATCATGGAATTGGGTGCGATCGAGCGCGCGCGTGCGGCGCCGTGACCTGGAACGCCGATGATTGCTCAATGCTCGAGGCATGCGGCGGCGCCGACGGACGCATGTGCAGGGCTAGTTGTGCACTGTGCCGTCTTCATCCCCAGAGCAGTATGCTGCAAGCTTATCTGCGTATGGATGGATGCGGCTTCTAGATCCAGGAAGCTCGAACGCGTACAAGAGAACAAACATTGCTGAGCTGCCCGATCGACCGATCTCTATATATGGTGTACTGCTGCTGTAGGCCTTCTAGATCCAGGACCAGACGAATGCCGAGTCTAGCTACCTAGCTCCTCACGGCCGCCTATATCTCGACTCGTTGGCGTTCTCTCGTGAGCAAGCTTGTGATTTCGATCCAGGGGAAATAATGGTGGCGGTTGGAAGAACTCGTCGTGGAAGATTCAATTGTTTTATTAGGCTTTTAGGTAGCTAGCTCTCGTACTGTACCACAGAGCATCAAACAATATTGTACTGTATGCGACTCTAGATTTTATTTTTTTGTTGCGAAAATGCGACTCTAGATTTCAGAAGCTGCTCCATACTAGTAATCTAGTATTACCCCGTGAAACCTGTGTGGTTTTGCCACCACAACACTTGGCAGAGCCACCTAATCGCCACCAAACTGGATCCACTAAGTCTCTCGTTGTATTTTTTTTTTCTACGTACACCAACAACATCAATCAAAACCGACCTACCTTCAGAATTCAACAACGGAGGATCCTGAAAAGCACATCCTTATTTTGTATTGCAGAAATCAGAACCATACTTGCTAGGGTAGAAGATTTTAAATAGCGGGTAAAACTCGAAAATTCAATTCGGCTCCCGGGTGCGTATGCTCCCTCTACCAAAAAATCATATTTCAAAATGTTGAAAAATTTGGACAAAAAATTCTGCATGTACATCTCCATAATATACGTGCGTTCGTCAAGTTTCACGAAAAACCAATATTTTGTGTGGTCTATATAAAAAAGAGAAAGTTCATCTTGTGAAAAGTATTATTTTTTAGCACTAAATTTTGTCTTTTTACACACGTCACATGATAAGTCGATTTTTTATGAAACGACTTTGTGAGCACGTAGCACGTGAAGATGTACGTGCGAACTTTTAGTTTCAATTTTAGAAAAAATTTAAAATATATATAAGATGCATTTCGAAATATAGGGAGCATATGCACCCATGTTCCAAAACACCGCTTTTACCATACTACTTGCTAGCTATAAAAAGACTATATCAGGCTAATGTACTTAGCTGCACCATTTCGAAGTGCTATAGCAAGGCACACTGTAGCCGGCTATTTAAAACTATGCTAAATCAGTCGATGCCGATTGCCTTATTCTGACCGTCCTTTTGATTACACGTCTTATCATCCCCTTGGAAATACTCCAGCTTTGCAGCCATCGCCCTCATCGTCCTAGAGTCTTCCTAACTAGAAGACTAGACGTCGACCGACCCTCCGTCCGGAAAAATCTTGACGATCTCGACGTGCAGGTCTCGATCGGTTCTGAACATTGAACGCTTCAGCAATCGACGCACTCTCACGTGGCAGACCACTCAGTCCACCAGGCACCAGCCGAACCCTGCTATTCAGCACTTCTAACGGCGACGTCGTCGTGTCTGGTACCCCTGCACTTCGCTCCGGATTTCCTTCCTCGCCGTCAATTCATCATCTACATGTCTATATCCACATACCACGTCTGATCTTGCAGCTTCCTTTGTTTTCCTGAAAAAACAGAAAGGAGAAAAATGCAGCTTCCTGTTCGCTGACTAGATAGAGTATATCAGTATAGTGAGCATGGATGTGAATGCATGCAGCAGGAAGCTCACTGGAGACATCGCATCGGGCCATCGGCGCAGCCACTGTTCGTGGCCATCTGATACTATTTCCAGAGATGTACTACTACATAACTCTTGTCGTTGCCCTAAAAAAAAGCTCTTGTTGTTGCCGATGGGCCACGTACAGAGAGGCTCACCATTAATTCCAGCCAAAACGAGAATGTAAAAGAAGCTCTGAAGTTCAAGTTCTGTATGGGTATGGCCAGCCGCGCGCCCATAAAACGAATTGAACACGCAGACCAAGTCGGATCTGGTCGGTCTTTCTTTAGCCCCACGCACGATCCAACGGCTCCGGCGTTGCTGTTGCGTGACGTTACTTCGTCAGTCGTTGGTGGCTGCGGTCCAAAGATCTTATCCCTTCAAACTATGGCGGGAATCGCACGACCACCGCTGTCACCGCCGCATCAAGGGTATCCAACAGCCCGACGCAAACGAACGCTCAACGACTGTTCGGAACTGCGCAGTCGAAAAATACCTTCGGGTTAGCCAATAGAGATTATCATCAATTACCAAAACCACAAATAGGGGTTCCATGGTTTCAAGCATTAGTCAATTGACTATCAAAAAATGGTTCAAGCAATTGACTATCGAAAAATGGTTGCATTGAGTTTCTCTTATAGGTTTTGTCCATAGTCAATGCTTGAATCATATGTTGGTTTCAAGGTTCCAAGAAGAAGCAAATGAAGAAGATCAAGTGTCAAGTAGGAGAAGAAGAAGGAGGAGAAGAAGAAGGAGGAGAAGAAGAAGGAGGAGAAGAAGAAGGAGGAGAAGAAGAAGGAGGAGAAGAAGAAGGAGAAGAAGAAGAAGAAGAAGAAGAAGAAGGGGCGAGTTATCATGCACATCTTTAAGATATCAACAATATGAAGAATAAAGACGGTGAAAGTGGTTTATGTTGAGGGGAAGTGTATATGTGAGAAGCTGAAGAAAGAAGGCTAAAAATATTCAGTAGGCCGGATCATCCGGACCCCCTCTCCTAGATGACCAAGTGGTGGACTCACGGAAGGGGGGGGGGGGGCGGAAATTCCATCTGACCCCGGATGTTATTTTCATACGGCCCCTCGCCAGGAGATGTGACACACTCACATAAAGGGAGGAGGGAATCTTTATCCGACCCTCGGAAGAAGAAAATCTCCGGGTTAGCCGGATCATCCGCCCCAATGCATACATGACTAAAGCCGGACCATCCGGGGTGGCCGGATCATTCGGGGTAATTTAACCCGGATCATCCGCCCCCCGGGGGATGCAACGGCTCCAAGGGCACGTACGAGCTATAAAAGGAGGAGCACAAAGAACATGAAGATATGTCGAAGAAGAAGAGCTCTCATGATGGTTTATGGGGGTGCAATCCGCAAGACCTTCATCAAGCAAGCACAATCAAGAAAGGCATTCCATCTTGAAGCGGTCAAGATCGTCATCATCAAGCTCGAGTGGAATCCGCAAGGTCAAGGTTTTTTCTTGATAGGTTTTCTACTGCTATGTTGTTGTTGGGAAACCAGGCATGCACGATAGTTGGCCGTACTATCAAGAGGGCTCTCGAATGAGTTACTTGGTCGTATCGCTCGGAGAGAGCTCAAACCCTTGCATGCTTAGCATCATGTTTCTTCATTGTTTTTGGTTCTTATTCATGTGATGTTTTAGAGCGTGTGTTCATTCTCATGACAAGCTCTAGCTCATCGAAAACGAATTCCGCGTATATCATTTGTTGTGTTTTCGAGTTTGAAGGTTTTAACGGTTTGTGTCTTCTAATCATATTAAATCTCTCTTCATTTTTTTCTTCATTTGTTGGACTATGATGGTTCCCTGCATGATCTTATAGAGCTTGTTCCTAGCTTCAAAACGAGCCAAAGATTATCAAAAACGAAGTCCATATGCTCAAGTTATGGTCGTTTCAGTTTCAGTCGTGGGGGGGGGGGGGGCATGGTTTTTTCATCCGTCCCAAACTTGATTTTAAGGGGAGGGGTGTACCATACGCCCCCAGGCCCCCCCCCCCCCCCGGGACCATCCGATCCCCCGCGTTGCACATAACGGTTGGATTTCGGGGGTCCTATTTAAGGGGTCCTTCTTCCCCAATGGTTCCCTACCCTTTTCACAAGTTCTTGAGCACATTTTTCACCTCCATTCTTGACCCTCTTGAGCTTCCAATCTCCTCAACCCCTCCATGATTCTTGCATTTTTTTAGGGAAAAAAAAGAGAAGATCTCGATCTACAATCCTACGAATCAAAATCCCCTTCTAGTGAGGGAATCTTTCTAGATCTAGATCTTGGAGTCCTTTGTGGATCTCCTCCCTTGCTATCTTCCATTGTTGTTCATCTTGAGAGTTTGAAACATTTTCTTACCCCTTCAATACGTGTTGCATCTTCTCGGGAAAAGAAAGAGGGGAGCTAGATCTACTACTCTACCAATCAAATTCCATTCTTTGTGAGGGAATCCCTAGATCTAGTTCTTGGCGAGTTTTTTTGGTGTTCATACATCTTCTTGTTCTTCCTTCCTTATTTCCCCAATAGTTTTTGTAGCTTTGTTGGAATTTGGGAGTGAGGTAGTTGGGCATCTTAGTGGTCTTCTTGCCATTGCATTAGGTGCATCGGTTTGAGTTCTATACGGAGATTCGTTCTCATGAATGTTCATGGGTACTACCTCTTGGGTTCTTAGAACCCTAGACGGCTTGTAGGACTTTGTGGAGTTGTTGCCTTTGTGGCATATGGTAGACTTTGTGGCGGGGTACTACCTCTATCATGCCTTTGTGTCATGGGTACTACCTCTATCATGCCTTTGTGGAGTTGCTGCCTTTGTAGCCTTGTTGCCTTTGTGGTGTTGTAGCCTTTGTGGCCTTGTAGCCGTTTGTGACGTTGTAGCCTTTGTGGTCGTGTAGCCATTTGTGGCGTTGCAGCCTTTGTGGCCTTGTAGCCATTTGTGACGGTGTACTTGGGAGCCTCCAATTGTTGTGGAGTTTGCCTCAAGCTTGTTACTTGGGAGATTTCCCCAAGCTTGTACGGGTACGATGACCACCCTCAAGGGTCTCTTACTGGATCGAGGTTTTCCCTTTTGGTGGGAAGGCTCGAGGAGAATATGGTGGCCTTTGTGGCATTTCGAGTGCCTTGTGCCTCTACACCGCTCCAACGCAGAGTAGCATCCAGTTATTGTAAAGCATTGTGAGCTGGGATCAAAGTACTCTAAACATAGGCATGATAGATATAATTCTAACAATAGAACTTAGCAATTATGTTACAACATGAAAAATAACTCAAATAAAGGATCATGAATAATTATGCATTGAAAGCAACTGTTTGCTTATGAGTATAGAGAAAGCATACTCCCTCCGGTCCAGAAAAACTATCGGACGAATAGTACTAGTTACATTTTATAATTAAGCCCTCCCGAATTCACAAAAATAAGGACAACGTGGCGGTGGCCTAGAACACCCTCCCAATCTAAATTCCAGTTTCTAACAGAACTCGTCCAACTCGCTCGCAATCTGATCACTTGCCCAACTCGGGGATCACTCGCCCAGCTCGGGTCGCCTACACTGAGCTTCGTGGACTTGATGTGCTCGCCCTTGAGGTTTGCGGCCACGATCTCGCGAGGCAGCAGCACGTCTTCCGGGATCTTCGTACGGGTACGCACCTCGTCAAAGAAGCCGACGAATTGCGACTTGCCATGTTTCTGGAACGCATCCACCGGATCTGCACCTCGTTGAAGAAGCCTCGCGACCACCGGATCTGGCGCGTCCGGCCTCGCAGCCAACGGACCAGGCCTCCCCGACGCCGGATTCGGGGATTCGTCGCTGGCTTGGACCAAACGGACAAGCTTTTTGGTGAAGCTGGCTCGCGGCGAGCCGATGGAAGGTGGAGGGGAGCGCGGCGAGGCAAGAGAAGATGGTGCAGCGAGGCGAGGGAGCGCGGCGGCGAAGAGACGCGAGCTAGACGGCGACAGAAGCTAGATGGAGACTCGAGACGAGGGGAGAATGGATCAGAGAGGGTGAGGATGCGGTGGGGTCGTGCGTGGTGCGGGTCGTGCGGGTGCGGCTAGCACACGAGAGGGAGTGCGGGTTGACAAACAAAAGAGTTTGAGAGTTTTCTCGCAAAATTACCACTCCGGTATTTTTTCCGGATCGGAGGGAGTAGTAAAGTGGTACTCAACATGTCTTTTATAAAGTAGCAAGACATAAATGCTAGGATACCTTTAAAATTCATAGGGTGACTAAATACAAGTAATTTAATTCATAGTCATAATCATGAATCAATCAATAATAATTTTGGGACTATGCACATTGCACTAAGAATGACAACTATGCTCTCTTAATTGATGCATAAAGTAGAAGATGAAGACTCAACATAAAAGTAAAAGAGAGACTCTTTGCAGAGTAAGCAAGATTGACAAGTTTTATAAACCTTCCAAAAAGTATGGTACACATTAGGTTTGAGCTCTCATTGCCCCTATCATAAGTATCGTGAATGGTTAAAGTTAATGTGATGGCAAATATGAGCTATATGCTTGACAAATCATAAGTTGAAAATCTCGTGCCCCTTGAATACGAGTACCTAAACCTCATGCTACTCAACTTAGGTCCGAAATAAGTTCTTGTCATTGTAAGTATACATGTATCATCGAGAACGCCAACGGGGTACCTCTTGCCCCATGATATGGAAGTACTCCTGCATAGGAGCAATCCTATCCCAAAATGACAAGACAAGCAGACAATGAGCATCTCAGCAATCTTTTTATTTACTATGGGTATAGCTTTTTATTGAAGATGCTTCATAGAATGCCCACTATGGTTTGCTGTAAATTTCAACCATGAATGATGCATGGCTTAAATGGGCGGCCCAGAAGTTTCTCTAACTTATATACAAACTCAATGGACTTACTAGTTTTCATTTATTTCGCACCGCTAGGCATCCATAAACAAAAGAACATGACATCAACTAAATATGAATAAGTGCAATGTTGAAAGCGTTTCCCATGAAAGCATGGTTGTGCTAACGCCCATCTAGCAATTTGAAAACATATAAACTTCATGAGATAGGCACAATGATCAAGTTTATTAAGTGAAATAAAGTAAATGTGCCATCAAGTTCGTGAGAGCTTTACTGACTAATTTTCTCATGCCAAAATTTTAATTTCGAAGATAGATAAAAACATGATGAATATACTTGCAGTAGCAATAATGCTAGTATGTAGATATGGTGGACACAATTGGCAAACTTTGTTTATTGGTGGTTGGATACACGAGTAGAGCTCATACTCAGTACAGGCGAAGGCTTAGCAAAAGCCTGGGAGCGACCAACTAAGAGAGCATTAATGGCCATAATCATGCATAACGATAAAATATTATCAATCAAAGCATAAAGTGATATTACAAGTCATAAACTAAATGATCATAGAGCCTTTAGTTGACTGGTTATAGTCATAACATGGTATAAGCACGTGCCAAGTCAACCCAATAACGTATCAAAGGAGAATAGCACAATATTATGCTTTGTATGATGGAAACAACACATGATTCTTTCATTGGCGCATTAAGCACTCTCAGATATTTGAGACAAGTCATGCTACAACAATAGCCACTAAGCATATAATAAGAATAACATTCAACATGACATGCCACAGTCTAGACAAGCTTCCTTTTGCATCACTATAGACGTGAAACATTTTACTCGTCTCCAACACCAATCAACTTATTTGAAATAGCTCTCAGAGATGAAAAACAATATGGACTAGATAGCTAATCATACATAAATAAAGAATACTAACGAGCTCTGAATAAAATAAAAACCGAAAACCAAAAGCTAAACGCAGTACCAGAAAACTAGAACACTCGCAGAACAATAAGAACGAAAACTAGAGCGTTCTGTGCAATTAAAACAGAACATGTCTCTCTCCAAAACAAATATGCCAGGATCCAACCATATGCTACATCAAACAAAACTAAACTAAACTAAAAACAAAAATAAAGACGCTTCAAGAACAACACATAGCGTATGAAACAATAAAAATAGAGCGCATAGAGAGATGACATGTTGCTTTGTTGATGAAGAGGTGATGCCATGGGCATCCACAAGCTTTGACGCTTGTACCTCTTGAATATTTCTTGGGTTGCAGGAGAATTCCCAAGCTTGAGCTTTTATCCATACTTCATCTCATCACATCATTCTTCTCTCCCTACACTTGAAAACTTTTTTCATATAATACTTCACATAATTCTTTATTAGCAGCATTAGTTCAATCAAAATAAACAAATATACTTGGGTTCAGTTCTAACATATATCAAGCATCTATTAAAAGATTATCTACTGTAGCAACTCTTCAAAAAGCTCTTTGATCAAAAGAACTCAAAAAGAAAGAGATTAAGAGGCAAATACAAATAGTGGCAGAAATCAGTCAAAACAGAACAGCAGGTAAAGATCGAGTTTTTCGAAAATCTTCTGTTGCTCATCTCGAAAAGTGGTTAACTAACGAAAGTTAGATAATAACCTGGGGCATATGCAAAAAATTGCAACTCAAAATTACGCTCTGGCTATTTATACGAATTTTTATGGTGACAACACATAATCTATTTTCAGGACAGCAACTTCCCCAAATCTTACTTTCTCCCTATTAGAGGCTATTGTTTGCACAAAAAAGAAATAAAAATGATAAGAAGAGGTTATTACAGAGGTAATAACTTCCGAGACTCAACAAAAAAAATTACAGAAATTAAATATGGGTTATCTTCCAAGAGTGCTTTTCTTTAATGCCTTTCAGCTAGGCGCAGTAGTTTGAGTAGATTGTAATAACTTCAAAGACTCAATAAAAAGAAAAATTACTATAAATAAAACATGAGTTGTCTCCCATAAGCGTTTTTCTTTAACGCCTTTCAGCTAGGCGCAGTAATTTGAGAAGATGCTCACATAACATATATGAATTGAAGTAAAAGAGAGCACCAAGAAGCAAATATGAAACACATTTAAGTCTAACCCACTTCCTATGCATAGGAATCTTATACACAAATAAATCCACAAAGAACAAAGTGACAAACATAGGAAGATAAAACAAGAGCAACTTCAAAACTTTCAGCATATAGAGAGGTGTTTTAGTACCATCAAAACTTCTACAACCATATTTTCCTCTCTCATCATAACTTTCAGTACCATCATGAATAAACTCAACAATATAACTATCACAGAAAACATTCTTATCATGAGCCACATGCATAAAATAATTATTACTCCCCACATAAGCATAGTCATTCTTATTAATTGTTGTGGGAGCAAATTCAACAAAATAACTATCATTATTATTCTCATCACCATAATCATCAAATATAGGAGGCATATTGTAATCATAATTAATTTCTCCTCAATAGTAGGTGTACCGAATATAACATAATAATCATTGTAATCATCATATATTGGAGGCATAGTATCATCATAGCAAATTTCCTCATCAGAAATTGGGGAACTAAAAAGATCATTTTCATGAAAACTAGCTTCCCTAAGCTTAGACTTTTTCATAGCATTACAAATAATGTTGTTCAAAGAATTCATACTAAAAACATTGCTACTAGCATGGCAGTAAAGTTCCATTGGTTTTTTTAATTTTCTCTTCAAACACCTCATGTCCTAAATCAAGATAAATACTATAAAGCTCTCTAATTTTGTTGTTGTTTTCCATTAAGCCTAGCTAGTGAAAATAAAAATAAGAAACAAAAATATGTAATTGCAGAAACTAAAGGAAATAACTTCGAGCACTCACCAGCAACTAGAAAACTTAGTAGCCAGAGGATGTGAATACCTTCTACCTTACCTCCCCGGCAACGGCGCCAGAAAAGAGCTTGATGTCTACGCACGCTTCTATTCTTGTAGACAGTGTTGGGTCTCCAAGTGCAGAGGTTTGTAGAACAACATAAAGTTTCCCTTAAGTGGATCACCCAAGGTTTATCGAACTCAGGGAGGTAGAGGTCAAAGATATCCCTCTCAAGCAACTCTGCAATTACGATACAAGAAGTCCTTGTGTCCCCAACACACCCAATACACTTGTCAGGAGTATATGTGCACTAGTTCGATGAAGAGATAGTGAAATACAAGTAATATGGATGATTGATGGCGTGTATTTCACACGTTCGTTGGGCAACCCCAAGAGGAAGGTATGATGCGCACAGCAGCAAGTTTTCCCTCAGAAAGAAACCAATGTTTATCGAACCAGGAGGAGCCAAGAAGCACGTTGAAGGTTGATGGCGGCGGGATGTAGTGCGGCGCAACACCGGAGATTCGGCGCCAACGTGGAACCTGCACAACACAACCAAAGTACTTTGCCCCAACGAAACAGCGAGGTTGTCAATCTCACCGAGCTTGCTGTAACAAAGGATTAACCGTATTGTGTGGAAGATGATTGTTTGCAGAGAAAACGAGTAAAAACAAGTATTGCGACAGATTTGTATTTCGGTATTAAAGAATGGACCGGGGTCCACAGTTCACTAGAGGTGTCTCTCCCATAAGATAAAAGCATGTTGGGTGAACAAATTACGGTCGGGCAATTGACAAATAGAGAGGGCATAACAATGCACATACATGTCATGATAAGTATAGTGAGATTTAATTGGGCATTACGACAAAGTACATAGACCGCCATCCAACCGCATCTATGCCTAAAAAGTCCACCTTCGGGTTATCGTCCGAACCCCTTCCAGTATTAAGTTGCAAAGCAACGGACAATTGCATTAAGTATGGTGCGTAATGTAATCAACAACCGCATCCTCGGACATAGCGCCAATGTTTTATCCCTAGTGGCAACAACACAACACAACCTTAGAACTTTCCATCATCGTCCCAGTGTCAATGCGGGCATGAACCCACTATCGAGCATAAATACTCCCTCTTGGAGTTAAGAGCAAAAACTTGGCCGAGCCTCTACTAATAACGGAGAGCATGCAAGATCATAAACAACACATATGTAATAACTTGATAATTAACATAACATGGTATTCTCTATCCATCGGATCCCGACAAACACAACATAGAGTATTACGGATAGATGATCTTGATCATGTTAGGCAGCTCACAAGATCCAACAATGAAGCACAATGAGGAGAAGACAACCATCTAGCTACTGCTATGGACCCATAGTCCAGGGGTGAACTACTCACTCATCACTCCGGAGGTGACCATGGCGGTGTAGAGTCCTCCGGAGATGAATCCCCTCTCCGGCAGGGTGCCGGAGGAGATCTCCGGAATCCCCGAGATGGGATCGGCGGCGGCGGCGTCTCGGTAGGTTTTCCGTATCGTGGTTTTTTTCGCCTCGGGGGTTTCGCGACGGAGGCTTTAAGTAGGCGGAAGGGCGAGTCGGGGGCTAACGAGGGGCCCACACCACGGGCGGCGCGGGCCCCCTTGGCCGCGCCGCCTTGTGGTTTGGCCACCTCGTGGCCCCACTTCGTATGCTCTTCGGTCTTCTGGAAGGTTCGTGGCAAAATAGGCCCCTGGGTCTTCGTTTCGTCCAATTCGAGAATATTTCGTTACTAGGACTTCGAAACCAAAAACAGCAGAAAACAGAAGCGGCACTTCGGCATCTTGTTAATAGGTTAGTTCCGGAAAATGCACGAATATGACATAAAGTGTGCATAAAACATGTAGGTATCATCAATAATATGGCATAGAACATAAGAAATTATCGATACGTCGGAGACGTATCAAGCATCCCCAAGCTTAGTTCTGCTCGTCCCGAGCAGGTAAAACGATAACAAAGATAATTTCTGAAGTGACATGCCATCATAACCTTGATCATACTATTTGTAAACATATGTAGTGGATGCAGCGATCAAAACAATGGTAATGACATGAGTAAACAAGTGAATCATAAAGCAAAGACTTTTCATGAATAGTACTTTAAGACAAGTATCAATAAGTCTTGCATAAGAGTTAACTCATAAAGCAATAAATCAAAGTAAAGGTATTGAAGCAACACAAAGGAAGATTAAGTTTCAGCAGTTGCTTTCAACTTGTAACATGTATATCTCATGGATAATTGTCAACATGGAGTAATATAACAAGTACAATATGCAAGTATGTAGGAATCAATGCACAGTTCACACAAGTGTTTGCTTCTTGAGGTGGAGAGAGATAGGTGAACTGACTCAACATAAAAGTAAAAGAATGGTCCTTCAAAGAGGAAAGCATCGATTGCTATATTTGTGCTAGAGCTTTTATTTTGAAAACATGAAACAATTTTGTCAACGGTAGTAATAAAGCATATGAGTTATGAAAGTTATATCTTACAAGTTGCAAGCCTCATGCATAGTATACTAATAGTGCCCGCACCTTGTCCTAATTAGCTTGGACTACCGGATCTTTGCAATGCACATGTTTTAACCAAGTGTCGGAATGGGGTACCTCCATGCCGCTCTGTACAAAGGTCTAAGGAGAAAGCTCGCATTTTGGATTTCTCGCTTTTGATTATTCTCAACTTAGACATCCATACCGGGACAACATGGACAACAGATAATGGACTCCTCTTTAATGCATAAGCATGTGGCAACAATTATTATTCTCATATGAGATTGAGGATATATGTCCAAAACTGAAACTTCCACCATGAATCATGGCTTTAGTTAGCGGCCCAATGCTCTTCTCTAACAATATGCATGCTCCAACCATAAAGGTGGTAGATCTCTCTTACTTCAGACAAGACGGACATGCATAGCAACTCACATGATATTCAACAAAGAATAGTTGATGGCGTCCCCAGAAGCATGGTTATCGCACAACAAGCAACTTAATAAGAGATAAAGTGCATAAGCACATATTCAATACCACAATAGTTTTTAAAGCTATTTGTCCCATGAGCTATATATTGTAAAGGTGAATGATGGAATTTTTAAAGGTAGCACTCAAGCAATTTACTTTGGAATGGCGGAGAAATACCATGTAGTAGGTAGGTATGGTGGACACAAATGGCATAGTGGTTGGCTCAAGGATTTTGGATGCATGAGAAGTATTCCCTCTCGATACAAGGTTTAGGCTAGCAAGGTTATTTGAAACAAGCACAAGGATGAACGGTGCAGCAAAACTCACATAAAAGACATATTGTAAACATTATAAGACTCTACACCGTCTTCCTTGTTGTTCAAAACTCAATACTAGATGTTATCTCGACTCTAGAGAAACCAAATATGCAAACCAAATTAGCAAGCTCTAAGTATTTCTTCATTAATGGGTGCAAAGTATATGATGCAAGAGCTTAAACATGAGCACAAAAATTGCCAAGTATCAAATTATCCAAGACATTTTAGAGTTACTACATGTAGCATTTTCCAATTCCAACCATATAACAATTTAACGAAGAAGAAACTTCGCCATGAATACTATGAGTAGAGCCTAAGGACATACTTGTCCATATGCTACAGCGGAGCGTGTCTCTCTCCCATAAAGTGAATGCTAGGATCCATTTTATTCAAACAAAACAAAAAACAAAAACAAACCGACGCTCCAAGCAAAGTGCATAAGATGTGACGGAATAAAAATATAGTTTCGGGGGAGGAACCTCGATAATGTTGTCGATGAAGAAGGGGATGCCTTGGGCATCCCCAAGCTTAGACGCTTGAGTCTTCTTAGAATATGCAGGGGTGAACCACCGGGGCATCCCCAAGCTTAGAGCTTTCACTCTCCTTGATCATATTGCATCATACTCCTCTCTTGATCCTTGAAAACTTCCTCCACACCAAACTCGAAACAACTCATTAGAGGGTTAGTGCATAATAAAAATTCACATGTTCAGAGGTGACACAATCATTTTTAACACTTCTGGACATTGCATAAAGCTACTGGACATTAATGGATCGAAGAAATTCATCCAACATAGCAAAAGAGGCAATGCAAAATAAAAGGCAGAATCTGTCAAAACAGAACAGTCCGTAAAGATGGATTTTATTAGGCCACCAGACTTGCTCAAATGAAAATGCTCAAATTGAATGAAAGTTGCTTACATATCTGAGGATCATGCACGTAAATTGGCTTAATTTTCTGAGCTACCTACAGGGAGGTAGACCCAGATTCGTGACAGCAAAGAAATCTGTAACTGCGCAGTAATCCAAATCTAGTACTTACTTTACTATCAAAGACTTTACTTGGCACAACAAAACATAAAACTAAGATAAGGATAGGTTGCTACAGTAGTAAACAACCTCCAAGACTCAAATATAAAACAAAAATACTGTAGTAAAAACATGGGTTGTCTCCCATAAGCGCTTTTCTTTAACGCCTTTCAGCTAGGCGCAGAAAGTGTATATCAAGTATTATCGCGAGATGGAGCATTGATATCATAAGCTCCCCCATTTGCAGTGGTACTAGGGGCTTTGTCAATTTTAGGCCTATAATAATATTTCTTTGGTTTAGGCACTTTAGAGGCATACATAAACTTTTGCTCCTTTCCCACATAAGCTTTCTCTCTAAACTGTAAAGATGAAAAGGTTGAACCCAAAGTTCCCATAGCTTTTTCAAGTTCGCCAATCCTATTAATTTGATTATCATGGTCAACACAAGTTCCTAGGACACTAATTCTTTCATCAATTCCTCCTAAGGATTTATCAAGTTTATCAGTTTTAACAAGTAACATCTCCAACTTAGTTTCAACACTAAAAATTTTCTCTATGGTTTCCAATTTTTTCATAACATCCTCAAGGGAGGTTTCAATTTTAATTTCATTAACAGGTGGTGTTCCAAATAAAATCTCAATAATGCAACTAGCCTCTAAAGCGGGAGCACCTAGGAAGTTACCCCCCGCGAGACAATCAAGAACATATATATTCCAGCTAGAGATACCAACATAAAAATTCCTGAGTAGGATAGTGGTGGAGTGTTTCTTAGTGCACCTATTACGGGCATCACTAATTCTATACCAAGCATCTTTTAAACATTCTCCTCCTTGTTGCTTAAATGAACGAACTTCAACTTCAGGATTACTCATTTTAGTAGTAGTAAATAAAGCAAACTGGATAAAGTAAATGCGAGTAAACTAATTTTTTTGTGTTTTTGATATAGCAAACAGGACAGTAAATAAAGTAAAGCTAGCAACTAATTTTTTTGTGTTTTGATATAAGTGCAGCAAACAAAGTAGTAAATAAAATAAAGCAAGATAAAAACAAAGTAAAGAGATTGAGAAGTGGAGACTCCCCTTGCGGCGTGTCTTGATCTCCCGGCAACGGCGCCGGAAAAGAGCTTGATGGCGTGTATTTCACACGTTCGTTGGGCAACCCCAAGAGGAAGGTATGATGCGCACAGCAGCAAGTTTTCCCTCGGAAAGAAACCAAGGTTTATCGAACCGGGAGGAGCCAAGAAGCACGTTGAATGTTGATGGCGGCGGGATGTAGTGCGGCGCAACACCGGAGATTCCGGCGCCAACGTGGAACCTGCACAACACAACCAAAGTACTTTGCCCCAACGAAACAGCGAGGTTGTCAATCTCACCGGCTTGCTCGTAACAAAGGATTAACCGTATTGTGTGGAAGATGATTGTTTGCAGAGAAAACAGTAAAAACAAGTATTGCGACAGATTTGTATTTCGGTATTAAAGAATGGACCGGGGTCCACAGTTCACTAGAGGTGTCTCTCCCATAAGATAAAAGCATGTTGGGTGAACAAATTACGGTCGGGCAATTGACAAATAGAGAGGGCATAACAATGCACATACATGTCATGATAAGTATAGTGAGATTTAATTGGGCATTACGACAAAGTACATAGACCGCCATCCAACCGCATCTATGCCTAAAAAGTCCACCTTCAGGTTATCGTCCGAACCCCTTCCAGTATTAAGTTGCAAAGCAACATACAATTGCATTAAGTATGGTGCGTAATGTAATCAAAAACTACATCCTCGGACATAGCGCCAATGTTTTATCCCTAGTGGAAACAGCACAACACAACCTTAGAACTTTACGTCACATCGTCCCAGGTGTCAATGCAGGCATGAACCCACTATCGAGCATAAATACTCCCTCTTGGAGTTAAGAGCAAAAACTTGGCCAGAGCCTCTACTAATAACGGAGAGCATGCAAGATCATAAACAACACATATGTAATAACTTGATAATTAACACAACATGGGATTCTCTATCCATCGGATCCCGACAAACACAACATAGAGTATTACAGATAGATGATCTTGATCATGTTAGGCAGCTCACAAGATCCAACAATGAAGCACAATGAGGAGAAGACAACCATCTAGCTACTGCTATGGACCCATAGTCCAGGGGTGAACTACTCACTCATCACTCCGGAGGCGACCATGGCGGTGTAGAGTCCTCCGGGAGATGAATCCCCTCTCCGGCAGGGTGCCGGAGGAGATCTCCGGAATCCCCCGAGATGGGATCGGCGGCGGCGCGTCTCGCAAGGTTTTTCGTATCGTGGTTTTTTCGCCTCGGGGATTTCGCGACGGAGGCTTTAAGTAGGCGGAAGGGCGGAGTCGGGGGGCCGACGAGGGGCCCACACCACAGGGCGGCGCGGGCCCCCTTGGCCGCGCCGCCTTGTGGTTTGGCCACCTCGTGGCCCCACTTCGTATGCTCTTCGGTCTTCCGGAAGGTTCGTGGCAAAATAGGGCCCCGGGTCTTCGTTTCGTCCAATTCGAGAATATTTCGTTACTAGGATTTCGAAACCAAAAACAGCAGAAAACAGAATCGACACTTCGGCATCTTGTTAATAGGTTAGTTCCAGAAAATGCACGAATATGACATAAAGTGTGCATAAAACATGTAGGTATCATCAATAATATGGCATAGAACATAAGAAATTATCGATACGTCGAGACGTATCAATGATTATGAGTGGTAATTGCAATCTGAAATAAAAATGGCAGCAAGCAAACATGTAGCAGAACTGGTTGTAAACGGTGTTTCAATGCTTGGAAACAAGGCCTATGGATCATACTTTCACTAGTGGACACTCTCAATAATGATACCATAATTGAATATATTGATATTATCACTTCACTATGCTACTCTGAACCACTCTCCGATTTGATAACAAACACAGATTCACTGCGTAGGGCTGCATAAGCATTCCTTAAAGTTCGCATTCCCAATCCATGGACGCCCCATGCTGTCACTTTGAACATACAAAGATGATATTAACTAGACACCACAATTTATAAGTATTTTTGTAAATTAAACATAAGAAACAAACACGGTGTGCACACTGTCACCTTCACACCGTTGGACAAGGTGTCCCCGAACATCACATAATAAAACCACTTGAGTAGCACAATAGTTGAAGAATAATATCTACTTATTCAACTAAATTACAAAGCTCATGATCACATAAATATCATATATGGAGAGATAGATAGACCACATAGCTACTGGTAAAGCCCTCAGTCTCGGGGGAGAACTACTCACTCCTCATCATGGGAGTCAACAACGGCAATGGAGATGGCGATGGAGTCGATGGAGACGGCTCCGGGGGCAATTCCCTATCCCGACAGGGTGCCAGAACAGAGACTTCTGTCCCTCGAATCTTGTCTGCGATGGTGGCGGAGCTACGGGACTTTTCGTGGACGAAGGCTGATTGATTTAGGGTTCACACGCCGGGAAGCTTCTTATAGGCGGAAGGGCGAGGTCGGTGGAGGCCAGGTGGCCCACACCACCCCTAGGCTCGGGCCAGGGTTAGGCCGCGCCTAGGCATGGTCTGATCACCCTGTGGCCCCCCTTCGTCTCTCCTCCGGACTTCGTTGTCGTTACTGAAAAATAAGATCTTCGGCTTTTTTTTCATCCAATTCCGAGAATATTTCCTGTACAACTTTTCTGAAATACAAAACAGCAGAAAACTGGCACTGTGGCATCTTGGCAATAGGTTAGTGCCGGAAAATGTATAAAAGTGCAACGAAGTGTGAGCAAAAGATATATAAATTGGTGTAAAACAAGCATGGAGCATCAAAAATTATAGATACGTTTGCAACATATCAGGCATCAGTGAAGTATCCTAAAATACTCCACATCGCTTGGATATCTCCATGAAGTGAAGTATCTCTGTGGATATCTCCGTGGAGTGATTTTTGGGCTAGAAGGGTGATACCTTCGATTCGGATTATGGATTGTTGTATTGTAAGCTTTTTTCCTAGAAGTTCTAGGTTTAATCGAACCTTGGAAAACACTGCTAAAATGGTGTAAAGGAAATATCTACAAGATGTGCTAGTTGATTTTATCTTACGTTTACCTGACCTTTTCAGTTTACTTTTTCTGGTGTTGTGTTCAATGGATGAAAATAGGCCAGGGTCAAAGATTCTCCTATAGCTATGCATACATATAGAAATGAAGTAAAATATTGTGTAGTACATAAAATAGTGAAAAGAGATTTGTGAGCAGCACATCCATAAATACCATTGTCCCTAAAACCAGAGGTGACAATAGTCTCTTAATCCAACCATCATTCTCACAGCTGCGAGTAATAGCAGTTATTAAGTAAAACATACCAAAGCATTAAAATAAATGATTGTGCCATTGATCCCAAGCGAATCACTAAACATGTACCGTTACTTCCCCCTTTTTGTCATCGAGGTTTCGAGATAGCACGATGTTCTTCACTCATCCCACATCTTCCCTTGATCGATCCAAGATACATGGGTAATTGCTGGTCCTCGAATCGAGGCAAAGAGACAAGAATACAAGATTGCAAAGCTATCTCCTATTCAATTTCTACACAAACTCATAAGATTAGATGCTTATAAACGCTGCTAGGATTCACGCCAACCCGCAACCTGTGAGGACTACACACGCATGATAACAAGACCAAAGATACAAAACATTGTTCCAAATATTTGGATTGAAATCACAATATTCTTATAATGGTCGCCAATTCTCAAGGAGGTATCTATTACAAGGTGATGGCTATGCCTATGGAGGAGATTGGAGAGGAAACATATGAACAATGGTGGTGGGTCTCCTTCGGTGTGTTGCAGATGGATCTGGTGGATGGCAGCTCTGTTTGACGATGAACTGCTCTCTTTCTGGACTAGCTCCCTTCATGAAACTCATAGGGTTTGACCTCGGGAATGTTCCTGCGCCCAGTACGGGTGGACAGTACAGGCAGAGCATGTCTGTACCGGTGTCCGCTATTCACTCTAGAACCGACTTTGACTCTCTGGTTAACTTTGTTGCGCTTGTGACGATATTTTCCTAATTGCAGGTCCATTTGCCATTAAGACTTGATTGCCTGCACACCATACAAAGAGAGAAAGGATTGCACATCTTTGCAATAATTAATCATTAGTGGCACATTTGGAGAGATGTTTAGTCAATTTCTTGAATTAGCAAAGGGCTTAAACGTGAGGAAAAATGGTGTATTTCACACCCATCAATAGACACCCTTGTATATCTCTATCGAGTGAAATATCTGCAATGCACAACCTTTGAGTTGGCGGGTATCCACCCCATGAAATCCATCTTGTCCAACAAACCAGGTGCCTAGATTTGTGGATAAAATTACCATACTCAATGCAATATCATCAAAATAAGGTGCTAAAAATATGGCCGACTCTAGGCATTAGCCATCTGATACGGGGGAGCATCGATCGTCCAAGGAACCATCCAATATGTTTTACACGAGGATATGATGCGTCCAATCAATGTAACATTCTTCGTGAATTTGTAGAACTTGTGACAAATTATTTGAAATAGTTTGAACATGTCCTTGTAGAAAAAACAAGCAATGTTTGCAAAAACTATCTTCATTTGTTTATAGCAAAACGAAAAAGTGCATCATTGTTTGCAACAAAAAAAGACAAGTCATGCAACATGTGCTGAACATATCCAACATTATAAAAACACGTTTGCAACATGAAAGAAATCCCTTTGTAGCATGTATCCAAAATCATTGCAACATTTTACTCGTAGGTAAACCACAAAATGATAGTCGATTCTAGCATTCTAAACACCTTTATAAACATTAGAAATTCCAAAAAAATAGACATCCGCCATCGATCACGGAGGCTCCACCGTGGAAGATTAAAGCTCAAGTCACGCGCGAGGTTAGTCGAAGCCAAATCGAGTGAAAGTCCACCAATATGCTCGCGATCGTCGTCTTCTCCTAGTACGGCGGCGTGTGCGGAACTCCCGGGCAATGGCGAGCTCGCCAGGCTTTACCGGTTGTGGCGCAGAAGGTGGCGGCCAGTATGTCTAGGATTCTAGAGCTACAATGCCACACCATGGGAGGAGTAGAGGCCGCGGCCGGCGCTCAAAATAGTAGTGTGTGATGCCCGACGCACGAGGAAGCAACATAGGCGGCAAACGCGCCCGAAGGAGCTACAACTGAACCGTAGAGGATTTGCATCTGCGGCCAACAAAGGGCAACGTCCACTGGAGGCGCACACAAAGAAGGATGCACCATCATGTCATTTACTAGAGCCATAATAATTGTGAAGATGAAGTTTTTTTTCAAAAATAAGTTGGTAAAAAAATACTACTCCATTTGATTCATATTACTTGTTACTAGTATGGATGTACCTATAACTAAATATGTCTAAATACATATATATTAGAGACAATTAATATGGACCGGATGCAGTATTGTATTTTGTAAAAAAAAACAATAGAAACCTTGTAAATACTATAAAGTCCAAATGGAGCCTTTATTCTGAAACAAATCAATAGTCATATTTAAAAGTTTCACAAAATCCTAAAGAAAGTACCTATGCAGTGAAGGATGTATAGTGCAAAGTGTAAAATCTCGATGTGAAATGGTTTGTATTCTCACAAGAAAATTATAAATGTGTTGATCACTGTATAGTGAACATACGCTTTCAAAATTCCAAAGTTTGCCAGATTTTTTTATTGTTTGTGTAGCCTAGAATATAAAGAATTTCAAAGATTTTGCATGCCTTGTAGGATACACCATTGGCTACATAAAAAAAAATCTAAACTTGTTGAAATTTGTGAATATAATTTTGAAATCTTCGAGGTAAAGAGCTCCCTGGAGCTTGGCCTCTATATGCTCGGTTTCGGAAAAAAATGCTATAATAAGTATAAAAGGTGGTTTCATTTTGCAATACGTCCTTAATCGTTACTCTTGAACTTTGAGTTGACACAACTCAATTTCTTGGGAGTGAAATGGTGAACTATTACAAATATATATGCACTAAATCAACGACAGCTAATATAGAACAAGTGCGTACTATATATAACACGGAGGGAGTTTCTATAGTTGGATATTTTTAAAGTGTTCTATGAATTTTTGGTAGTATATGCAAGAGAGAGAAGTAAATATGGCCAATCTTACCCTTGTCAATCTATTGCCAGAATACATCTCATAAATTGGAACATCTTTCTCAAAATAGTTCCAAACGTATAGATGTGCGGATAGGATCGAGCAAGACAATTGGATGGGCCCATACTCCCATGTGTCGCGCGGGCGCTTATATACACACCTCTCGCGGTAGCCAAGCCAGCCAGCCCGCCCTCACCCGCGCTGCTACAGTGTGACTCGCATAGGCAGCCATGGGACGCCGTACGCACGTCGTCCAAGCTGCCCCAGCGGCAGCGTTTCTGCTCGTCTTCGTCCAGCTTCTCGCGTCGTGGTCATCCTTCGCCGTTGCCACCGACCCGCCCTTCTCCTGCGGCGGGCCGTCCACCGCGCCGTTCTGCGACCGGAAGCTGCCGATTGATCAGCGCGCCGGGGACCTAGTGTCGAAGCTGACGCTGGAGGAGAAGATCTCGCAGCTCGGCGACGAGTCACCGGCCGTGTCCCGGCTGGGCGTGCCGGCGTACAAGTGGTGGTCGGAGGCGCTGCACGGCGTTGCCAACGCCGGGCGCGGCATCCACCTCGACGGCCCGCTCCGCGCTGCCACCAGCTTCCCGCAGGTCATCCTCACCGCTGCGTCCTTCAACCCGCATCTCTGGTACCGCATCGGCCAGGTACGTACACGAACGCAGTACTCTTCCTAGCTTGAGACCGTTTCATGCCCACTCTGCCATTGAGATGTGTTAGAGTGTCTTGAGTTTTTCATTCGAGGGGTCATTATTTCGTTATTGCTACTACCTCAGTTCACTAATATGCCAAAACGTTTTACATTGGTGAGCAAAGGTTGTATATTTGAGAACGATATGATGATAATGATGACGATGATGATCAGAGACCAAGAAGCTGGGTTTCTGAAAGTTGATGTGAAAAAAGTGGCCTAATTTCAGTTCAGGAGACAGGGGAATTAAGTATCGAGTCCGTTAGTGTAATGGGGCACTCGGTAGCCCGAAAGCTGGTAAACCGTCACCAACCGGGTATACCACTTTCGATTTTAGAACACCTAACTACCGGTACGAACGCGGTAGGTGCATGCAGCTTTTGAATTTGTCAAAACTCGAAAGCGTGCGTTCTGTAATTCTATAGTGGTATCCTTCTAGAACGAGATATACCATACATCACAGAAACGGGAAAAGTGTGTGTGCGAAATCGTAAGAAAACAGAGCAACAGCATAATCAACCAGAGGAGCACGTAAAAAAAAAATCAACCAGAGGAGTATCTTCTGAACTGCATGATCTTCCCTGACCTCTGAACCTGAACGGATAGGTGATCGGGACGGAGGCGCGGGGCGTCTACAACAACGGGCAGGCGGAGGGGCTCACCTTCTGGGCTCCCAACATCAACGTGTTCCGTGACCCGAGATGGGGCAGGGGCCAGGAGACCCCCGGCGAGGATCCCACGATGACCGGCAAGTACGCCGCCGTGTTCGTCCGCGGCGTGCAGGGCTACGGCATCTCCGGCGCCATCAACTCCTCCGACCTCGAGGCCTCAGCCTGCTGCAAGCACTTCACCGCCTACGACCTCGAGAACTGGAAGGGCGTCACACGCTTCGCTTTCGACGCCAAGGTACTACAACCGCTGTCCCGACGCCATTGATGGCAGCCAGCTTCCTACGTTGTACTCTCGTCCGTCGTCAGCTTCTTTCTTGGACGTCTAAACTTATGCGAAAATTTGTTCAGGTGACAGCGCAGGATCTGGCCGATACCTACAATCCACCCTTCAAGAGCTGCGTCGAGGACGGCGGCGCCAGCGGCATCATGTGCTCCTACAACCGCGTCAACGGCGTTCCCACCTGCGCCGATCAGAACCTACTGACCAAAACCGCGAGAGGGGACTGGGGGTTTAACGGGTAAGAAGGTTCAGTAAACAAGTGCATGTACTAGCACCTGCTGCTTCAGAAAAGACTTGGCCTAATTATTCAGATAAGACAGTATCCTTGAATTATTCAGAAAGGACTGTATCCTTGAATTATTCAGAAAAGACTAGCCTAATTATTCAGAAAAGAAAGAGTAGCTTGCATAGTGAGCAGTTACTGACGCTTGCAAGTTTCATCTGTTGACCAGATACATCACTTCGGACTGTGACGCCGTGGCCATCATCCATGACGTCCAAGGATATGCCAAAGAGCCGGAGGATGCAGTTGCGGATGTCCTCAAGGCTGGTATGAACTTTTTCATGACTCTAGCTAGTTGTCAACGATACATGTCACATGACCTAATACAGTTTCTGAAACATGAGCTATTCCACTGCATAGCGCATATCATGCCCATTACTGTGACGCATGAAGATTGGAACCCACTGGGCAGTTAGGACATCATAATAACTGAGAACTAAAAGCATGATTCTTGGACAAGATAATATGGCAAATGTATGGATGCTAGGTTAGGTCACTTCGCTGCAACCAAAAGTTGATTTAGTGGGTTTTAAAAGAATTCTGTTATTCAGTGCACTGCTCCAGCTCTCTGTTTTTGCTGATTTGGGCAGTTGAATCCAATAGAAATAATGCATGGCATGCCACTGAACACCATGATATCATCCAACTGCGAGCTGTCCCTTACAAAGATAAGACCACCTTGGCATGCGGGACATACGGAAAGACCATAGCCATGGAAGCTTGCAAATATCTTAGACGTGGGAAATGCCGCAACTATTTTAGATTAATGCCACGTCTTGAACTAGATACCACACGACTCTCATATCATATTGAATTGATGAGCCATCAGTTCATCCAAAAGTTTGAACTGTTGGAAAAGGGGTGATAATATATATTTCAACATATTATACCACCGCTTTTCATCGGATTGGTCTTTTGTGATAGTTGGTTCATAAAAGTATCTAACATGATATCAAAGCCTGAGGTCTTGTGTTTAGGGTCTCAGCCCCGAGTTTTCTCCTGGGCTAGTACAATGTGGATGAGTTATTCCACTGCATATAGGGATGAAAACGGAGCGGAGCGGATATGGATGAAACTGAGTGCTGCCACATTTGTTTTCATATTATTTCGCGGAAGCAGAAGCAAATACATAAATCCCATACATAAATACGGCACGAGAACGGAGCAGGAAGCGTACTTTGTCGGAACCAAGAAACCCCTTGGATCATGCACGAAAACTGAAACAAACCAACAAAATTGTCTTCATTCCTAATATGAAATCAAATATGATGATATAATAAGATTGTAAGTTATCACAAATTAAATGGGGAATATGGGCCGGATCGAACCGTCGAAGCCTCCTCGAACGCGGGAAGGAATTATGTGGCACCTGCAAGTGTTGGGATGGGCTAATATGCGCATTTTGATTAACAATCTAAAACAGAACTTCCATATTAGTTGCACAGAGGTTAGGTTAGGTCACTGAAACCGCAAGCAAAAGTTGATTTAGTGGGTTCTGAAAGAGTTTTGTTTTTCAGTGCACTGCTACAAATCTCTGATTTTGCTGATTTGAGCACTTGACCCATAAGAAATAATTCATGGCATGCCACTGAACATCATGATATCATACAGTTGTGAGCTGGTCCCTTATAAAAGGAAGACAACCTCAGCATGCAAATGTAGATGTGCTTAATACAATTGTGCTGGCGTTAGATGGCACAAGGGCACAAGTCAACAGTGACAGTCTAAATCGACCAAACCAATAATGCGACAACCCACACAGCTGCAGCAATACATAAGTAAATCAAGGACTTACTTAATTTACTAGTAAAACAGCATGAACCATGCTAAGAAACTTCAGTAAAGAAATTCTTACCATCTGTATTCTGTAACCTGAAACCCTTTCAGGAATGGACGTGAACTGCGGCGGCTACGTGCAGACGCACGGCCTCTCTGCGATCCAGCAAGGTAAGATCACAGAGAAGGACATCGACAGAGCCCTACACAACCTCTTCACCATCAGGATGAGGTTGGGCCTCTTCAACGGCGACCCCAAATACAACCGGTACGGCAACATCGGCGCCGACCAGGTGTGCAAGCAGGAGCACCAGAACCTCGCTCTTCAGGCCGCGCAAGACGGCATCGTCCTGCTCAAGAACGACGGCGGCGCCCTGCCCCTGTCCAAGACCAAGGTCTCGTCCATCGCCATCATCGGACACAACGGGAACAACGCGACGTTGCTGCTCGGAAACTACTTTGGCCCGCCGTGCATCTCCGTCACGCCGCTCCAGGCGATCCAGGGGTACGTCAAAGACGCCAGGTTCGTCGCCGGGTGCAACGCCGCCGTCTGCAACGTGTCCAACATCGGCGAGGCGGTGCATGTGGCGAGCTCGGCAGACTACGTGGTCTTGTTCATGGGGCTGGATCAGGATCAGGAGAGGGAGGAGGTCGATCGGCTCGAGCTGGGGCTCCCAGGGATGCAGGAGAAGCTCATCAACAGCGTCGCCGACGCCGCGAAGAAGCCGGTGATCTTGGTGCTGCTTTGCGGTGGCCCCGTGGATGTGACCTTCGCCAAGAACAATCCCAAGATTGGCGCCATCGTCTGGGCTGGGTACCCCGGCCAGGCTGGGGGCATCGCCATTGCCCAGGTCCTCTTCGGCGAGCACAACCCCGGTGAGATTTCATTCACGGTTGCACTTAATTACTCTGAAGCCTGAACCTCATCAGGTACAATTAAGTTGTACTAATTTGCTGGATCATCAGGTGGGAGGCTGCCGGTGACATGGTACCCGAAGGAGTTCACGGCGGTGCCGATGACGGACATGCGGATGCGCGCCGACCCGGCCACGGGGTACCCTGGGCGCACCTACAGGTTCTACAAAGGCAAGACCGTGTACAACTTCGGCTACGGTCTCAGCTACTCAAAGTACTCCCACAGCTTCGTGTCGAAGGGCACAAAACCACCATCTATGACCGGCATCGACGGCCTAAAGGCGATTGAGTCGGCGGCGGGCACCGTGAGCTACGACGTGGAGGAGATAGGCGCGGAGGCCTGTGACAAGCTCAAGTTCCCGGCGCTGGTGAGGGTACAGAACCAAGGGACCATGGACGGCAGGCACCCGGTGCTGCTCTTCCTGCGGTGGCCGAACGCGACGGACGGGCGGCCGGCGAGCCAGCTGATCGGGTTCCAGAGCGTGCACCTAAGGGCGACGCAGACAACGCACGTGGAGTTCGAGGTGAGCCCATGCAAGCACTTCAGCCGGGCGGCGGAAGACGGCAGGAAGGTGATCGACCAGGGATCGCACTTCGTCGGGGTCGGCGAGGACGAGTTCGAGATGAGCTTCATGGCTTGAGTTTATCTACATGCATGCTTGTGTGTTCACGCGATGAGGCTTTTAGTCGACCGAAGTTAAGTTATCTCACGGTTTTATGCTATAGTGTAACCCACTCGAAAATGAGAAAGATCTCACTTACAACCGACTCGCTTAACTGAACAAATGAAAAATCCTGCTACCTCCATCCCAGGTCTTAAGGCCTATATTTTTTTTTTAGAAAATCAAACGAAATAAAGTTTGACCAATTTTTTTAAAAAAAATTATAAATAAATATAATATTTTGTAGGTACCATATGAAAATATATTTCATTATCTATCTAATGATATTATTTTTATACTTTTCATGTTAATAATTTTTTTATAAAAACTTAGGCAAACTTAACATAGTTTAACTATCTGAAAAAAATATAGGTCTTAAGCCTTGGGATGAAGGTAGTACTAATGAACCACTATCTGGGAACCATATTTTCAGTTAAAACTCAATTACAACTACAAAAGTAAATCACATCGAGTAGAGGAAGTACGGACATATGTAACATCATCCCGAGAAACCGTTAGTTGCTGCTCCCGCGACCATGGCCACAACTGGGAAAGTCTCGCCGTTGCCGCCTTGATCTCCCACCTACGGCCAGCTCCACCTCCACCTCAACCAGATCCGGTATCGTCCTCTCAGCGTCCTCTGTCCGCCCGTCCCAAGATCAAGTGGTGCAGTTGCCGGAGTCAGAGTGGCCGCCCTGCTCCGTGTGGTGCTGCTGTCTACCCATCTCCTCGTGAGCCACGACCTCAGCCTTCTCTAGAAGCTCTCGCTTCCTCCAGCAGCGAAGTGGGAGTGGGGACAACGCAGGGGCTGCTGCAGTGTTGGTTAGCTTCGGCGCCGCCGTCAGGGCTGCCCCTGCCTTCATCGATGCAGTATGCGCGTCCGCCTCCATGGGTGGCCCTGGGTGAGCTCAAGGCGCCTTCGTCTTGCCGGCTGGCATACTGCCGCAGCTTCTGACTGTCTGACGGGCCAGCTCCGAAGCCTGTCGCCGTGCTTGCTGCAGCTGCCCTCGCTCGCCGTAGGTCTGACCCAGCCGTTTGTGATCTCGGAGGTGGCTTTCGCACCACCGCCAGTGGAGGCAAGCCTTTGTAGCGACAAGGTTATCGAGGCATATGCTTTGCCTCCTAATTCTGATGCCCTCTTTGCTAGTGAGCTTTACGACCTCCTCACCACAGGTTGGAAGTGGCTAGCCCTGGATCTAGCAAGGAGATTGCTCGCCTCCTAGAGGAGAAGTCTTTGAGGGGCAAAATCCGGAAGGTGAAAGACTACCTTAGGAGCATAAGCAAGTAATATGGCGTCACAAGAAAAGAGTCCGCGGTTGGTTGATGGATGATTCTCCTCTCTTGTCTAAAAGTTTGTGGTTGTAGGAGTTGTTTGCTTTGGGAGTGGTCCCATGTGTTGTAAACGTTGCTGGCATTTGTAGTTGGTGGTGTTGTTGTTACGATTTTTTCGCCCGGTTACCCGGTAATCAACTGGGCACTCCTCTCCTTAATTGTTAGATTGAGCCATTGAGGCACCCCCATTTAAAAAAAAAAACTACAAAAGTACAGTTATAATTCACTTGCAACTCACCAACAAACATGATGAAAATCCAACTTTTGTGGACGAACCAAGCTCTAACTCAATTCTTAATTCCCTGAAAAAAATCAATTCTTTGTCGGCTGAAAAAAAAACTCAATTCAACGATTGGTACCGTCTTGAAATTAAGGGATAAACTCTCTTCATCGATCTAATGTTACAGTACAATCTATACCTAATAATAAAGGAGCTAATATTTCCTTGGTTCGGTCCGTCCGATTTCTGCCAAAATTTTCGTCAACAATTTTTTTAAACCGATTTACCCTTCCACCAAAATACATATAACACACCTATGCCACCGTACCAGTTCGTTGGCTTCTTTTCTTCCTCACCGAGAGACCGAGCTGTGTTCTTTGACGGACAGAGATGCAACCCCAAATCCTCTCCTGCCCGACCCAAGCGCCGTCCGGGGCCACGGGACCACGCGCCACCTCGCGCCGGAGAGCGCCGCTGCTCTACGGGAGGCCGTGTCGGTGGCAGGATCCCGCGACCTGGATTTTTTCATCCCGCCTCCTATAGGAAGGGCGGAAGGCACCCTCCTGGCACAGGGCTACAGGCAGTGGCTAGGCCAGGGAGACAAGCACCAGCGGGACGCTCCGCCCAGGCGCGCGCGTCGTAGACGGCAGGGACGAGGCGGGCAGAGCAGAAGGCGGGGAGGACCTCGTGGCGAGGACGGCGTGCGCGCAGGACATGCAGGAGGCGGGGAGGCAGACGAGCTCGACGATGGGGACGGAGAGAGGACGTGGAGCAGCACGGCGTGCGGCCCTGCCCAACGTTTGTTAGAGCATCCCCACTCGTTGGCGCTCCCCACGCCCAAATCCGGACGAAACAACCGCCGGATTGGACGAAATTAAGTCGTGGGGAGTACCGTATTTCCAGTCGTCCACCCGGAGTTCGGCGGATAGAGTTTAAATTCAAACAAATCGCCGTCCCGCGCTACAAGTACGGCCAGTTGATCGGCAAAAGGAGCAAAAGGATCAGCCACGGATCGGCGATCGGAGGAAATTACACGGAGACGAGGCTCGTCGGCAGTCCCGGCCGGCACGGCGGTGTCCGACGGACCAGTTTCCTCACACGCCGTGGCCGAAGCGGCTGCGGCGGCCGACGAAGAAGCAGCGGCAGTGGATGTCGAAGCAGCCGCAGTCGACGAGGTAGATGGTGAGGTAGACGAGGTAGGAGCCGGTGGAGACGACGAAGAACTGGCCGGAGGGGCTCGGAGGATGTCGCTGCGGTGGCCCTGGTACCAATTCCTCGTCTCCTCGTCCATCAGCTCCATGTCGCCGCCGCCCATCAGGAACGCCAAGTCTGTGTTCCTCTTCTTCGCCGCTGCCGTCGTCTTCAGCAGGGCGATCCGGGCGCCTTGGTTGGCGAGCATCTCCCGCCACCTGCCCTCGAACTTTTCGGCCCGCCCGTCGGCGTGCGACCTCAAGTCGGCCCAGCACTTATCGATCGACGCCTGCATCCTGTCGGCGGGATTGCCCGTCTTTTTGATCTCTTTGAGCTTCTTCTGGCCGAGTTCAGGGCGCCCTTCCGCCGCGCCAGCCGCCGGGGCGTCGGGGTTGTACGGCTCGGTCTTGCTCTTCGAGAGGGTCGTGCGGGTTTCCTTCCACTTCTCGCAGTTCTCGAGGCGGGCGTAGACGTTCAGGAACTTGAACTGCATGCCGGTGTCGTCCGTGTACATGTCCAAAGCACGGCGCAGCTGGGGAAAAAGAGTACGGCGATACGGGTCAGCTCACGACGGTGTGCCTCGATGATGCAGGGTCGACGGAGCGTACCTTTTGCTCCAAGTCGTGGCCGCTGATCGGCCGTTCTTCGACCTCCTCCTGTATGCCGTGCCATTTGCTGCACGCCGTCTGCATGATCTCCCAATGGGTGGCCATTGCCTTGTCTCCCCGGTACACGTTCATGTTCGTCTTGTTGAAGTAGGGATCGACGAGTTTGTGTTCCTCGTACGCCTGCTTCACTCGAAGCCAATACGTGTCGAACGACTGATTGGCTCCGATTATGCCGTTCATGGACACAGTCATCCAAGCTTCGGCGAGGCACTCCTCTTCCTTCGGCGTCCATTTGATACGCGGTTCGGCAGGCGGCGACTCCTTCTTCCTCTTCTTCTTCCCCTTCGACAGGTTGACGGCGGCTTGAGTTGTCTCTCCTTCTTCTTCGTCTTCTTCTTCGACGGCTTGGCTTCCGTCGGCAATATCCTCCACATGATCCTTGCGCGCTGCCACAGCTGTCGTCGCCCTCGCCTCCTCTTGCGTGAAGAACCCCGGGCTCGCGGCGGCGTCCATGAAGAACCTCGGGCTCGCAGCTGCGGCCATGGAGCCGGAGGTGATCATCTCGTGGATCGCCTCTTCGTTCGGCGCCGCCGTCGCACCGAACGGGAGCGGCCCTCGTCGCATGACCGGCGAGGTGCCCTCGAACTGGCCGCCGTTGCCGCCGATGTCAAGCTCGGGCGGCGACGGCGTGAACCTGGACGGTTGGACGTAGGCGCCCTCTTGGAACATGGCAGTCGGCGACGGCGAGTACATCGTAGGGGAGAAGGACGACGGGGAACTGCTTGTACCTTGCGTCGGCCATTGGCCGGGGAACATGGAGCTGCCGCCGCTGCTGAAGGCCGTGCTCATCTTCCTCGCTTGCTCCTCCTGGGCCGCCGCCGCCGACCTCTTAGCGGCGGTTTTTTTCACCCTCTCCGCCCTGCCGCTTGTTTCCACCTCGCGCCGTTTCTCGTCCGCCGCCCACTCTGCGTTCGTCATGCCCGGCGGCCGCTCCTTATTTGCCCGCGGCTTCCTCGTCGTCCCCTTCGGCGGCTTTGTGGTGGACGAGAAGATGAGGAGGAGAGCGGTGGTGGACGAGAAGACGCCGCCGGGAACTGGAACTGGAAGACGAGGGGAATGGACAAATTCGGCGGGAGAGAATGGGGATATGCAAGCAAATTGGAGGGAATGGAGGGAAAATGGACAGGATTTGGTTTTCGTGTCGCCGACTACGCGGGTCCACACGGCGTTTCGCGCCAAAAAGTTTCATCCGGAGTCCCCGAGCGCGCCCCGGGGGACCGGGGATGGCGTGGGCTCGCCGGATGGATGAAGGGCCAAATCCGGACGAAAACGAGGAACCGGGGACGCTACTGGGCCGATTTACGCCGTCCGGATGGAAAAACCGTCGCTCGGGGGCTTCGTCGGGAAGACGAGTGGAGATGCTCTTAGAGACACAGCTCTATCATGTGGCGTCCAGCCAGTGTCGCACGCTCATCCGGAGCCACGCGCGCAGCCTGAATTCTGACCTCTCGCTCGCGTTTGCTGTTGCTCCTCCTCTCTATTTCTCTCACGCTGCAATGGTGCTCCAATCTCACGACCGGCTGATGCTAATGTTGGTCTTTCTCTCAGCATATAAAGATTTTGGATCCGAATATTGGTTTTGTTTTGTGGCAAAAAAAATGATGTGATGTCTAATGTCCATGATTTTACAAAATATATAAAAAATGTTATGTACTGTGCACACAACCTATTTGTTGATATGCCTAGAAGATTTTATAATGCTTTTATTTTTATTTTTATGTATCTATCGTAAAATAAAGCTCAGCTTATTAGAACATGTGAAGTATAATCTTTATTGAGATGCACCGTCTCGGAGTCCACCTCGTGTTGCCTGGCAATCCATGAAACTCCGGCGCTCGGCGTCTGTGCCAAAATTTTACAGCGGTGATCGCTGTTTCATGCCTTTGCCCACTGCTTATTTTTTTGAACACGTTGCTAGCAAATCACAGTGGAAGTTCTCAAATCGAATCTGATGTAAAAAAAATAGATGAACTAAAGTAGCATTTGTACTAGCTAAAAAGGCGCACTCATAACTTAATAACAAGTGTCCACCAAAATCTTGCAAAAATGTTCTTTTGCTTTATATATCAAGGTTGGCAAGTTAAACTGAAGATTTATAACTTGTTAATACTATATATTAGTGAAAATGCATGCAACTAGATAAATAACTTTAATGTCAAAATTGAAGATGCTAAATTAAGTTTTGGACAATTGCCAAAGGTATCTCCAATAGATTCTCCTACCGATTTTTTTACCAGCCACCATTTTTCTGACAATCATGTTAAGCTTAATTTTGTGTTCTGTAGAGGCGCGTATTAGGAACGACAACATCGATGCTGCCAAGTGAGAGGAAGATTGAGGCATTAGCGTGCCACAACACACAAGTCACAAGTTGTTTCTTACCCCAACGAAGTGTTCCCATGAAAATGATACGGATTGGAGAATCGGCAGCGAGGAACAAATGATAGCATTGGGTTGGCAGCGACACAACTCAGGTATTTCGTGTTTGCTCCGTAGCGAAGCACGGGTATTGTCCTAGTAATACATAAAATCGAGAGATATATTTTTTAGTCAATTGGTAACAATACTGGAGTGGAATAATTAAGGCAAACACACAAGCACGTAATACCTGGCATTGGATCCTAGACTAGGAGAGGCAGAGAGGAGCACAGCCACAGCAGCACTCGGGCATCGCCGGCAGTCCATGATTCCTGGGAGAAGGACGACGCGACCGTGAGGCTAAGCTAGGGCGAGGTGCGGGGCCGGTGTGGCAAGCCGTCCTAACGGCGAAGCGGCGACGACAGAGTGGCGGCGCGCGTCCTGCTTCTGCGAGCGAGGGAGCCAAGGTTCCATTGTTCGGTCGATGTCGATGACGTATGGTTCGTGTTGGGCATCATGGCTCATGGCCAGAGAAGATAGTCAACGGATTATTGGGCTGCAGCCTGGATCAAGTCGCAATATAGGCCTTAGGCCGGACATTTTGTTGCGCCCGGGCGGGGGTAGCGGGGTTTCTCATTAGGGACGCGCTAGGCGTCGGTGGGCTGATAGTTGGGCCAAAATCGGTCGTCCTTCCCACCGTTAGATCTGGATCCGACGTTCGGAATCAGCTGCAGCGACACGTTTGCACTTTGACCCACAAATTTTCCAAAATTAACCCGCAGTCCTAAGGTTTCCCACTAAAAGCGAAAGGGCATACTCCATCGGCCCCGACCTTCCGCATATTTACAACGAAAATGCCACCCTTGGACAGATTTGAGTGACATGGAGTATTGCTACAAAATCTCTCGGTACAAATAAAATACACTATTACAACAAAACCTCACAGCAAAATTTCAAAAAAGGTAATGCTACAAACAAATGTTAACACAACAATATTTTTGCTCTAGTTTGATTACAACAAAATTCACCATAAAATTTAACAAAAGTCACAAATATTTACAACAAAAACAATGTGTCATCAATAAATTAAAATTTGTTAAGGAATAATATATTTTCTCCAAATTCATTTGCAACAAAAAACATCATCTATTTTAACAACAATTACAATCAATTACAACAATAAAAATCACTAGGTTATTAGGAACAATGATCAACAACTTAACCAAACCAAACATGTTGACGGTTTACAATAATAGTCAACAACAAATACATCAAAAATGTTGAATATTTACAACAATAGTTTAACAAACGAATTTCAACACAACAATTACAACATTGGCAATTTATCTGCGTAATCGATTGTAACAATTTTTTTAGTAGTTTACCACAAAATTAAACAAAAATATTTATAAAAATATTGGCTCTTTACAACAATTGTCAAATAAGTCGCCAAAATTTTAGTTGCTAATTTGTTGGCTACTTGTAGTTTTGCTACAAAAAAAACCACGTGCAGATGTTGGGCCATGGTTTTGATGTGCCTTGAGTACTGGGCCAGAATATGTGGGTGAACAGGTGATGGGACGTGCAGCGAATGGGCCAGATTGCAGGTTGCGGGCCAGCAGCCGCGCGTGGCTCAGGACAACCAATCGCTCCCCCGGATCGGTCGCCCGAACAGAAGCATTTCCCTTCTCATTAGCGGGAGTTAACCGGCATCGCCTGAAGGAAAATCTGGGTGGGCTGGCCCATTAACTTGTTCCCGCATCAATAAGAACAGCAACGTTTTTTTTTCTCTTTTGTACAGTAAAAGCGCAGTAGCCTGCTAGTTGCATCGTCCGACCAACTAACCGAATTTTGATTTCGAGCAAATTTGATTTAAGTTAAAATTAAATTTAAACAAATTATGATTGAGAAAAAAATCACATCCAAAACAGTTCAAATTACAAAATTTGTTCAGATTTCAAAAAATTTACAAAATTTAAATTTGCTTGAATTTAAAAAAGCTTGAGTTTAAAATTTGCTCGACTTTACAAAATGATCGAATTTAAAATTTGCTTCAATTTAAAATTTGCTTGAATTTTAAAAATATTCGAGTTTAAATTTTGCTCGAATTTGAAAAATGCTCAAAACAGAGAAATAAAAAAAAGCAGAAAAGGAAAAACATAAAAAACAAAAAAAAAACGAAACCCGACAAAACCATGAAAAAGATCCGAAAGAAAAAAACTCTTACTGAAATGGCCCGCGGCCCGCTCGCTCCCGCATGCGTGCGGGGCTTAATGCGCCCCGCTAATGGGCGGGAAATAGGATTGACGGGGGTAGCGTTAGCGATGGTTTATATGCATCGCTAAGGGGGGAACGGTTAATGGGCTTGGCTCATATGGTTCGGTTTTTTCGGAAACGCTACGCACGCATGTATATCATGTTCCGTATGAAGAACCTACATAGTTGAACAAAAATTCATATTCAAAATTTGCTCAGATTCCAAAATTTCCCAAATTTGAAATTTATTTAGATTTAAAATTTGTAATTTGAAAATTTTGTTCAAAAACATTCAGAATTTTGAAAAACTAGAAAAACGAAAACCAGCAGAAAACCGAAGAAATCATCAAAGAACAATTAAAAAAACCCAAAACAGAAATCTCTAGAAGTTTCCTAAAACCGGAAAAGACCATAACAACACAAATGGACATTGTCTCGAATAACGGGCCAGGCCCATAACTGACCATCGTGCGTGCGGAGGTCTGTACGCATCGCTAATAAGCAATGAATAGGATTCGTGCACCCGAGCTATGGTCCTTGTTGCCCGGGGTCTAGCCCCACCTACCTTATTTTTGGCAATTCCTATACACCGACTAGATTCGCCATTAACGCACGTCGTACACCCCCGCGCGCGGTATGGGCCGGCCTGGTTGGCCCAGTTTACCGTTTATTTCTGCTTTCTATTTCATTTTCATTTTGTCTCTGCTTTTCGTTTTCCTTTTTTGTTTCTTTTTAATTTTTTATTTTTGTTTCTTCTCTATTTATTTTTCTTTTTGTTCAATCTGAAATGTTCAAATTTTAAAAAAAAACAAATTTGAAAATGTTTAAATTTGAAAATCATTCAAATTTTTTAAAAAATCATATTTAAAAGCCAAAATTTTGAAAATTGTTGGTGTTAAAAAATTCTTATTCGAAAAAATAAAAAATCGACAAATGTTCATGAATTTTTTTTGTACTTTGTTTCAATTTTTTGAAAAACTTCAAATTTAAAATATGTTCAAATTAAAAAATATTCAAAATTTTAAAAAGTACAACATTTTGGCATGAACAAACAATGATATCAACGTGCTGTAGCGTTCTCCGGTGTTTGCCAGGCTAGCCGAGGGACAAGCTCTTACCGTGAACTTTGAGGTAACTGTCACGCATACAACAAGGGGTACTATCTAGCTGATGGTATCTACCCGACATATGTGATACGTCGCAAACGTATCTATAATTTCTTATGTTCCATGTTACTTTTATTATAATACTTGAATGTTTTATACATACTTTACAAAATTATTTTACATTTTCCGGCACTAACCTATTAACAAGATGCCGAAGTGCCAGTTGCTGTTTTTCTGTTGTTTTTGGTTTCAGAAATCCTAGTAAGGAAATATTCTCGGAATTGGACGAAATCAACGCCTAGGGTCCTATTTTTGCACGAAGCTTCCAGAAGACCGAAGAGGAGACGAAGTGGGGCCACGAGGTGGGGACACACCAAGGCGGCGCGGCCCAAGCCCTGGCCGCGCCGCCCTAGTGTGTGGGCCCTCGTGACGCCCTTTGACCTACCCTTCCGCCTACTTAAAGCCTCCGTCGCGAAACCCCTGTACCGAGAGCCACGATACGGAAAACATTACGGAGAGGCCGCCGCCGCGAATCCCATCTCGGGGATTCGGGAGATCGCCTCCGGCACCTGCCGGAGAGGGGAATCATCACCGGAGGGGCTCTACATCATCATGCCCGCCTCCGGATTGATGCGTGAGTAGTTCATCATTGGACTATGGGTCCATAGCAGTAGCTAGATGGTTGTCTTCTCCGCTTGTGCTTTCATTGTTATAGATCTTGTGAGCTGCCTAACATGATCAAGATCATCTATTTGTAATGCTACATGTTGTGTTTGGTGAGATCCGATGAATATAGAATATTATGTTAAGTTGATTATCAATCTATCATATATGTGTTGTTTATGTTCTTGCATGCTCTCCGTTGCTAGTAGAGGCTCTAGCCAAGTTGATACTTGTAACTCCAAGAGGGAGTAATTATGCTTGATAGTGGGTTCATGCCTCCACTAAATCTGGGATCGTGACAGTAGGTTCTAAGGTTGTGGATGTGCTGTTGCTACTAGGGATAAAACATTGATGCTTTGTCTAAGGATATTTGTGTTGATTACATTACGCGTCATACTTAATGCAATTATCTGTTGTTCGCAACTTAATACTGGAAGGGGTTCGGATGATAACTCTGAAGGTGGATTATTTAGGCATAGATGCATGCTGGATAGCGGTCTATGTACTTTGTCGTAATGCCCCGATTAAATCACATAGTAATCATCGTTGATATGTATTAAATCTTTATTTGTCAATTGCTCACCTGCAATTTGTTCACCCGAAGCATGCTAGTTATCTTATTGGAGAGACACCACTAGTGAACTCGTGGACCCCGGTCCATTCCTTTACATCTGAATACATTCTACTCGCTTTTACTTGTTCTTTGCAAACAAACACCATCTTCCACTCGATACACTTAATCCTTTGTTTTCAGCAAGCCGGTGAGATTGACAACCTCATCTGTTACGTTGGGGCAAAGTACTTTGATTGTGTTGTGCAGGTTCCACGTTGGCGCCGGTTTCACTGGTGTTGCGCCACACTACACTCCTCCACCAACAACCTTCATGTGCTTCTTGGCTCCTACTGGTTCGATAACCTTGGTTTCATACTGAGGGAAACTTGCTTCTATACGCATCATACCTTCCACTTGGGGTTCCCAACGGACGTGTGCTTCGCGCGTATCAAGCTAAATTTCTGGCGCCGTTGCCGGGGAGATCAAGAGACACGCTGCAAGGGGAGTCTCCACTTCCAATCTCTTTACTTTGTTTTTGTCTTGCTTTATTTTATTTACTACTTTGTTTGCTGCACTTAAACAAAACACACAAAAAATTAGTTGCTAGCTTTACTTTATTTACTATCTTGTTCTCTATATCAAAAACACACAAAAAATAGTTACTTGCATTTAATTTATTTTGTTATCATGTCTAGTCCTGTACTTGTTTTTATTTTCACTAGTTAGGCTTAATGGAAAACAACAACAAAATTAGAGATCTTTATAGTATTTATCTTGAGTTAGGACATGATGTGTTTGAAGAGAAAATTAAAAAACCCATGGAACTTTGTTTGCAAAATAGTTGTAGCAATGTTATTAGCATGAACTCTTTGAACACCATTATTGCTAAAGCTATGGAAGAATTTAAGCTTGGGGAAGTCTGGTTGTGATATTTTTAGTCCCCCAAGCATGGAGGAGAAAATTTACTTGGATGATACTTTACCTCCTATATATGATGCTTTCAATGATGAATATGATATTTTCAGTCCACCTACTATTGAGGAGAAAATTAATTATGATTACAATATGCCTCCTATATATGATGATTATGGTGATGAGAATAATGATAGTTATTTTATTGAATTTGCTCCCACTACAATTAATAGTAATGATTATGCTTATGTGGAGAGTAATGATTTTATGCATGTAGCTCATGACAAGAATGCTTTATGTGATAGTTATATTGTTGAGTTTGTTCATGATGCTACTGAAAATTATTATGAGAGAGGGAAACATGGTTATGTGCATCTTAATAATATTAAGTTTCCCCTCTTTATGTTGAGAATCTTGAAGTTGCGCTTGTGTTGCCTTTCTATGCTTATTGCATTATGCTTATATGACTTGTTTATTTACAAGATTCCTTTTCATAGGAAGTGGGTTAGGTTTAAATTTGTTTTGAATTTGCTTCTTGATGCTCTCTTTTTCTTCAACTCTTATTTCTTGCGAGTGCATCATTAAAATTACTGAGCCCATCTTAATGGCTATAAAAGAAGAACTTCTTGGGAGATAACCCATGTTTTTTTTTATTTACTGTATTGTTGAGTCTTGGAAGTTGTTTACTACTGTAGAAACCTCTCCTTATCATGTTTTTGTGCCAAGTAAAGTTTCTATGCTAAAGTTGATGTTATATTTGGGATCGCTGCGCATAAACAACATTGCTGTCTGTCACGAATTCTGGCATAAGTCTCTGTAAAAAATTCGAAAAAATCTGAAAACTTACGAGCGTGATCCTCAGATATGTACGCAACTTTAATTAGTTTTGAGTTTTTCCATTTGAGCAAGTTAAGTGCCCAGTCCAGAAGCATCTTTACGGACTGTTCTGTTTTTGACAGATTCTGTCTTTTATTTCGCATTGCCGCTTTTGCTATGTTGAATGAGTTTCTTTGTTCCATTAACTTTCAGAAGCTTTGTGCAATGTCCAGAAGTGTTAAGAATGATTGTGTCACCTCTGAATGTATGAACTTGTGGTTATGCACTAACCCTCTCATGAGTTTGCTTGAAGTTTGTGTGAAGGAAGTTTTCAAGGATCAAGAGAAGAGGATGATATACTATGATGAAGAAGAGTGAAAGGTCTAAACTTGGGGATGCCCCGGTGGTTCATCCCTGCATATTTTAAGAAGACTCAAGCATCTAAGCTTGGGGATGCCCAAGGCATCCCCTTCTTCATCGACAACATTATCAGGTCACTTCTAGTGAAACTATATTTTTATTCTGTCACATTCTTATGTTCTTTACTTGGAGCGTCGGTTTGTTTTTGTTTTGTTTTGAATAAAGTTGGATCTCGCCATTCTTATATTGGAGATATTACGCTCCGCTTTTTGATACGTCTCCAACGTATCGATAATTTCTTATGTTCCATGCTACTTTATTGATGATACCTACATGTTTTATGCACATTATATGTCGTATTTACGCATTTTCTGGAACTAACCTATTAACAAGATGCCGAAGAGCCGCTTCGTTGTTCTCGCTGTTTTTGGTTTCAGAAATCCTAGTAACGAAATATTCTCGGAATTGGACGAAATCAACGCCCGGGGTCCTATTTTTGCACGAAGCTTCCGGAAGACCGAAGGGGAGTCGAAGTGGGGCCACGAGGTGGCCGGATGACGAGGCGGCGCGGCCCAGGCCCCGGCCGCGTCGGCCTGTCACTCGGGCCCCTCGTGCCGCCTCTTGACCTGCCCTTTCGCCTACTTATAGCCTCCGTCGCGAAACCCCCGGCACCGAGAGCCACGATACGGAAAACCTTCCGGAGACGCCGCCGCCGCGAATCCCATCTCGGGGGATTCAGGAGATCGCCTCCGGCACCCTGCCGGAGAGGGGATTCATCTCCCGGAGGACTCTACACCGCCATGGTCGCCTCCGGAGTGATGAGTGAGTAGTTCACCCCTGGACTATGGGTCCATAGCGAGTAGCTAGATGGTCGTCTTCTCCTAATTGTGCTTCATTGTTGGATCTTGTGAGCTGCCTAACATGATCAAGATCATCTATCTGTAATACTATATGTTGTGTTTGTCGGGATCCGATGGATAGAGAATACTATGTTATGGTGATTATCAATCTATTGTTTATGTGTTGTTTATGATCTTGCATGCTCTCCGTTATTAGTAGAGGCTCGGCCAAGTTTTTGCTCTTAACTCCAAGAGGGAGTATTTATGCTCGATAGTGGGTTCATGCCTTCATTGACACCGGGACAGTGACGAGAAAGTTCTAAGGTTGTGATGTGCTGTTGCCACTAGGGATAAAACATTGATTCTATGTCTAAGGATGTAGTTGTCGATTACATTACGCACCATACTTAATGCAATTGTCCGTTGCTTTGCAACTTAATACCGAATGGGGTTCGGATGATAACTTGAAGGTGGACTTTTTAGGCATAGATGCAGTTGGATGGCGGTCTATGTACTTTGTCGTAATGCCCGGATTAAATCTCACTATATTTATCATATCATGTACATGCATTGTTATGCCCTTCTCTATTTGTCAATTGCCCGACTATAATTTGTTCACCCAACATGCTTTTATCTTATGGGAGAGACACCTCTAGTGAACTGTGGACCCCGGTCCTATTCTTTACATCGCATACAATCTACTGCAATACTTGTTTTACTGTTTTCTTGCAAACAATCATCTTCCACACAATACGGTTAATCCTTTGTTACAGCAAGCCGGTGAGATTGACAACCTCACTCGTTTCGTTGGGGCAAAGTACTTTGGTTTTGTTGTGCAGGTTCCACGTTGGCGCCGGAATCCCTGTTGTTGCGCCGCATCACATTTCGCCACCATCAACCTTCAACGTGCTTCTTGGCTCCTACTGGTCCGATTAAACCTTGGTTTCTTTCTGAGGGAAAACTTGCCACCGTGCGCATCATACCTTCCTCTTGGGGTTCCCAACGGACGTGTACATCTACGCGCATCAAGCCCGTTTTACGGCGCCGTTGCCGGGGAGATCAAGACACGCTGCAAGGGGAGTCTCCACTTCTCAATCTCTTTACTTTGTTTTTGTCTTGCTTTATTTTATTTACTACTTTGTTTGCTGCACCTAAACAAAACACAAAAAAATTAGTTGCTAGTTTTACTTTATTTACTGTCTTGCTCTCTAAATCAAAAACACAAAAAAAAATTAGTTACTTGCATTTACTTTATCTAGTTTGTTTTATTTACCGTTGCTAAAATGAATACCCCTGAAAATACTAAGTTGTGTGACTTCACAAACGCAAATAATAATGATTTCCTATGCACACCTATTGCTCCACCTGCTACTACAACAGAATTCTTTGAAATTAAACCTGCTTTACTGAACCTGGTTATGAGAGATCAATTTTCTGGTGTTAGTTCTGATGATGCTGCTGCCCATCTCAATAATTTTGTTGAACTTTGTGGAATGCAAAAGTATAAGGATGTAGATGGTGATATTATTAAATTGAAAGTGTTTCCTTTCTCATTAAGAGGAAGAGCTAAAGATTGGTTGCTATCTTTGCCTAAGAATAGTATTGATTCATGGACTAAATGTAAGGATGCTTTTATTGGTAGATATTATCCTCCCGCTAAAATTATATCTTTGAGAAGTAGCATAATGAATTTTAAGCAATTAGATACTGAACATGTTGCTCAAGCATGGGAGAGAATGAAAACTTTGGTAAAGAATTGCCCAACCCATGGACCGACTACTTGGATGATCATCCAAACCTTCTATGCAGGACTAAATTTTTCTTCGCGGAATTTATTGGATTCAGCTGCTTGGAGGTACCTTTATGTCCATCACTTTGGGGCGGCTACAAAACTTCTTGATGATATGATGATAAATTACTCCGAATGGCACACGGAAAGAGCTCCACAAGGTAAGAAGGTAAATTCCGTTGAAGAAACATCTTCCTTGAGTGATAAGATTGATGTGATTATGTCTATGCTTGTGAATGGTAGATCTAATGTTGATCCAAATAATGTTCCTTTAGCTTCATTGGTTGCTCAAGAAGAAAATGTTGATGTGAATTTCATTAAAAATAATAATTTCAACAACAATGCTTATAGGAACAACTACGGTAATAACTATAGGCCATATCCTTCGCTAATGGTAATGGTTATGGTAATTCTTATGGGAATTCTTACAACAATAATAGGAGTGTACCCTATGGTCTTGAAGCTATGCTTAAAGAATTTATTAGTACACAAACTGCTTTTAACAAATCTGTTGAGGAAAAGCTTGATAAAATTGATATTATTGCTTCTAGAGTTGATAGACTTGCCTCTGACGTTAATCTTTTAAAATTGAAAGTTATGCCTAATAATGATATTGATAATAAGATTACTACTATAGCAAATGCTATCCAAGTTAAATTAATGAGAATATAAGATTAATGGCTGAACTGCGTGCTAGGTGGGATAGAGAAGAAAATGAAAAACTAGCTAAAGAGAATAATGTAGTTAAAGTTTGGACTATTACCACCACTAGTAATGTTAATTCTTCACATGTTGCTGCACCTCCTACTATCAATGGTAAAATAATTGGTGTTGGCAATGTTTCTACTCCTAGTGCAAAGCGTACAAAACTGCCTGAAATTGCTAAAACTGCTGAAACCATTTGTGATAAAACTGCTGAAATTTTTTCCAACCTTGGGAACAATGATCCCATTGCTGTAGCTCACAATGATTTAGATTTTGATGATTGCCACATCTCTGAAGTTATAAAGTTCTTACAAAAACTTGCTAAAAGTCCTAATGCTAGTGCTATAAATTTAGCCTTTACAAAACATATTACAAATGCTCTCATAAAAGCTAGAGAAGAGAAACTAAAACTTGAAACTTCTATTCCTAGAAAGTTAGAAGATGGTTGGGAGCCCATCATTAAAATGAAATTTAATGACTTTGAATGTAATGCTTTATGTGATCTTGGTGCAAGTATTTCTGTTATGCCTAAAAAGATTTATGATATGCTTGACTTGCCACCATTGAAGAATTGTTATTTGGATGTTAATCTTACCGATAATGTTAAAAAGAAACCTTTGGGGAGGATTGATAATGTGCGCATTACGGTTAAAAATAACCTTGTCCCCGTTGATTTTGTTGTCTTGGATATCGAATGCAATGCATCTTGTCCTATTGTGTTGGGAAGACCTTTTCTTCGAACTGTTGGTGCTGTTATTGATATGAGGAAAGGTAATATTAAATATAAATTTCCTCTCAAGAAAGGTATGGAACACTTCCCTAGAAAGAGAATGAAGTTGCCTTTTGATTCCATTATTAGAACAAGTTATGATGTTGATGCTTCTACTTTTGATGTTACTTGATTTGTACTTTCTGCGCCTAGCTGAAAGGCATTAAAGAAAAGCGCTTATGGGAGACAACCCATGTTTTTCTACAGTACTTTGTTTTATATTTGAGTCTTGGAAGTTGTTTACTACTGTAGCAACCTCTCCTTATCATGTTTTTGTGCCAAGTAAGTTTCTATGTTAAAGTTGATGTTATATTTGGGATCGCTGCGCAGAAACAGCATTGCTATCTGTCACGAATCTGGGCACAAGTCTCTGTAGAAAATTCGAAAAAATCTGCCAATTTACGAGCGTGATCCTCAGATATGTACGCAACTTTCATTAGTTTTGAGTTTTTCCATTTGAGCAAGTCTGGTGCCATTTTAAAATTCGTCTTTACGAACTGTTCTGTTTTTGACAGATTCTGCCTTTTATTTCGCATTGCCATATTTGCTATGTCGGATGAATTTCTTTGATCCATTAATGTCCAGTAGCTTTGTGCAATGTCCAGAAGTGTAAAGAATGATTGTGTTACCTTTGAACATGTGAATTATTAATTGTGCACTAACCCTCTAATGAGTTTGCTTGAAGTTTGGTGTGAAGGAAGTTTTCAAGGGTCAAGAGAGGAGTATGATATACTATGATCAAGAGGAGTGAAAGCTCTAAGCTTGGGGATGCCCCCGTGGTTCATCCCTGCATATTTTAAGAAGACTCAAGCGTCTAAGCTTGGGGATGCCCAAGGCATCCCCTTCTTCATCGACAACATCATCGAGTTCCTCCCCCGAAACTATATTTTTATTCAGTCACATCTTGTGTTCTTTACTTGGAGCGTCGGTTTGTTTTTTTTTGTTTTTGTTTGAATAAAATGGATCCTAGCATTCACTTTGTGGGAGAGAGACACGCTCCATCGTTGCATATGGACAAATATGTCCTTAGGCTTTACTCATAATGTTCATGGCGAAGTTTCTTCTTCGTTAAATTGTTATATGGTTGGAATTGGAAAATGCTACATGTAGTAATTCTAAAATGTCTTGGATAATGTGATACTTGGCAATTGTTGTGCTCATGATTAAGCTCTTGCATCATATGCTTTGCACCCATTAATGAAGAAATACATAGAGCTTGCTAAAATTTGATTTGCATATTTGGTCTCTCTAAGGTCTAGATAATATCTAGTATTGAGTTTTGAACAACAAGGAAGACGGTGTAGAGTCTTATAATGTTTACAATATGTCTTTTATGTGAGTTTTGCTGCACCGGTTCATCCTTGAGTTTGCTTCAAATAACCTTGCTAGCCTAAACCTTGTATCGAGAGGGAATACTTCTCATGCATCCAAAATCCTTGAGCCAACTACTATGCCATTTGTGTCCACCATACCTACCTACTACATGGTATTTCTCCGCCATTCCAAAGTAAATTGCTTGAGTGCTACCTTTAAAATTCCATCATTCGCCTTTGCAATATATAGCTCATGGGACAAAATAGCCTTAAAAACTATCGTAGTATTGAATATGTACTTATGCACTTTATCTCTTATTAAGTTGCTTGTTGTGCGATAACCATGCTTCTGGGGAACGCCATCAACTATTCTTTGTTGAATATCATGTGAGTTGCTATGCATGTCCGTCTTGTCTGAAGGATCTACCACCTTAATGGTTGGAGCATGCATATTGTTAGAGAAGAACATTGGGCCGCTAACTAAAGCCATGAATCATGGTTGAAGTTTCAGTTTTGGACATATATCCTCAATCTCATATGAGAATAATAATTATTGCTACATGCTTATGCATTTAAGAGGAGTCCATTATCTGTTGTCCATGTTGTCCCGGTATGGATGTCTAAGTTGAGAATAATCAAAAGCGAGAAATCCAAAATGCGAGCTTTCTCCTTAGACCTTTGTACAGGCGGCATGGAGGTACCCCTTTGTGACACTTGGTTGAAACATGGCATTGCAAAGATCCGGTAGTCCAAGCTAAGTAGGACAAGGTGCGGGCACTATTAGTATACTATGCATGAGGCTTGTAACTTGTAAGATATAATTTACATAACTCATATGCTTTATTACTACCGTTGACAAAATTGTTTCATGTTTTCAAAATAAAAGCTCTAGCACAAATATAGCAATCGATGCTTTCCTCTTCGAAGGACCATTCTTTTACTTTTATTGTTGAGTCAGTTTACCTATCTCTCTCCACCTTAAGAAGCAAACACTTGTGTGAACTATGCATTGATTCCTACATACTTGCATATTGCACTTGTTATATTACTTTATATTGACACTATCCATGAGATATACATGTTATAAGTTGAAAGCAACCGCTGAAACTTAATCTTCCTTTGTGTTGCTTCAACACCTTTACTTTGATTTATTGCTTTATGAGTTAACTCTTATGCAAGACTTATTTGTGCTTGTCTTGAAGTACTATTCATGAAAAGTCTTTGCTTTATGATTCAGCTTGTTTACTCATGTCATTACCATTGTTTTGATCGCTGCATTCATTACATATGTTTACAAATAGTATGATCAAGATTATGATGGCATGTCACTTCGAAATTATCTTTGTTATCGTTTTACCTGCTCGGGACGAGCAGTAACTAAGCTTGGGGATGCTGATACGTCTCCAACGTATCGATAATTTCTTATGTTCCATGCTACTTTATTGATGATACCTACATGTTTTATGCACATTATATGTCGTATTTACGCATTTTCCGGAACTAACCTATTAACAAGATGCCGAAGAGCCGCTTGTTGTTTTCTCGCTGTTTTTGGTTTAGAAATCCTAGTAACGAAATATTCTCGGAATTGGACGAAATCAACGCCCAGGGTCCTATTTTTGCACGAAGCTTCCAGAAGACCGAAGGGGAGTCGAAGTGGGGCCACGAGGTGGCCAGATGACAGGGCGGCGCGGCCCAGGCCCTGGCCGCGCCGGCCTGTCACCTGGGCCCCTCGTGCCGCCTCTTGACCTGCCCTTTCGCCTACTTATAGCCTCCATCACGAAACCCCCAGTACCGAGAGCCACGATACGGAAAACCTTCCAGAGACGCCGCTGCCGCGAATCCCATCTCGGGGGATTCAGGAGATCGCCTCCGGCACCCTGCCGGAGAGGGGATTCATCTCCCGGAGGACTCTACACCGCCATGGTCGCCTCCGGAGTGATGAGTGAGTAGTTCACCCCTGGACTATGGGTCCATAGCAGTAGCTAGATGGTCGTCTTCTCCTAATTGTGCTTCATTGTTGGATCTTGTGAGCTGCCTAACATGATCAAGATCATCTATCCGTAATACTATATGTTGTGTTTGTCGGGATCCGATGGATAGAGAATACTATGTTATGGTGATTATCAATCTATTGTTTATGTGTTGTTTATGATCTTGCATGCTCTCCGTTATTAGTAGAGGCTCTGGCCAAGTTTTTGCTCTTAACTCCAAGAGGGAGTATTTATGCTCGATAGTGGGTTCATGCCTTCATTGACACCTGGGACGAGTGACGGAAAGTTCTAAGGTTGTGATGTGTCTGTTGCCACTAGGGATAAAACATTGATTCTATGTCTAAGGATGTAGTTGTCGATTACATTACGCACCATACTTAATGCAATTGTCTCGTTGCTTTGCAACTTAATACCGAATGGGGTTCGGATGATAACTTCGAAGGTGGACTTTTTAGGCATAGATGCGGTTGGATGGCGGTCTATGTACTTTGTCGTAATGCCCGGATTAAATCTCACTATATTTATCATATCATGTACATGCATTGTTATGCCCTTCTCTATTTGTCAATTGCCCGACTGTAATTTGTTCACCCAACATGCTTTTATCTTATGGGAGAGACACCTCTAGTGAACTGTGGACCCCGGTCCTATTCTTTACATCGCATACAATCTACTGCAATACTTGTTTTACTCGTTTTCTTGCAAACAATCATCTTCCACACAATACGGTTAATCCTTTGTTACAGCAAGCCGGTGAGATTGACAACCTCACTCGTTTCGTTGGGGCAAAGTACTTTGGTTTTGTTGTGCAGGTTCCACGTTGGCGCCGGAATCCCCGTTGTTGCGCCGCATCACATTTCGCCACCATCAACCTTCAACGTGCTTCTTGGCTCCTACTCGGTCCGATTAAACCTTGGTTTCTTTCTGAGGGAAAACTTGCCACTGTGCGCATCATACCTTCCTCTTGGGGTTCCCAACGGACGTGTACATCTACGCGCATCACTTTTTCATATGGAACACTTGTGTTCTTAATTGTGCTTTAATGTTCATGGCGAAAGCTTATTGCTTCGTTAAATTGCTATTTGGTTGGAATTGGAAAATGATGCATATGGTTTGACAATTTGGCAATTGTTTGAGCTCTCATAGATCATGTTTAAGCTCTTGCATCATGTAGTTTAATCTATTAATGAAGAACTACCGTAGAGCTTGTTTAATTTGGTTTGCATGATTGATCTCTCTAAGTCTAGATATTTTCGGGTAAAGTGTTTGAACAACAAGGAAGACAGTGTAGAGCCTTATAATATTTGCAATATGTTCTTGTGTGAGTTTTGATGTACCTGTTCATACTTGTGTTTGCTTCAAACAACCTTGCTAGCCCAAAACTTGTACTGAGAGGAAATGCTTCTCGTGCATCCAAACACCTTGAGCCAAACTCCATGCCATTTGTGTCCACCATATCTACCTATTATGTGGTATTTTTCTGCCATTCCAAAGTAAATTACTTGAGTGCTACCTTTAAATTTCATTCCTCTACCTTTACAATATATAGCTCATGGGACAAATAGCTTAAAAACTATTGTGGTGATGAATATGTAGTTATGTGTCTTAATTTTTATAAGTTGCTTGTTGAGTGGTAACCATGTTTTCTGGGGACGCCATCAACTTTATCTTTGTTGGATATCATGTGAGATGCTATGCATGTTCGTCTTGTCCGAAGTAAGTGCGATTTCATGATCAAATGGTTTGAGTATGCATATGTTAGAGAAGAACATTGGGCCGCTAACTAAAGCCATGTATCATGGTGGAAGTTTTAGTTTGGACATACAACCTCAATCTCTTATGAGAATATTAACTATTGTTGAATGCTTAAGCATTAAAAAGAGGAGTCCATTATCTGTTGTCTATGTTGTCCCGGTATGGATGTCTAAGTTGAGAATAATCAAAAGCGAGAAATCCAATGCGTGCTTTCTCCTTAGACACTTGTACAGACGGCATAGAGGTACCCCTTTGTGACACTTGGTTGAAACATATGTTATGCGATGAGAATCCGTGTTTTCCGAGATAGTAGGACAAGGTGCGAGCACTATTGGTACTCTATGCATGAGGCATGCAACTTGTAGGAAGTATTATGCATAGCACATATGAATTATTACTACCGTTGACAAAATTGTTTCTATGTTTTCAAAACAAAAGCTCTAGCACAAAAATAGTAATCAATGCTTCCTCTGCGAAGGGCCAATCTTTTACTTTATTGTTGAGTCAGTTTACCCATTCCCTTCTATCTTAGAAGCAAACACTTGTGTTAACTGTGTGCATTGATTCTTACATGTTTACTTATTGCACTTGTTATATCACTCTATGTTGACAAATATCCATGAGATATACATGTTACAAGTTGAAAGCAATTGCTGAAACTTAATCATCCTTTGTGTTGCTTCAATTCATTCTACTTAGAATTTATTGCTTATGAGTTATCTCTTATGCAAGTCTTATTGATACTTGTCTTGAAAGTATTATTCATGAAAAGTTTTGCTATATGATTCATTTGCTTAGTCATTATCTTTGTTAGCAATCTTTTGTTCAGATCACTCCATTCATCTCATATGCTTTACAATAATGTTGATCAAGATTATGTTGGTAGCATGTCACTTCAGAAATTATTTGTGTTATCGTTTACCTACTCGAGGACGAGTAGGAACTAAGCTTGGGGATGCTTGATACGTCGCAAACGTATCTATAATTTCTTATGTTCCATGCTACTTTTATTACAATACTTGAATGTTTTATACATACTTTACAACATTATTTTACATTTTCCGGCACTAACCTATTAACAAGATGCCGAAGTGCCGATTCTTGTTTTTCCGCTGTTTTTGGTTTCAGAAATCCTAGTAAGGAAATATTCTCGGAATTGGACGAAATCAACGCCCAGGGTCCTATTTTTGCACGAAGCTTCCAGAAGACCGAAGAGGAGACGAAGTGGGGCCACGAGGTGGGGACACACCAAGGCGGCGCGGCCCAAGCCCTGGCCGCGCCGCCCTAGTGTGTGGGCCCCTCGTGACGCCCTTTGACCTACCCTTCCGCCTACTTAAAGCCTCCGTCGCGAAACCCCATGTACCGAGAGCCACGATACGGAAAACATTACTGAGAGGCCGCCGCCGCGAATCCCATCTCGGGGGATTCAGGAGATCGCCTCCGGCACCCTGCCGGAGAGGGGAATCATCACCGGAGGGGCTCTACATCATCATGCCCGCCTCCGGATTTATGCGTGAGTAGTTCATCCTTGGACTATGGGTCCATAGCAGTAGCTAGATGGTTGTCTTCTCCGCTTGTGCTTTCATTGTTATAGATCTTGTGAGCTGCCTAACATGATCAAGATCATCTATTTGTAATGCTACATGTTGTGTTTGGTGAGATCCGATGAATATAGAATATTATGTTAAGTTGATTATCAATCTATCATATATGTGTTGTTTATGTTCTTGCATGCTCTCCGTTGCTAGTAGAGGCTCTGGCCAAGTTGATACTTGTAACTCCAAGAGGGAGTAATTATGCTCGATAGTGGGGTCATGCCTCCATTAAATCTGGGATCGTGACGAGTAGGTTCTAAGGTTGTGGATGTGCTGTTGCTACTAGGGATAAAACATTGATGCTTTGTCTAAGGATATTTGTGTTGATTACATTACGCGCCATACTTAATGCAATTATCCGTTGTTCGCAACTTAATACCGGAAGGGGTTCGGATGATAACCTCGAAGGTGGATTATTTAGGCATAGATGCATGCTTGGATAGCGGTCTATGTACTTTGTCGTAATGCCCTGATTAAATCACATAGTAATCATCGTTGATATGTATTGAATCTTTATTTGTCAATTGCTCACCTGTAATTTGTTCACCCGAGCATGCTAGTTATCTTATTGGAGAGACACCACTAGTGAACTGTGAACCCCGGTCCATTCCTTTACATCCGAATACATTCTACTCGCTTTACTCGTTCTTTGCAAACAAACACCATCTTCCACTCGATACACTTAATCCTTTGTTTTCAGCAAGCCGGTGAGATTGACAACCTCATCTGTTACGTTGGGGCAAAGTACTTTGATTGTGTTGTGCAGGTTCCACGTTGGCGCCGGTTTCACTGGTGTTGCGCCGCACTACACTCCTCCACCAACAACCTTCACGTGCTTCTTGGCTCCTACTGGTTCGATAACCTTGGTTTCATACTGAGGGAAACTTGCTTCTATACACATCATACCTTCCACTTGGGGTTCCCAACGGACGTGTGCTTCGCGCGTATCAATATGCTACATTTGTGAAGACAATTCCCTCTCCAGCAAACAAGATGGAAGCTTATTTTGCAACATGGCAGGAAGCAGCACGCAAGGATGTTGAGCGTGCTTTTGGGGTGCTTCAACATCGTTTCTCCATTGTCAGGTACCCTGCTCTCACTTCGTCTTAGTCTCAGATGTGGGAGGTGCTGAACGCCTATGTGATCATGCACAACATGATCATTAGGAGCGAGTGCGACGAAGCCGTGCAGGATGATCAATCATTTGATTATCAAGGGCCACTTGCTGAGGTAGGGCATGCACCCCAAGAATTTGCCGTTTTTCTTCATATGCGCTATGAAATTTGAGATGCAGGTGTCCATGTACAATTAAATGCGAATCTAGATCCGCATTTGTGGGCGAGGAGAGGAGCTGCCAACAATGCATAATTTTATTTCTATTTGTTTGGTTGTATGAATAATTTAAGTACTATTTGTTTGATTGATTGTATGAATAATTTAAGTACTATTTGTTTGATTGCATGAATAACTTAATACTATTTGTGTGATTGTATGAATTATTGAATATAGTATGAACAAATGTGATTGATATGTTGTTTCAAAATATTATAAAAATAATAATTGAGGACCGCCGTTTGGGAGGCGCTAGTGTAGGAACAACGTTCTCAAATAGAGGAGCACTGCCGGCGCTCCCATACAGCAGTGCCGACGACCCTGCCGACGACTGTATGGGCTGCGCCGGTGGAGATGCTCTTATATTCACGTTTGTTTCATTTTTTGTTGGGTGGTTTGTATGGGAGCTGAACAACAATACGCGTCCCGTTTCGACAGCACTATCTATGGCAGTCGCAGGAGCAGCATGATCAGTAGAGCGTAGTTATTGGTGCGAGACGAGACGACGGGCACACGACACGAGCGCGGCGTGGCGGCCCCCCTCCTCGGCTCCTCCCGAGACCGCCTCATTCAGTCAGTCAGACAGACACTCGCTCCCTTTCCTGTCGCTGACGGCGACCGCTCAATCTCCTCTTAAAAGCCTCTGACCACGGCTTTCCCATGCCACCTCCCTAGCTCTTTATTGCGCACGCACGCCCAGAACCTGTAGCGTCTGCAGCAGCTTCCACGGGCCAGCCAGCCCACATGACGACGACGACGACGACCCGCCCCGCCGCTCCTACGACCGAGGAAGAGGACGCGGTGCTCGCCGCCGCCGCGCCGGTCGATGCCACGCCCGCGCCACCGGCCGACGCGGATGGTCTGGAGAAGCAGAAGAAGGCGCGGGCGAGGAGCAAGAAGAAGAAGAAGCGCAGGAGGACGCCGAGCGAGGAGGAGTTGGCCGCGCTGCGGTCCGTGCTCCGCTGGGCCCGCCGCGGCGAGGCGTGCGACGACGAGGAGGCGGTCGGAGACTGTGGGCACCTGTCGCAGTTCGGGAGGCGGCGGCCGCGCGTGGCCGTGGAGCTGCACGCGCACTCGGCGCGCAGCGATGGCTCGCTCTCGCCCACGGCGCTCGTCCAGCGCGCGCACCGCAATGGGGTAAGCTAAGCATTTTCTTTCCTCTGTCCTTTCACGACGAACTGTAGAGACGTTTGCGACGTGCTCGACGATAGAACTGTGCTAGTATGTCAATCTATAACTCTGTAGTGAAACCCAGCGCGCATTATAACTCTCCTTTTTAAATCTATTTTTGTTGACGAAACCCAACATATATTACAATTTAATGTACAACCCAGCATTACAATTTCCAAAGTGCAGTGCAAACTGCAGCTTCAATCTTCTAGATCATAGCAGCCGATGACATGTTGGAGCTAATATCTGTATGCGCTGCAAACCACTTGTTATAGTCTTGCTACGCTTTGGTGCAGTACTTTTGTTTCAATTCACTTATGTAAAAGGGCCAAGGAAGTGAGGCTAGCTTAACTGGTTGGAAAAGTGGATGTAACAGGAAACGCAGTACACGGTAGACCGTCCCTCCTACCGAAATCAGATTCGGAAACATCGATCGGTACGGTACGATTCAGCTGGGGAAACGCGTTTCCTCTGTCCTTTCACCAACTGTAGATACGTCTGCGACGTACTCGACGATAGAGCATCTTCAGAATCTGTCTATTTTATCCGAAACTTAAATGCGTTTCCTCGCTCAATCCTAGTATGTGAATTGTAGCTCCATGTTCTTGAGTTTCCTCGTAATAACTTGTCCGAGCTCATCATCCTGCTCTGCTGAACACCTTAGCTACAACCTGTTCCGGACTTGCTGCGGTTTGTAACAGTATTTTTTTCTTTCTTTCGTGTTACTTCACTAAAAGAGCCCAACATTTAATCCAGTGACATACTCCCTCCGTACAAAAAATAAGTGTCTCAACGTTTTCTAGATGCAGATGTATCTACAACTAAGGGGAGTGCTCCGGTGTCCCCCCCTAATAAGCCAATAAAATTGAAACGGCAAGTTTACCGAAAGAATTATATATGCCCCGTAACTTTCAGAAAATAGACAAACACCCCTCAAGTCAAAACCGAACCCCCTGATTACATGGTGTGGCAGTTAAATAAAAACCAACCAATGCCAAGTTTGACTAGGATTAAATTCTCCTTCACCACCATCGTTCTTGTCCTCTCCTCGCCCCCTAAATCTCCAGAATCCGGCGATCTTGCTCGCTCCTTTGGCGCGGCGACCATGGAGGCGTTTATTCTCGTCGTGTTCCTGACCCCTGCTCACCACTCGCAAACGCATTCTCCCTCTCTCCGTTCTTGACCATGGCGGGCATCGCGCATCGGCAACCTCGTATTCTCTGTCCGTAAGAGCATCTCCGAGAGCATCTCCAACAGATGCGCGAAACTGGCGCGCCATCACGTTTCAACCGTTTTTTGCCGCGCGCACCCTCCACGCGTCTCCAGCTGACGCGCCAAACCGGCACGCGAAGGAAACTTTTCCCCGCGCGCGCTATCGCGGTATCCCGAGCGCCAAACTTGCCGCGTCGCTTCGCGCGCGCTATAAAGCGCCGTGTGCACGCGCAACAAACCGCCACGGAAAGTTTCACCGCTTCGCCCCGCCGCTTCCCCGCGCCACGCGTCGCCGCTCTCCTTCGTCGTCGGGATGCCGCCGCGCCGCCGCGGATCGTCCGGTTTTCGCGGCGTCCGAGCGTGTCCGAACGGGACGTTCTACCTGGAGATTCGCGCCGGCGGCTTCCGCCTCACCCTCGGCACCTACAACGCGCCGGAGCTGGCGGCGCGCGCCTACGACGCGGCCGTGTGGCGATTCTGGCGGCCACGGAGCGACCTCAACTTCCGGGACGTCGAGTCGCTGGAGGAGCCGGAGTTCCTAGCGCCCGCGCCGGGCCTCGTCAACGAGGAGGACCATCGCCGCCACCGTCAGGCGCAGCACTGGATCGCCATCGCCGAGCGCGACGAGGAGCTGATGCGCTAGTGGAAGGCGCAGTTCCTCAGTGACGTCGACAACACGGAGGCCTTCTTCGCCGACCTCAGGGCGCAGCGTAGGTCAGCCAGGCGCCGCCGTCGCGCCACCACCGAGTTCGAGCTCGACAACCCGAACACGACTTGGGCCGATAATGACCCTCGCTGGGACGACATTTGGACTGAGGCAAAGGTCAAGGCAGTATGACTACTGGGGTCGACAGGGACGGCCTCCTACATGTTAACCGGCCCTGGACCTTTGCCTGCACCGCAATGGTGAGCGCGGATGAAGTGGATGATGTGGGCTTCTTCTTGAACTTTCGGTGCTGCGGAAGCTAGGCTACTAGGAACCTTCCCACTAGATTAACTGAACGACGATGCTTCGTCGAGCTCGCCATGAACCGGAGATCGACGGTGGCGGTTTCGGTCGATGCAACTCAAGGAGCACATAGATGTTCAATTAATTAAGCACAGAGGTCCGGGGAGATAGGGAATGAGTTGTGCATCAAAATGGGGCTCGGCCGCCAGAGGCTCTCTTAGAGCAACTCTAACAGAACCCGTAAACGCCGCCGGAACTGAATTTTTTCGGCGGATATACGGGTTCGGGCCCAAAGCGTCGCATAACGGAACCCGGATCGGTGACCCGGCCCGTAAAAATATCTCGGGGGCCCGAGAAACGCGAGGCTCACCCCGTATTTATACATGCCACAGAGTGGAGTAGGGTTCCAAACCCTACTCCCCGGCTCCCCGCCTCCGCGTTCACTTCCTCCGCCACGCGTGCTTCCACTTCCGGCGAGCAATCGCACCCTTGCGGCCGCTGCATCTCCACTTCCGCGACCTCCACCGCGACCGCATGATTGGCACGGGAAGCGGTGGGAGGGGAAGCAGGCGGATTGGCGGGAGCAACTCGCCGCCGCGCCCCCCTCCCCATCTTCCAATCCGAGGCCAAACGGCGGAAATGGAACCGCTCGGAGGGCGCGCGAAAGCGCAGCGCGCGTCGCTGGACCAACAGGAGCCTGACGCCGCCGAGGAATCTCGCCCGGTACGCCAACAATGGCGAGGGGCCTTCCTTCGACGCGTCGAGCCGTGCGCTTGCGCCGCCAGTCGTCGACAACAACATCGAGGAGGAGGAGGCGGCGGCGCCGGCACGCACTGTCCTACAGTCGGCGGATTACGTCCTCAACGACGAGGAGGAGGCGACGGCGATCCAACAGGTCGCAGTCATCTCGAAGCCCGAGGCGCGCGCGTGCTTCCGTCGCGAGGAGGTGGAAGCCATCCGTGTCGTGCGCGCGTACGAGGTGGCGCAGAAGGAGGCGGCCGTCCGCTGCGTGAAGCAGGAGGTCACCGACCTCGAAGGCCGCCGACGGCGTTGTCCTCTGCCGCGCGTAGAGTAGGTCGCTAACGGGCGAAATTAGCTTAGTTAGGAGTTGGTCGCCGACGACCAGACTAAATGTAATCTCTTTTGCGACCGCAACTATGCAAATATGCAACTATGTAGTTTGAATTTCACTTTTCTAAACTTGTTTGCGATGATCACTTACCGTCAAATTTGAATTTGCATTTTTTTGGTTCCAAATATGGGTGATGTTCTGCGCCACCTTTTAAACTGCTCGAAAATTGATTTTTGGGAGATTGAACTTCATTTTTTCAGTTCGCTCGAATAAGGGCTCTGTTAGAGATGCTCTTATGGACAGAGAAGACGAGGCTGCCGATGCGCGCTGCCCGCCATGGTCAAGAACGGAGAGAGGGAGAATGCATTTGCGAGTGGTTAGCAGGGGTCAGGAACACGACGAGAATGAGCGCCTCCATGGTCGCCGCGCCGAAAGAGCAAGCAAGATCACCGGATTATGGGGATTTAGGGGGCGAGGAGAGGCCAAGGACGATGGTGGTGAAGGAGAATTTTAATCCTCCTAGTCAAACGTGGAATTGGCTGGTTTTTATTTAACTGCCACACCATGTAAAACAGGGGGTTCGGTTTTGACTTGAGGGGTTGTTTGTCTATTTTCTGAAAGTTATGGGGCATGTATATTTCTTTCGGTAAACTTGCCCCTTAAATTTTATTGGCGTAGGGGGGGACACCGGAGCACTCCCCCTACAACTAAACTGCGTCTAGAATCTAGATAGAGACAAAATTGAGACACTTATTTTAGGACGGTGGTAGTAGATGTGATGAACCACATTGGTTCGAGGATCTAAATATCTAATGCAAGCGCGAATAGCCTTGCGATTGATGGATCTATTTGTCGTTTTGGAATGCTAATGCCTTGTACCTTCGTACACTAATTCTGCTCACCTGGTGACCAGCGCAGGTGAAAGTGCTCGCACTGACTGATCATGACACCATGGCTGGTGTTTCGGAGGCGATTGAGTCAGCAAAGGAATTTTGCATCAGGATCATCCCAGCCGTTGAGATAAGCGCAGTTTATCGGCCTGGGTAACCCTCTTCCCAAGTTTATATGCTTTTCACATTGAAGTGGTTGATTCTCAAAATTGTTTGTTGTTATGGAAGTAATGGATCAGGAGCCGAGGAACCTGTTCATATTCTTGCATACTACGCTAGTTGGGGGCCTGCTAAATCTCAGGAGCTGGAGAAGGTTCTATCTAGCATCAGGGAGGGCCGCTATACTCGTGCGAAGGAGATGTTATTCAAACTTAGGAAACTCGATATGCCGCTGAAGTTTGAAGACGTGTGTAATATAGCAGGGAATGGAGTGGCTCCAGGCCGAGTGCACGTGGCACGTGCCATGATTAAAGCTGGATATGTTGATAATCTTAGGCAAGCTTTTAGCAGATACCTGTATGATGGAGGGCCTGCTTATGCTACGTAAGTATTTCTTTTGTGTAACTATATTCTTCGTCTCATGCCAGGTGCAGAGTGGTCTTATTATTGTGGATTTCTGTTGTTCCTTTGCAGTGGTAGTGAGCCAGCTGGGGAAACTGTTGTGCAACTAATTTGTAGAACTGGGGGTATAGCAGTTTTGGCTCACCCATGGGCATTGAAAAATCCTGTTCCTGCTATAAAGGATTTGAAAGCGGCTGGTCTGCACGGTATTGAGGCCTATCGAAGCGATGGGAAACTATCTGGTATGAACAGCATAATCATTTTGCAATTGTAACAAGTAATTATTCATTTAAGTCATTTATGCACACAATAATGAGCATCTTCAGAATCTGTCTATTTTATCCGAAACTTAAATGCAATCAACTGCTGTATTTGCCTTCAACAGGATTGAGCGATCTGGCAGATACTTATGAGCTTTTGAAGCTCGGTGGTTCAGATTACCATGGACGAGATGACAAGGAAGAACCTGATATAGGAAGTGTCGATCTTCCGGTCTTGGCATTTTTTAAGTTTCTTGAGGTAGCTCAACCAATCTGGCGTAATGCTATGATGGAAAATTTTGCCAACACTATCGAAAGGATACCTGACTTGAATGGCTCAAAAGGATGTCGACGTACTAGCTCTGGAAACGATTTTTGTAGTATGTGCCTTTCTTCTCCAGAATTGGAAGAAACAGACGATTCTGAGGTTGAGATCCTCCAAATGGTTTTTTCAGACATTATCCTCAGTAACAGAAGCTGCAAGACGCATATTGAGCAGCGGGCAGAAATCACCTCCCGTCTCCATTGACATAGGCTGGTTCGTGCAGTTTTAGACATTGACTGCGAGTACATGATATTAGCTGGAGTTCAATTTATTCATATTCTGGAAAATTCCAAATTTTCCAGAGGGCGTGTGGTGATGTTTTATATGATCGATTGACTTGATTGCAGAAGTAACATGGTAAGAGATCTGTAAACTAACCATCAAACTTTCTCTAGATGTCTTGATTTTTTGGCTTGACCGGTTGCATTTCATGAGAATGATGAAGGAAAAATCCTCTCCTTTTTTTATTGGGAGCATGTCAAATCTCTTGTAGGATTTTATATAATTTCAGCAAAAAATGGAGCACATTATATCTAAATCGTATCTGCACCCATGCTAATTTGCAGAACTGATAGATGGTAAAAAGGGTGAAATATGCTACAACAGTTTCAAACTCTATAGTTTTGCTTATACAAGTTTTTGTTCATTGTCGTGTATATGAACTCCTGTTTCTACCTATAAAGTAACTACTAATTAAACAGTTTATACATGTTTGTTCTAGAGTGAATGTGGAAGATCCTCTGAACCTTGTTTTTCAAAACTGTTTAACACTGTTTTAAGAATATAGATGTTTACTTGCAAGAATAAAGATGCACATCAAACCATACTTACAGTTTTCAGCATTATTTATTTCTTGATTGAAACTGTGCATAAATAGGTTATCTCGATTTACTGAACACTGTATACTGAATTGGAGTTATTTCAGTAGCAAAAAAACGTAAATGGTATCACTTGACGGCCCATGTCGCAGCCCATTTACGCTGAGTTTTCATGGGCCTATAAATCAATCATCAGTATCAGTATGGGTCTAGAAATAAACTAGTCCAAGTCAGGTTGGAGCCCGCTACAAAATTTTGTTCTTCTGGGGTAAAAAAGCAACTAAGCATGTAGCCATGTCGTATTTCATTCCCAGTTCAATTACCAACAAAGTTCTATTTTTCTTGGTCTGGGCATGCTCACTGAAAACTGTCAGACACATTCACTTTGTGCTGAGTTGCTGCATTTGATGCTGATGTCTTGGGCATTATACTGGCTAATTATTTAGCTTAACGCTGGAAAAAAAATCACTGGTTAAAAGTGCATCACACGGTTAATTATGTCATTCTTGAACACGGATACAAAATCTTATTATCACACATCAGCATAGGTTATTAGAGCGGTTTGATGTCGACAGACCAAAGTCTAGGACAAGTACTTCCAAAGTAGAGAAATTTTTTCCATTTAGAAGCAATCCTTTGTTTGCTCAATGGGGAGAGGGATTCTTGCAAGCAACGGAGTAGACTTCTTGCAAACATGACATCATTCATCTCAGCTTAATAAACTCTGCAAGGCCTAGCGCTTGCGCTTCCGAAGCGGAGATAAAGATGCTCCTTTGTTTTTCCATGTTCACATACCACATCATTTTATCTGGAACTATTAGTTTCTAGTCTTCTTACTCCCTCCTTCCCAAATTAGGATGATTATAGTTTTCAGCCAAAGTCAAACTTTTGAAAGTTTGAGAAACTATATACAAAAATATATCAACATCTAAAATTTTGAATGCACATAATATGAAAATATATTTCGTGATTGTTCTAAAAATATTAATTTGGGATTATAAATGTTGATACCTTTTTCTATATAGTTGGTCAAACTTTGAGAAGTTTGACTTTATCCAAATATTATAGGCATCCTATTTTGGGATAGAAGGAGTATTTGAAGACAAACATGCAAATCTCAAAGTAGTACATGATTTAATTGCCAATATTCTCAAATAGAGAGCACTAACTGTAATAGACGTAAATCTAGTTCTTCATGCTATCTGCCAAAACATGTACAAAGCGACTTAAGAATGCCACATATGATTGTTGTTGATCTGCATGAGAGATGCATACATGGGCGCGACAAAAGTTGACTATTGAGTACGAACTGAATGGCGACGCTTTGCTAGGATTGAAGCTCTAGTAACATGTTACTTTGTTTGATCCCAGATAGTACGTTGTTCTTTGGATTGTAGGATTTTCATAGGGTATTAACTCAATGTCAACTCTTTGCTAGGATTGTACCTCAAGCAACATTTTGTTACTTTCCCCGATCTCAAATTGTAGGATTTTCGTAATATTTTAGAGGATTAAGTATTGACCGAATGGTGAATCTTTGCTAGGATTGAAGCTCTAGAAACTTGTTACCTTGTCTGATCCTGAATTGTGGGATTCTGAATCCTAGAAGATTCCGTAGTGTGTATGTTTTAATAATTGTAGGATTGAAGCTCTAGAAACTTGTTATAATAATCAGGAGACAGGATAATTTGTGCTGTTAAATTCATAACAAAATATTCAAGAAAACAGGCTGGAGTTGTCCATTCATGTAGATCGAAATGGTAAATATTTGCAAAGGAAAAATGTTTTGCTTCATGGCCATAGTCTCACAAAGGACGAACACCATCAGATGGATTCGAGCAGAAAGTCTTACTATGAGGCCGGGGTACACATGAACCTATTTCTTGAAACTTGAAGAAAAACATATTGTTGAGTTTCAGTTTTTAATCATATATGTAAAGAATTGATAGAAGCTTGTCCTTATTAATTTCTTAAACCAATCTGTGCAAAGTTATTTTACGTTGTCAATTTTCACTGCTGCTAAATGATCATATGGTTTACCAAAGTTCGTAGGTAAGTTTGCAATTATTGTATGAATCTTTACCTAAATGTTTAGCACTCAAATGTGTGTCTTTTGCTAAGCTCAAAGCCTCATCTGTACACTTATTGTGATATGTCATCAAAATTCAGGCCTCTCACCATAAACAAACACATCGGCAATATAAAAGATAAACAGATGGTGTTATGCTCCTAGGTGTCCTCTACTCCTGGGCCATTAGAAACCGTGTGCGCCCTGGGTGGTTTGCGGCTGAGAGGGAGAAAATCCAAAAACTACTTGCAGTGTTTCTTAGTCCTGATCTGGTGATTCGCAAAAAAAAAAGTCCTGATCTGGTGTCAATGTCACATGCCCCTACGGCACGCAGCACGCTCAACAAAGCGCGCCAATTGGAAGAATCTTACGAATGGATGACTATGAAAATATCGTCATGCTGCTAACTGCTCGCAGACGATAGCTTCAACAAATGTTTTATTTCTGAGATTCGTGATGAATACGATGCCGTTGTACATTTCTTCAGAGTAAACTGTCGTCCTGACTCCGGAGTCGCTCTGCACATTCCAGCGGCGCAAGCAGCACGGGCGCGGACCGAGCCGGGCTACCAATCACTTGATAGGCTATTTATCTCAGCTGAGATGGGATTTTCTGAGCTCCCCCAGTCTACCAAACACACCCTAAGTTAAGTTACGCATGAGGCTTACCCGGCGGCATTCACAACACGATCGGATCGGAAGAAGCTAAGGATAGGCAGACAGGAGTTCATGGGGAGGTTGGGTGAGTTTATCGATCTCGGCTCGGCGACAGGAAGTCAAAAGAAGATGCACTCATACGGCACGATCGCACAGCAACAACCACCGGCCTTTTTTCAGAAAGACGTATGTACGCCATCACTTCACTCCTGTCGACAACGAGATTCACGTATGTACGAGCTCGACACTGCTCCGCTTCAAGCACGGAACACACGAGAAGCCACATTTGAGTCAAGGAGGGAGAAGATGAGAGCGATCTGCTGCCTATGATTGCGTCGGTGAGCACTGCCTCGATCACGATCGATCGTCCGTGTGTGTCGAGTGGCGTGACTGGCATGTCCATATCGCGTGGAGTAGAAGGCTGTGTTTTGCACTTGGAGGAGAGGCCGGGAGGGCCTACAGCTTTTTGACCCGGCCGGCGAGTCCGGCCACCACTACGGACGGAATGCTGCATGCTGCACGGAGGGATCGATATCGATGCTGGGGCGGTTCGTAGGCCCGTCCGTGCTTACAAACAGATAAGGGCATCTCCAGCGGTAGCGTCTCCGCGGGGGCGTCCGTTTGCGTTGGCCGGAATGGTCGAAATCGACCGCGCGTCCGTTTGCGTCGGGAGTGGCTCCAGCAGCACGACGTATTTTTTTTACCAAACCATTTTTTTAATACATGAAACATAATTTACATAGTTAAAACATGAAAAAAAACCCTAACGCCTACTGCTGCTCCTCGTCGCTGTCGAGCACGATGAGCTCCGGTATCACCCACGGCCAGTTGCCATCCGGGGGAGCGTACGCCGGGCGCGCCGGCGGTGCTGGAGGTGGAGGAGGCGCCCAGGGCTGCGGGTTGTGGCGGCGGCGGAGGCGCCCAGGGGTATGGTTGTGGCGGCGGTGGAGGAGGCGCCCAGGGCTGCGGCTGTAGCGGCTATGGAGGCGCCCAGAGTTGCGGCTGTGGCGGCGGTGGAGGCGGTGCCCAGGGCTGCGGTTGTGGCGCCGCCGAGTCCTGTAGTGCCAGTCGAAGGGCTTCATCCTCCGATAGGCCCGGCGGCATGACGCCGGTGGCGTACCGGGGCAGCGGCGGCTGCACAGGCGCGTCGTTCTCGGAGACGAGGACGCCGAGCTTCGCCATCTCGCCGTCCGTCATGTTCTCCGGGAACTCGAAAACGCGGCCCTCCGCCACGGTCTGCTGCCATTCGTGGAAGACGGTCGCGACGTAGTCGTCGCTGTCGTCCTTCACCTCCTCGTTATGGTACGCGAGCGCCTCGATGTAGTCGTCGCCATCGTCGTAGGCGGCGTAGGCGTCGTCGTCGTGGTCGTCGTCTTCGTTGTGCTGCGCGCGCGTCGCCGCCTGCTGACGATGCCTCGGCGCCTCCTGTCATCGTGGAAGAGTCGGCGGTGCAGACCCGAAGGGAAAATCCCTGTCGCCCATGAAGCCCGCCCTTCTTCTCTTATCCGTCTCGGTCGACAGATACGTACGCCAGCTGTCGGAGTCGATGGCGTACGCCAGATCGTCGCGGAGGTCCGGCGGCAGGTACCGCCTCCTTCGCCGGATCTCCGCGGTCCGATCAGGCTCGCGCACAGGGACGGGAGGGATGGGCACCTGGCGCAGTTGCACGCCGGCCCAGCGCTCGCACGGCATCCATTTGCCGTGCATGAGCCTCCCCAGCGTGACGGGGAGCGGCACCCTCTTGCAGCCGCTGCCGGAGTCCTCGAAGTCGTTCTTCTTCCCCATGGCGCTGCGGCGGTGGTGGTGCGAGTGGAGGTGTGGGGGAAGGAGGAACGCGACCGGTGGTCTTTTAAGCGCGGCCGCGCGCGGGATACGATGGCATTGAAGGCGGCGCAGAAGCCCAGCCGCCGCCCGCCAGTGCGCGTGTAGAACAAGCAGCCGCGCCATTGATGGCGAAGGCTGCGGCGCAGACGCGGAAGCGCTGACCGCCGAAGCGATGCCCTCGATGCAGTCTCGCTGCCCGACGGGCCCGGTGGAGAAGCGAGCGTACACTTTGCGCGTCCGCCGAGCGTCCGCAGAGACGCAAACCTGGTGCAGCCCGATCACTTTGCGTTGCCCCTCTGGAGGTGGTGCCAGACGGATTTCCGGTTCGCGCGGACGCAAACGGTCGCTGAGCGTGCGTTTGCGTCGCGCCGCTGGAGATTCGCTAAGCACAATCTCTCGTGCTAGTTTCAGCTCTGAACAACAACAACACGTACAAACCAAGGGAAAAGATATGTCCTACCTCTACGTACCCCGAGCTTCTCCTGGGTGGCCTGCTTATCCACGAGCAAAAACCACTACGTGGAAAAGAGCCAAGTCTGATAAAAAAAATACTTCATGGACCTAGTGAACTATTTTTTTTCCAGCGTCGTGTGCACAGCACTTCCAAAGCTACATGAACTATTTTTTCCATAAGAGAATCTCCAAAGTGCAGGTCATGTATGAATCGTTTCATCACAGTCATAAAACTCACTCCTACTTCTTGCTACCATTCCAATTCCGTTAATTGTCTTTTTTTTTTTCTTGAGATTGCCCCTCTACGAAGGTATCAATTAAAAGTCTTAATCTTGAGCGCAAACGTCAACTCTGAATCCGTTTTCTTCAAAAAAAAAAAACTATTTTCGTTCGCAATGTATGAATACATGGACCCAACATGCAACTTTCCACATGTTTATACACATAAGTGGACCTAGGAAAAATATGAAGCCTGGGCAAATAGGCTTAGTGTGCTAATTTTATATCAAATACATGTAAAATAGGAACGAAAATAAGCCTATCGGCCGACCGGAAGCCTGGGCGGCTGCCCGGGCAGGAGGGATGCTAGGTCCGCCTATGTTTATACATGTTGAATGTATCCATGAACTTTATTGATATCTGTATGACATTCTATGATATTTGCATGTGAGGTTTCTTGGTTTTTTTTTACATTGACTTATATGGATTTGCAACAAAGACCTCATTTGTTTGGGTTTAATACTGCACGACACGCAAACCCAGTTTTGCTTGTTTTTTAGTTTCACACACCTTACAGACACCAAATCTGTATTAAACCCAAATCTTTTCCACACATCTTATATGTGGGGGAAATACAAGAATATAACCGTCAACTTCCAAATCTGTTTTCTTCACACAAAAAAAAAACTATTTTCATTCGGGGTGTATGAATACATGGATGCAGCATGAAACTTTCCACATGTTGATGCATGTAAAATATAGCCATGAACTTTGTTGATATTCATATGATATTCTATAATATTTGTATTATATGTGAGATTCCCTAGTTGTTTTACATTGATTTATATGGATTTGCAACAAAGTTCTCTTTTGTTGGTTCTTAATGTTGCAGGACAAGAAAATCCTGCTTTGCTTATTTTTTAGTTGCAGAAACCTTAAGGACACCAAAGGGATCCTAAATTTTTGCCAGGTCTTTTTTTCGGGAAATACAAGAATAGGAGCGAAGGGCATGGAGATGAACTTTCCTAGGACATATCGCGACATCGCGAGGAGCTGGCTGCGGAAAGATAAATACACAAAACAAAGAAGTTCATGCGAATATAGAAAGGGGAAACTCCGACAGAGTGGCCTCAGCTGCTTTTCCTCCTCCATCAATAGCACCACCACCGCCACCATGATGAAGATGGAGTAGTCCATCTTTGAAGTATGAGGTATGCCATATCAGGTCCTTAACATTACCGTCCCAGGTACAAAGCTCAGGAGAAAATAGAAGAAAGCCCACGAAGAAATCCAGATGAAGCCGAAGATACTATGTTATGAAAGTTAAGCTCATATCGGGTGAACCGGCTTGTAATGTAATTCGACCTCGAGGTGAACTCTGAGACCTAGCCCGTTATATAAGGGTTGGGAGGAGCCACCGAGAGGGGACATATTGAGACGAGACACCTTGTAACCCTAGTTTGACATAATACAATCTCGGCGATTCGCCTTTGATTATAATATCCGTCGACTGCCTAATTTGGCTGATCGGTTTGTTGGTTCGCCAGTGTCCTTCTTCTAGAAACCCAAATCCATCATCATGGGCATTGATAAGGTTAACCCTTTATCAGCACGCGCGTCCGGAGAACGAGCACGAGCGTTCAGAGAGGGAGAACGAGCGGCAGGAAAGCGCGCACGGCAGAAACACTCCCGATAACCAGTATGATGACAATGGATGCATGTAAAGGGCTCACGACATGTGTTGACCTTGTGGTCACGCTCGAGGCACCGGAAACATCTCCCCCAAGTTCAACGCTTGAAAGCGGGACTACGTTCGAGCTCTTCCTTCCGAAGTAAAGATGATCGCTCGCGGCTAGGGCAGCCGCCCCAGCCCACTTGTTTTTCATTTCTCGATTGGTCTACTCGATAGAAGCACTTGCTCAAAGAAGGGCAGTACCTGTAGCCTGTAGGTACAATCACAGCTTCGTATCAACGGTCACGCAAATCCCTTCGGATTTGGTCAAAGAGAGCTGATAACACGCATTTTAGTCGTGCGAGAAACACCAGCACCCGGCAGGATTCGCGTGTGCTTAAAGCGGACAACTGATAAGGGCCGAGACCGCAGCTCGTGAACTGCGGCGTCGTGCGTGTTGGAAAGCTGAGAGAAACATCGAAAAATCGATCTGAATCGAATGATTGTATGCGGCACGCGCACCGCGCCTGTGAACTGGATTCTACGAGGGCAACGCCACACAAAAGATACTCATTAGTCATTTTCGTTAGCTAGCCTCCACCCAGATTATTCCTCCTCTCCTCCTCCGCCCATCATACACACAATATCTTCTGGCCTGGCTCCTCCAGTCCACAAAAAATATAGAAAATTAGTAAATTTATCATTGAAATAGACTTTCGTCTTACTATATTAATATATCAACCACACGATACAAATATATTGGAACTGCATCACAACCAAGCCCAAATAAACATCAGAGAAAGAAAGAAAGGAAACAAATGCCAACACTTACAACTCGACAAGAATGATGATAACCCGCAACAGATGCGTCCTCCAAAGAATTTCCACCACGCTCCTAGCACACCGAAACGCCGCATACCAAAACAACACCTTCAACAAGGAGAACGACGACGACACCGGTGCTATCCAGAGTAATCCTAGGGTTTCCCCCGGCACGCTGAAGGGAATGGAGAGGGGGTACATCCGACGCCCTTCAGGAAGGCAAGGCGGCACCCTCAGGTGCCACCGTGTCAGAGTCGGATGAGCCGAGATGGATAAATCCCAACCCCCAAAACCACCATCCTAGACGATTCAATGAGCTCCACCCGACCTTCTGCACACCAGCACACACCACCACGATCTTGAAGTCATCCTCTACGTCTCTTGTGGACATCGGCGCAAGGCCTAGAGGAGGAAAAGGGAGACAACAAGGCAGAGGGTAGCACACCACAACCATGCGGGAGTGAACTACCTCCACCGCCTTCGCGGAAGATGACCTGACGTGGAAGCAAGGACAAACCATGCACATACTGGCTCGGCCAGGCCCACACTAGCCCGCGAAATCCGCGCCGCCAAGATGTAGGAGGCTGGTTGTAGCGCCGCCACCATCCTGCCACCGTCGACGTGCCTTTTTCGCCTCTAGGGAACGCCGCCCTTGAACAAAGGGCCTACGCCGGCCCAACCCAGATGGGCCCAAAAGGGGCCAGATCTAGACCGAGCGAGCGTTGGCACCGCACATCCCGACCTCGCCGCTCCGCCGCCAAGAACGGCGCCGCTACGCCTCCTTCATCCCGACACACGGGTCCCACTCCGCCACGTCGGACCGTGACCAAGCCGAGGGAAACCGCCACAGGCCGCCGTGCACTGCGCCAGGGCTCCACGCTCATGGGGAAAGGCCAGTCACCAACACTGCACATGCAACACTTGGCGCCTGGCGGCCCTCAACAGCGGCGGCGGAGGGAGCGAAGAAGCACAGTGGCTAGGGTTCGACCCGGCTCGCCCTCACAGGAGAGTGGGGGGGGGGGGGAGGAGCAGGCTCCACGGTGGTCAATTTTTCCGTGAGGTTGAATTGTTAATAGACAACAACGGATGTTATAGATCAAAATTAGTACATTCAGCTATTGCACATAATTAATTGAAATCACGACTATATAGCATCCTACTGTATCGGATTAGAGAGTACTAAATTTTGAGGACTAGGCAGCACCAATTATTAGGTCTAGGTTAGGTTAGCGTTTGGTGGCTGGGATGTCGCCATGCTCGCTGACGCTCAAGGATGAGCTCCTGTTGTCCACCCATTAAACTCCACTCCAGGATTAGCTCACCCCGCGATTAACAAGCATATCTAGACCGGTTACCGATGGAGACGAACCTGGGTGTCGCACTGGGAGATGGCCATGACGCAGTTTCGAAGCCTCCAATGCCTATCTTCTCCTTCATCAACGCTTCTAATCTATAGATTAATACAGTGGATATGTTTGATTAACGAGTTCGGTAGCGGGGGACGCTAAGCCTCTGCTGGATTCATGTGGTATCGTACATCCACGATCCAGATGCTTCTCCAAGACCTCAGACCTCATCGGCCTCATCCTCAACTCGCAAAAAACAGAAGCTCAAACCAAAAATGTCACTCTCTCGATGTTAATTTACATGCACGGCAAGCATGAGATTTAGGGCAGTCGATAGTGGCGTTGAGCCGGTGGCCAATACGTTCACCTCTCCTCAGGCCTAGGCATCTACCAACTTGCCGATTTTTTCAGGACAGCATGATCGTGCTACGTGTACGCGACGATCCGTGTGCTGCTCGGAAGTAGATACAAGCCAGCAGGTGAGCGAGAGCTACGGCAGCGATGTCATGTCCTAGAACTAGAACCGACGCGGATCGTCTTCCTCAGGTTCACTTTTGGGCAGACACGAGGCCAACACCGAAGCGACCGGCGGCTTGTCACGCCGGCCGCGCTCGGAGATGCGTCGGTTTCCTTGCCCAAAACGCAGCGGTTGCCCGTGGGAGCGCGGCCATGGCAAGGCGTGCCCGCACACGCAACGCCGGCGAGCCCACACGCCTCAAAACAGCACGCGTTGCTGACCTCGCATCCGAAAGAGAAGGCGTCGTGTTGCACGGCGGAGCTCTATCGGGAACCTCCGCTCGCCGTGTCAACGTCATGCGTGCTCCGTGCCCACGGCGTGGCCGCGTCGCTCCGCGCGGTTGCCAGATTTTTCGCCGGCGATGATTGGTCCAGAACGCGCCCGATTGTGGAGGTGTACGTATGTACTACTCTTGTTGCCTCTTCATCGGGGCAAATTCCGTGCAGATTCTTGACTTACGAGAGTCGCCGCATTTACTTGCTGAATAATTACCAGGGCAATTCACCTTGATCTGTTTGCATGCAGAACCTAGTTTTCGATTAAACAGTTCTACAATTACAAGCGCACTAAACGATGCTGACAAGTGGCAGTAAACCCGAACCAATCATCCACGGATGACTCGGTCCGACTTGAACGGAGGTCGATCGAAACCAGCAAAGTCTGAACAAACGCTCTCATTTCGTGATAATTCTCTCCTCGTGTAGCTATCTGAGAATTTAGGTTTTTGCCTCAATTTGGCAGCAAAACGCGTCATGAGAGGGACTTCGTACTATACAATCACGTGGTGGTTGCGCAGGCCAATGGAAAAATCATCGCCCAATAATAAACTCATCGATGGTACATTTGCTCGCAAGTGGACTTGCAAATGGAGGAGGTATAATTGATCGAGCAGGCACTAGCACTACCATTCAACCTTGTCCTTTTTGAGGTCCTAATCGGCGGTGCCCACGGCTCCATGGAACCAAACAGTACCAAGCTGAAATCACAATTTGTTTCTCCCATTTTCACACCACTGGTTTTGATTGGGACCATGCAACAGCAGTTGTTCTAGAGTTTTCTTACACAGGGGGTGCTACAAGACGATTTAAGATTTTGAAAAAGATTTCTTCAGTCAGAGGTTTGGTACTAGAAGCAAGCTATGTCAAGGACTCAAAATACACTAAATACCATGACAAAAGATCCAAAATGAAAATAATATATATATATGAAAAACATTTCTACGATATTGATTTTTTTCGGTTTTTACAGTCCACCATGCAAGGACGAGTCTCTCCTTTTTTTTGACTCATAAAAAATGTATTTTTTTAGAAGTCCCTAATTATGAAGTCATATTTAGTTTTTTAATTGCTAGAAATACAACGAATGTAGTTAAACTGATGGATAAAATTATACTCAATGTCTATTTGGGCTAAAGGAGATGTGTGGGAGTTTTCAAGAATTCCATTTCTTATAAATTTTTCATATACTCCCTCCATCCCAATTTATGTTGCATATAACTTTTAGTCAAAGTCAATAAAATTAATGTTTTACTAAATATATGTGAAAAGATATCAAACTTAGATTATGAGAATCACCATAAATTATATTTTCATGGTGTATGCAACAGATAATGCCAAGATTAATATGCTTGCATTTATATATGGGCAAACTATACAAAGTTTGACTTAGACTTAAACTTATATGCAGCATATTTCTGGATGGAAGGAGTACTATACCAATTGTTTGGTCCGTAGGATTAGAAATTGCAAGAACTTCTTTTGCATCTACATGCAAATCCATGGAAAATTTCTTTTGAGTCCATCCTTGTGATTTTTTCTTTGCTTCCCGTGACAATTATGCCATCTATAAAAAACCAGCAAAATGGTTGTGTGTTGCAATAAAACTATAAAAGTCACTCCCACTATTCCATAATTCTTGTAGCTGACAAATTAACAACAAGAATTATGGAACAGAGGGATTAATTTTGTTAGCACCACATCAATTTTTTAATCATCTGTGGCATCATAGTCATTACCTATGTTCAAAACAAAAGTAAGTATCTGAATATACACCTATTCTTATTTTGGCGAAAGGAGAATATACACCTATTCAGTCAACCTAATGTCTCATTCATGCGGACAATGGTTATTTTCTAGTAAATAATCTCAATAGTAATTATGATGTCTAACGTAGCTTTACCAACTCAGATATTTGTAAGAAGAATTTCGTAAGAAAAAAAAGAAGAAAAGTTAAATTCCCTCTGGTACAACCAAACTTGCGTGAAATATTTCTTCGTTTTCGGTTTATCCTAGCTTGAATATGATATGATATTGTAATCATGTTTTTCTTTTATATTTCCTTCGTTCTAAACTAGCTTTCTAAAAAAGCTTATATTTTAAAACGGAGGTAATATTACTGTAATTTTTAGAATTCTGCAAAGAAGAGAGATTCTCAAATGTATGCTTAGAAGGAAAGACTGTAATGGGTGAAGAAGCGTGTTCCAGTTTAAATCAAGGGGTTTGTAGCTCTTGGTGCAACGTAGAAGCCATATTCTGAAGGGCAAACTGCAGCGCAATTTGAAGTCAAACCAGAGCACTACCACCCAATCCCACGCTGCCATTTGCACACAAAAAAACAGTGTGGCGATGATCACCCGCGTGTCCGGAGCACACGTGGCAGAACCCTATTGGCCGCAACTTGTTATTCGCGCGTGCTACCTGCCGTAGGCTGACGACACGGACGATAGCAACATCCCATTTTCAAAATCGCAAATGCAAACTCCCAACAAGAAACGATTAGCGAAAAATTTAATCAGAACGCTCGGTGGCAGATTGCACGGGGAATAATGGTTGCTTCGCTTTGCTTGCACGGCCAGAGCCTTGGGGCTATAAAAGGCCCGGGAGCGACGCCTCTTCTTCCTCAGAGAGACGCCTCAACCCCCACCACCACCTCAAGAACACACAGCCATACACATCCCATTCCACTCCACGGTGAGGTTGAGCGATCCCGATCCGACGACGAATTCTTCAGCACCAGCACCGGCGACGACGGCAGGTTTGCTCTCTGAACTTCTCTGAGACCTTGTTAGCGGCAGGAAAGAATCAAGCGAGAAATCTGCAAGGTCCAAAGCAGGCGTTTCTTCTCGGATTATTAGATCGAAAGAAGCGTCCTTGCTCGGGATTTTCTTGATTTCTTGGCCACCATCTTCACTCTCCTAGCTAGGAGGAACAGAGATCCAGAGAACCTTTTTTCTCTCCTGGATTCTTGCGCGCCTTCTTTTCTCAGCCTTCCTCTGTCTCAGTACGGCCGGAAAGGGTTCTTTTGCAATACCCTTCTTGTTCGTCCGATTTATTTTCCCCAGCTCCCTTTGTTTCTCTAATTTTATTGAGGAACGGGGAAAGCTCCTTTTTTTCCATTCCATTTTTAGCTCAGCCTCGATCTTCTTCTACCTCTGCCGATCCAAGCCCTCATGGCCGCAGCCATAGACATGTACAAGTATAACACCCACCAGCTCGCCTCCTCTACCACCGCCTCTTCTTCGGATCAGGAGCTCATGAAAGCGCTCGAACCTTTTATCACGGGCGCTTCCTCTCCCTACCAGTACCCCTACTACTCCCCTTCTTCCTCCTCCATCACCCAAGATTCTTCTTACATGGCCACTCCGTCCTCCTACGCCTCCTACGCCACCTCGTCTCTTCCCACCACCGCCGCCGCGACCACCTCGTCGTCTTTCTCGCAGCTCCCGCCGCTCTACTCGTCGCAGTACGCGGCGTCGGCCGTGAACGGACCGATGGGGCTTGCCCAGCTCGGCCCGGCCCAGATCCAGCAGATCCAGGCCCAGTTCTTCCTACAGCAGCAGCAGCAGCACCAGAGGGGCCTGGCCGGCTCCTTCCTCGGCCCGCGCGGCCTGCCGATGAAGCAGTCGTCCGGGTCGCCGCCGCGCGTGGCTGCTCTGGCCATGGCCGGGGTGGTGGCCGCGCAGTCGAAGCTGTACCGCGGCGTGCGGCAGCGGCACTGGGGCAAGTGGGTGGCGGAGATCCGCCTCCCCAAGAACCGGACCAGGCTGTGGCTCGGCACCTTCGACACCGCCGAGGACGCCGCGCTCGCCTACGACAAGGCCGCCTTCCGCCTCCGCGGCGACCAGGCCCGCCTCAACTTCCCGTCGCTCCGCCGCGGCGGCGCCCACCTCGCCGGCCCGCTCCACGCCTCCGTCGACGCCAAGCTCACCGCCATCTGCCAGTCCCTCGCCGCCGCGCCCTCCTCCAAGAACGGCGCGGAACCGGAGTCCCCCAAGTGCTCGGAGTCGACGGAGGGCGAGGACTCCGGCGTGTCCGCGGGTTCTCCTCCTCCACCGCCGCCGGTACCCGAGATGGAGAAGCTGGACTTCACGGAGACACCGTGGGACGAGTCAGAGACCTTCCACCTTCGCAAGTACCCGTCCGTGGAGATCGACTGGGACTCCATCCTCTCGTGAACATGAAGCAACTGCTACTACTAGTACATACAGTCTTCGTTAAGCTCCGTAGCTAAGATGTAATTTCATTTCCAATTGGCAGCTGCTCTGGCTCGACGGCATTTTAGACGTCGGCCATGGCGGCTGCGACTAGCAGCAAGTAACTAGTAGCAGTAGTAGCCAGTGGTGTTTAGTACGGTCTACGTCGTCGTGTAACTGATCTCCTGGTTGATCTGCCGGCTGTTTTTTCGCTCGGCAGGGCCAGTCGAGAGGTGTAATCCTGTTTTAGCTACCAGTTCAGAAATTCACTTGCCTATGTAACTATGTGCTTGTCTCTGAGATGTTTGTTTGTGTGATGATTTGCGATGACCTCATGCACTGGTACGTAGTGCTCTTGCTATTACACTCTCATGTGTTTGTTTGTGTGATGATCTTTGATCTGCAAGAGCTTCATGATGATGGCTTTTCAGAAACAAAAGTGTGGGATGATGATGCCGTCGGGTTCAGCTTCATAGAAACATGTCTAATCACAGGATACGAACTCGCAATCAGATCACCATGGGATGCATTTTTGTTCCACTTGGAAAGGTTGCATCGTCATGCTTTTTTCACGAGACTTTGAGCGTGTGATAACTGATAAGCACTCCAGCTGAAGTGCAAAGTGGCACTCAAGCTGTGAAGCACAAAAGTAATTCATAAGTAGCGACCACCACAAACTCATATGTGGCGACCAAGTTTGACAGTGTTGCTTGCCGCACTCTCTTGACCAACTTGCGCTCCGTCCGTCAGTGGAAATTCAGATGTAGCACTCCAACCTCCAATCCCACGACTCTTGCCAATTCTCCGATTCTTTTGTTAGGATGCAGACGAAAGCACCAACATCACACCCCAATTTGAATTTGCAGATACATCTTATTTCTCCACATATATTCCAAGACAAACAATCTGCCAAAGAATCGTTCGGAATTTCGCCGAACCCATCGAGCATTTCCGAGCTTATCCTACGAAAACGACCCGGTGGTGGCGCCGGGCCGGCCAGCCCTCATCGCTTCCTTATCCCACGGCTCACCTTCCACTAGATGCAATGCAATTCTCTGATTATCCAGACGTCCAAAGTCGCCGGCGAAAGGTAGAGGAAGAGCACCAGAGATAATGGGGCATCCCCTAACCAGCCAACCACCCTCTCTACGCATGGGTCTACGCCCTTTTGTTTGTTCTCATTCCGTCGAACAAATGCCACCAAACTTTTACGCTTTTATTCTTCTTCTCTTACTGTTAGTGATAGGTTAGGAACATATTCATTCGTCTAGGAACGAGTAGAGTGCAGCCGCAACGCCCACTCACTCCAAAACCAATCCTCAATACAGTGTGAAATTATGGCCGAGATTTGGATGGATTCGATGAGAGGGGAAAAGGCAGGCAAAGTTGCGAGGAATATGATGCTTCCACACCTTGATCGCCTGAGTCCATCCGCAGCTCACAGTAGAGGAGGAGTAGAGTGGTCGTCCAAGTCGTGGAAAGCGGCGGCGAGCTGGACCCTTGGTGCCGCCGGAAGCCGACTGATTTGGCTCGCTCTGGAGCTCGTGGAATCTGCCAACTAGTAGCAGTCTAGCGCTAGTTCTATCGAGCCAATTTATTTCGCGGCAAGCTTATTGCGTGTGGTGTGAAAATTACTCGCCCATTTGCCTGCTCGATGCTGCCTTGCCAGTTTGCCAGGCTACCGCTGCAGATTGCATCGTCGACTTAACTTTGCCGCGAAGATTGCGGCGATGGTTGAACGAACTGAACCTAAATGCCAGGGCGAGGTGAGGTGATGTTAGTTTCGCGACTCGTCGTGGACGTGTAGCTCGGTAACTTCTCAGGCAGATCACTGGTGTTCCATGACATACTGTGGATTTATGTTGTGACCTCGGTTGTTCGGGTGTGGTTAGGTTTAACAGCCATGCCACGTGTGAGGTGTGACTGGCCGGTATGGATTATTGACGCCTTCAGTCTGTCCTGCTTGGATGGGTGACTGGCGCCAAGCTTGGCGTCCAGCCTCTCGTGTCCACGGGTCACAGAGATTCTAATTAGCTATCATGTTGACTTGTGCAATGCGTTTAGCCGTTTACGCCGCACGCAGTGGCGGTGCCACTTTAAGTCTGTGTCTAGAGGAATGGGGTGATACGTCGAGGGCCTTTTATACGCCGACGGCCAAAAGTCAGGGCCGTCGGCGTATGGCCCGGCCAGGTGCCAACCCGATCCTCGGCGTAGGTTGTCGTCGGCGTAGCAAGGTCTATGCCGAGGACAGCCTCGGCATACCTTTGGCTCTAGGCGTAGACAGGGCTACACCGACGGCCACCCTCGGCGTAGGCCATCCTTCAAATTTGTCTAATTTTGTAAAAATCATAACTAATTCATATGATGTCAGAAAAATGGCGTATAAGATATCAAAATGTTGAGAAAAACATCCTCTATCCGTTTATGTCAAAATCATGCATATTTGAATCATGTACGGTACCATGTTAACATAGTAATAATTCAAACACTTTCTTATATGTCCTCGGGTTCCCGTCTTGGCCAGATGACAATTTAAATGAAGTCAGAAAATCCCGCGGAACCGCATGGCGTCATTTTATGTGTCCTACTAACCACCCCAAAAGACGGAATTGTGATACGGCAATTATTTTGGAAAACCCTTCACGAACAGGACTATCAAGTCTGGAGTTCTACGACTTTTAGTGGAAATGAGTAGGAAACGGCTTGTGACACATAGTGTGTGGGCCATGGGATGGGAAGCAAGGCTCCATGCACGGATCTTCAATCCGACCCACGGGGGCGATGATTTTTTCATTTTCGTGGTGTCAAAACTGTTTTTTTTATGAAGCTGCTACATGAGGCACATTTTAGTATTACCCGAGACCTCCGTGTACTGGTAGGCGAACGCCTCCGCACCATCTATCACATTCCATATGTGCGTGCTAGTTATCTAGGAATCCATGTGGCTTCCTGCGGTGTCCCGCCGAATCCGCTGAAAACTTTACGGATTTAAACTAGGGCTACACTTTCCGTCGCTCAATAAATTCTGGGAAAAATGTTTTTAGGTCTACGACACATCACTTTATGTGCTAAATTTTTTCCGTTTAGCGCGATGGTGAACGGGTGCACCAGCGCGTCCGGTACGGCCATACCGCATCTCCGTGGGGGCCCGTTTTGGCCAGATGGCAATTTAAACGAAGTCAAAAAATCCCGCGGAGCCGCGTGGTGTCATTTTATGTGTCCTAGTAACCACTCCAAAAGTAGGAATTGGGATACGGCAATTATTTTTGAAAACCCTTCACAAATAGGGCTATCACGTCCGGAGTTCTATGGCTTTTAGGGGAAATGAGTAAGAAACAGCCCGTAATACCGCATAGTTTGTCGGAACGAGGCCATATTTGGCACGTGCGTGGTACCTGGGATGGGAAGCAAGGCCCCGGGAGCAGGATTTCTAATCCGACCCATGGGCGATGGTTTTTTCATTTTCGGGGTGCCAAATCGGGTTTTTTTGTGAAGCTGCTACATGGGCGCATTTAAGTATTGCAAGAGACCTCCGCGTAGTGGTAGGACACCGCCTCTGTGATACGTCTCAAACGTATCTATAATTTTTGATGCCCAATGCTTGTTTTACACCAATTCATATATGTTTTGCTTACACTTCGATGCACTTTCATATGATTTTCGGCACTAACCTATTAATAAGATGCCACAGTGCCAGTTCTCTGTTTTCTCCTATTTTTGTATTTCAGAAAAGTTGTACAAGAAATATTCTCGAAATTTGATGAAACAAAAGCCGAGGTCGATATTTTACCGAAACGAATACAGAGTCCAGAGGGGGGTCGAAGAGGTGCCACAGGGCGGCCACACCGACCTAAATCCTCCGCCTATTTATACATCTTCTCGGGAAAACCCTGGTTACCCGAGCCTCCATCCACGAAAAGTTCCGCCGCGGCCGCCATCACAGAACCCATCTCGGGGGGTTCTAAAGCTCTTCCCGACACCCTGCCGGAGGGGGAAATCATCACCGGAGGCATCTACATCGCCATGCCTGCCTCCGAAGTGCTGCGTGAGTAGTTCATCCCTGGACTATGGGTCCATAGCAGTAGCTAGATGGTTGTCTTCTCCACTTTGTGCTTCATGTATAGATCTTGTGAGCTGCCCTACATGATCAAGATCATCCTTATGTAATCCTACATGTTGTATTTGCTGTGATCCGATGAATATTATATACTATGTTGAGATTGATTATATATTCATGTCATATGTTATTTGTGATCTTGCATGCTCTCTGTTGCTAGTGGATACTCTCGCCAAGTGGATACTTGTGACTCCAAGAGGGGGTATATATGCTCGATAGTAGGTTCATGTCTCTAGTTTTCTGGGAGAGTGACAATAACTTCTAAGATTGTAGATGTGCGGAGGAAGAAGTTGCTCCCCCCTCCTCGCTCCACGTCGCCACCCGAGGCGGCCGGGACGCCCCCAACCCTCCCCTCCAGTCGTCCCCCTCCGCCCTTTCCCCGCTGCCGCCGCCGGCGTGAGCCGCCGGGCAAAGCCCGCGCGGTGCCGGAGGTGGTGGATTCTCTCTTCCCCGCGCGCGAGATGGTCCGACGGGGCGGCTCCCGATCTGGAAGTAGCGAAGTCCGGCGGGGTGGGCTTCGGCAGCAGCTCCTCCGGCCGTGTAGGGTGGCCAGCCCGGTGGCTGCGACGGCATCGCCTCTGGTCGCCCTTTCCCGCGCGTCGGGCGGGCCCATCGGGGCGGGCTGCGATCGCACGACGGCGTGGTGGTTCCTGGCCGGCGCGGTGGCGCCTGGCCGGAGCGGAGATTCTCCGTATTGCCGCTGGCGGGGCGGCGCCTGGTGCGCCGTGGCCACCGTGGTTGTGTATGTCTGGCCGGATCTGGGCTTGTGGGCCCAGATCTAGGCCTGGCAGGGCCTGGCCAGTTGACCTCTTCTGCCTGGGGGCGAAGTGGGCCTTGAACATGGCGGTGGCGTAGCCGCCAGTTGGGGCTTTCCGCGCTCGCGCTTGATCCATTGTGTCGATCCCACCTGGTAGCTTCGCTTGTTCGCATCGGCGACTTCCTGTCGCATCGCAGGTCTCCGATGCTGGCTGACCCTATTAGGGTTTGAGTCTCTTGGCCAATGCATGTTTGCCGGGGTAGGCAGCATGGCCCGGACTACAACTGATGTCGCGGTTGTGGTCTTTCCTGTAATAACCCAGAACATAGGAACAGCGAAGGGTAGATTTAGAAATGGGATGTGCATTTCATCGCAAAACGAGGGAAATTTTCGCGCCTTATTGCAACTAAACCTGAGAGGGATCGAGGTTCTCTCTCAAATGCAATTAGGGTTAGGCATGTTGAGTTATGAATTTTGACATGACCTCTTTTGTATCTTGTTTGATTTTGGGAGTTGATTTCATTTGACAAGTAATATTGAATTAAAAACTTAAGAATAAACAATAAGTAAAGTGAATATAGAAACGGGAATTCATAATTTAAAAACAACTCATATATTCAAATGATTTTGAATTTCAAATTGAATTATAAATACAACAACTATTTATGAATAGTATTATTACAAAAACAATCAAGCTCATAGAGAAACCTTGACCTTTATTGATATACACACATACATACATTGTCTTTACAATATTCTTGAGACAAGAATTAATGGAAAAATAAACAGAAACAAAATAAGATTACATTGTTGGATCCTAAACTAAAATCCTAGACTAATGACTTGGAAGAAATCTTCTGTGGTCATATTCATCTTCAAAACCTGCAAAACCAAGCAACAATACTAGCAAGGGGATTAGAAACCAAAACATATTCAGTTTGGACAGAACCAAGGGTCAGGTACACTTGTGCTTGTCCAAAACAAGGGACAGTACAGGATAAGATGGAGCAGACAAAAACCTGAGCACACCAGGGGCTCAAGTTTCAGCATATGAGCACACTGCTCATGTGTGTTGTGCAAGCAACAGCAAGGCCATGCAAAGGCCTAGTCATCAAGCCAAGCCAGGCTTGTGTGGCATGGCCAGAGGAGAAGCAGGCATGGTATAAGTAGCACTAAACCCTAGAAACAAAATGTAGTCGACCAGATAAGGATCCACAAGGTAAGCAGAAAAGGGAATTGACCAAGTTCATCCTGTTCTTGCTCAAGAACAGCACCATCCACAACAGAACCCAATTGTCCATCCAAAAACCCACTAGTAAACCATACGGGCAGCATGGTGACTTAAGGCATAGATCAAACAAGAGCTAGGAGGAGAAGGGCTGTGATCACAACAACTATCCAGAAGCACTGCATCAACACAAAATTTCATACTTGGAGCTGGAGCAAGGTATACATCATACCTGGATGGATCTGATGATTCCATCCATCATACACATGCTCATACACAAATATTGTGAAGCAGATTGCTCCACTGGGTATATCATCACTTGGTATTCACCAAGTGATGCCAGGCAGAAGAGGCCAGACCAAGATCTAGTGGATCTAGTCACTGGATATGTCTATATGCTAGCTATCCATGACACTGAAACCCTAGAACAGTAGCCAACTATGTTACCTAGCACCTATGGTGAAATAAACCATCAGATCCAACCCTTTTTCATCAAAAGCATCCACATGGAATTCACCTTGGTGATTCCCAACTGTGGAGTTTATTTTATTTTCACAAAACCAACCAGAAAGCCAAATAGGATGCAACCAGATGCAGTAGAAAGCTACTGAGGTCACAAACCATCTCAGTATGCAAGCAAAGCCACACAGACAGTTTGACATCATCACCACACAGGTTCAGTCAAGAATTTATATTCCAAAAAATGATCTTGGAATTCATTTGAGCAATAGCTGAAGCATTGAATCATAACCAGACATGGTTCATCAAGAATAACTGACAGCAATTAAAACTTGGTAACAGCATGACTTGCACAGAAGGATTACTGAAGCAGATGCTTCAGTAATGCCTATCTGGCTACCAAAACCATTAATCAAGTAATAATATAAGAATCGGCACATCAATTCATCCATAATTAATCCATCCAGGCATGAATATATAACAAATCCATTCAGTAATTGTACAGTAGCACACTGTGAGGCAACCCAAGCATGTATCAATGCATCATAGCTACTGGATCAAGTCCAGAAAGCTGTGGAGAGTCACAACACACACACACACACACAGGAGCATAAGCATGCTTGAGTAGCAGTACCAGTAAGCAAACCATCCATTTAGCAAAAGAAGCCACAATAACCAAGCATATCTGATGATCCAAGAGATCAATTGGATCATGCACAGGCTACTGAGCACACCACTAGCAGCACAGGTGTCAAGCACACAGCAGAGCATGACAGTAAGCCTCACCAACACAGCACATGCATAGTTATACACCTAGACAAGCAAGGATAGCATGCCAGTAAGCATAAGCAGCATTACAATCATGTATAGCATGGCATAGCAGGGCATGACATGACAAATGCAGTGAAAGAGCAACACTGGCCATGAACAGCAAGCAACACACTTGACCAGTCACCAGAACTTGGTGAATTGGCCAGGGCTTGCCAAGAGGAAGCATAAGAGGCATTGGCAGCAGCAGCAAAGCCCTGTATGATCATTGGATCATCAGGAAGCTTGAGCAGCAGAGAAGGAGGAAGCACAGAGAAATGGAGGCGCACAGACAGGGCGTTGAGAAGGAGGAGGAGCAGGAGGACCTTACCAGCGCCTGGAAGCAGAAGCCACGACATGGCGAGGCAGTGCCCGCGCGGCCGCAGCAAGCTGCGAGTCTAGGGAAGGCGCCGGCGTTACGCCGACGAACTCACGGACAACACCATAGCACGGGGGCGACGGCACATGTGCTACCAAGGCAGCACCCGCGCCAGGTCAGTCCCAGGCACACGCGAGGGTCGACGGTGAAGACCACAGCTCGCCGGAGACCACCAATCGCCGGAGGCGATTCGTCTCCAGATCTGGCCGAGAGGCGATCTGGAGGAGGAAGAAGAAATCGACAAAACCGCGCGGACTGATCGATAGATCGTCGCACGGCGGTTCAGGCGGTTCAGGCGGCGAGGTCAGAGGCGGCCGGCCGTGGCCGGAGCGTGGCGGCGACCATGGCGGCGACGCAGTCGCCAGGTGAATCGCCAGAGGGCTAGGGTTCGCACGAGAGAGAGAGAGAGAGAGAGGTGAACGAGTGAGTGAGAGAGGTGGGCCGAATCGGTTCCCACCGAACCGATTTGGACAGGCCTTAATGGGCTGTCCAAATGGGCCTAGAAAATGGGCTGACCCAATTGGGCCAGGGGGGGTATTTTGGTCATTTTTTATTTGAAAATAACCCTAGGTTTTAAACAAATTTTAAATAATAATATATATCTCTAAAAATCCAAGAAAAATAAGATTTATGAATCAGAAATTATTCTTAACAAGAATAAAATAAGAAATGAAATATAGGAAACAAATTCAAATTTTGTAAGGTTATGAATTTAAATTAAAACTTGGAATTTTAAATTATTATTTCCTGGTATTTAAAAATCAAGGAAAAATTTCAAATAAGTTTAAATATTGGTTTTCAAATATTTAAAAATGAAATTCTATTATTCCAAGTCATTTCTTTTAAAAAGGAAGTGTTTTCCAAAAGAAAATATTCTATTACTCTTATTCCAAAAATATAGAGAAAATTCTATTATTTCAAAATAAGTTTGAAATAAATATTTTCAAAAAGGAAAATTGTATTACTTTTAAAGGTATTTCTTTATGAAATTTAAAGTGTTTGCATAATTAAGAGTAATTACAAATTACTGCCAAAGGCACAAATCTTAACTCAACCCTAAATCTTAATAAAATATGGGGTCAGGGATTCAACATAAAATAATACATCCATACATGCATTATTTGGATTTTATAACATTGTCCTTACCGGACAATGATGCCTCTTTACAGAACCCGAGGTCCAGGTTCCATTCAATGCATCGAACTGCATTACCTCGCAGTTCACAGGCAAGTTCACCCTTGCTCATGTCAATTTGAGTATTTTCTATCAATTTAATGCAAAGCTATATACTTATCACTCCTGCATTGAAAATGAAATGTTACTTTTCCAATTATGAATATGACTATGTTGCTGGCAATGGAACCATGGTATGTGTTGATATGGTGGAGGTTCCATTGCATGGGTTTTTATTAACCTAGGAGTAATTACCAATGCCGTCCAGTGATTCTAGCGCCGTACATATCGCGTTGACCATTAGATCTATAATGGCTCTGGGGAAGCCAGCTGTATCTTCTCCCTCCTGCACGCCAACGGACTTGATAGAGCCTGGCGGGATGTTGGAGATAACAATGCCGTAGGTTGGGATGGCCTTTTAAATCCCCATCCGTGTGGATGACTGGCTCTACCGTCTATGAGGGATTGTCCGTAGTACACCGTGGGTAAAGCCGTATGATCGGGAGATGTCTACCGGGGGTGTACGGATGGACGAAAGGGTGGGTTTGCAGGGTCACGGAGAAGGCGGTGTGGGCTTGGATCTTCTTTCCTGGCCTCACACCACGGAAGTGTGAACGGGGGCAAGTCCCTGCGGTCGGCAAAAAGGATGAGATCTCTTATGGGAAAAGTAACGCACCTCTGCAGAGTGTATCAAATTGTGGCTGTCACTCCTTGTTCCGGGAAGGGAACTGTGAACGCGGCAGGAAAGGAACTCCGTGAAGTTCTAGTCAACCTGTGAAGACTGACGGGCATAGTTTTCAGTATAAAATAAACCTTTTGAAGAAATGATTTCGAAACATGCATTGACCTAAGATTTTCTGATCGAGGGTCGTAGCTAGTGCATCAAACACCTTTTACTCTTTTGAACTTGCTGAGTACCCCTGTACTCACTTTCTTTCGACACCCTTGCTAGACTGTGATCCTGAAGTGGAGGCAAACACCGAGGTGCCACCGGAAGGAGACTACGAGCTGGTCTACGAGGAACCCGACCTGTCCGGAGGGGTGGAAGGCGTAGACTATGGGATAGTCTATGGAGCAGACAACACCGAGGCGAAGGAGTAGTTGTTGTTATAGTTAGCTTAGAGCCAAGCAGCGTAGTGGCATACTTAAATAAGTTGCTGAGCTCTCTTTTATATCTCTGGTGGTTTGTAACAGTACTTAAATAATCTTAGGGTGTTCTCATCGGACCTGTGAGAATGCCAGTTTGTTAAGACCATGTTTGTAATATATTATCTAGTGTTATGACCTGCAATGTTTCTGTTGTACCACTCTGAGGGATGTGATATTTGTGAAGAAGTCCCTTCATGAAGATCATATCAACGACTTGTATACTACAACATGCAGTGGTATGTCGGGTCACCGCAGTCGGTATCGAAGCAAATGTTGCGACCTTAGGTTGGAAAAACCTAGTATAGGGAAGAAACCTGTACGAATCAAGTAGAGATAGTAAAGGATTCTCTAAAAATATGATGTTTATTCACTTGAGAATAGAAAAATCATATATTTTAGTGCGATAATTCTTTATTATAACTATTATGATGCACTATCACTGCTAATATTCTGCTTTTGTATACAACCATAATGGCGTACACGTTTCCCAAGAGAACTTTGAGGAAGGTTGATGGCTGGCTCGGTGATTATGAGGGACCACTTACAAATCTCCTGCGTGGGATGCTGAAGGAACTTCATTGTGAAACTCGGATACCTGTTCTCAAGTACATCTACTATGATGGAGAGATCGTAGCCAAGTGCAGAGTTTCAGTTCAACTACCTGCGCGACTGGAAATGAGTCGTATAATGCCATACGGAGAAGCCAAAACTCTTACCACGGCCTTTCACATGGCCATATTCAAGGCAATCCTTGAAATAAGGCAGCACAAGTCTGTAGAACTGCTATGTTCAGAGTATTCTCATATACCTCATGCCGAGGAAGATGAGGATCCCACTTTGAATCATCTGCTGATGGCAAACAAACATCCTGAAGTTGTAGCGCAGCACATGGACAGCGATAAGTCTTTGCTGACTACGATGTACCTTTTACACATGAAGATGGTGGGTGAGATTGATCACATGCTAGCTGAGTTCACGGACCCTGATAAAGTCCAAGCTCGGATGCATGATCTGAGGCCACAACCCCAATATACAACACCCTTCTTTAGCCTAAACAGTCCTGTAGATTTGAGTGACCAGTTGCCCAAGAGAGATCCACTTACACCCAACTTTGTTCCACACTATCCACATGTGTCAGCATCATATGATTCTGGATATGGGGGCGATAATTCATGGAACCTAAACTGCTCGGAGTCACCAATCGAAAAATCGACTGGTTGGCATTTCGGGGAACCTTTCGGAGATGAGGAGGAGCCTATTCCATGTGATACAGGAGATGAAAGTGGTGGGGGTTAACCAGTACGTTAACCAACACTACGGGCAGGAAGAGAAAGGTAGTGACTCCATTTCTTTAGACTTGGAGATGGGGTTCTCAAAACCATCGTAGTACGAGGAAGGTGAGAGCTCTGGAGTGAAGAAGAAGAAGAAGAAGAAGATGATGATGAGGGGGCAGGTGAATAGAAACCCTTCATGGATGGCAAAAGAAGGAGGTATGTATCCTACTGGGGATACATACGAGTCATTGTCTAGTTACTTAGGCATGACTGATCTCTGTCTCGGCACTTCATCCGATTCAGATTACATACCTACTGGAAGGACCTTTGTTCCGGACGGTGTCCGAAAGACAAGTCGCTGTACCGGATGGACCCCAGGAATGTATGCGGAGGTGAATGAAGACGATGAGGAGTAAAGCTCTGGAGAAGAATAAAGTAGTATATGTGGTATTGTACTAGAACGTATTTTAAATTCCCGTTGGCTTGGGCTTGAAGCCAAATAAGTGGTGATATATGTACCACATGTAATATATGTGTGTAAGTTATGTGATATACAGTGTATATACATAATAAATGTTTGTTTTGGATTTGCTTCTTGATTTCATTGTGTGACTAGTTCTGGGCAATGAGTTGAGCTCAGAAAACATTTGCATGGTGTAATTATGAGTAATCGCTCTTTGTTACAGGACTAGGGGGATATGGCGTTAGTTGAAACCGAAGATGCTTGGAGAGAGCAAGAGGCAAAGGAAAAAGAGGAAGCAGATGCAGCAGCTAGAGCGGAGAATGCACCACCACCACCACACCCAATGATGCATCCAGACTTCCAACAATACCTGCGAGCAATGGAAGAAGATAGGAGAAGATATCAGGAAAGTCAAACCAAGAACATGCAAGATTTCTTTACCCACGTCATCAACGATAGGGGTAATGAAGGCAAGGGAGTAACCTTATCAGACTTCCAAAATGCAAGACCACTACCTTTTGCATCAGCACCAGAACCAATGGATGCAGAAGACTGGCTCATGGACACGGAAAGGAAGTTGAAGACCGTTGGATGCAACGATGAGGAAAAGATTCGGTATGCCACTTACCTGTTGTCAGGACCAGCAGCATCATGGTGGGAGAATCTTGTAGCAGTACACCCTCCAGAAAAGGTGTTCACCTGGGAGGAATTCAAGAAGAAGTTCTGAGATGCCCATGTTCCGGAGAGCGTGGTGGAGCTGAAGAAGAGAGAGTTTGACGAACTACATCAGAACACTGCACCTATTATGCAGTATGTTCGTGATTTCAACAGGTTGTCAAGGTATGCACCTGAGGAAGTTGACACTGAAGAGAAAAGAAAGAAGCGATTCATGAATGGCATGAATCCATACATGAAGATGCAACTGAGGTTGGCACGGACTGCAGAATTCCAGGAACTGATTGATTCGGAAATCACTTTCGAGGATGACTACAGGCAGGTCCAAGAGGATATGAGGAAGAGGGCTCGTATCGAGCCAAGAAAGTACCCAATCAGTAAACCAACACCAGATCGGAGTTTCAAACCCCGATTCCGACCTACTGGTAACCAGTATAACTGGGGAGGTCAGACTCAGAACCCAAAGAACCTGATAATCTGTCACAATTGTGGACTGAGAGGACATGTGCAGAAGGATTGTCAGAAGCCCAGGATCATATGCTATGGTTGTGGGAAAGAGGGACACATCAACAACAACAACAACAACAACAACAACAACAACAACAACAACAACAACAACAACAACAACAACAACAACAACAACAACAACAACAACAACAACAACAACAACAACAACAACAACAACAACAACAACAACAACAACAACAACAACAACAACAACAACAACAACAACAACAACAACAACAACAACAACAACAACAACAACAACAACAACAACAACAACAACAACAACAACAACAACAACAACAACAACAACAACAACAACAACAACAACAACAACAACAACAACAACAACAACAACAACAACAACAACAACAACAACAACAACAACAACAACAACAACAACAACAACAACAACAACAACAACAACAACAACAACAACAACAACAACAACAACAACAACAACAACAACAACAACAACAACAACAACAACAACAACAACAACAACAACAACAACAACAACAACAACAACAACAACAACAACAACAACAACAACAACAACAACAACAACAACAACAACAACAACAACAACAACAACAACAACAACAACAACAACAACAACAACAACAACAACAACAACAACAACAACAACAACAACAACAACAACAACAACAACAACAACAACAACAACAACAACAACCGCAACTACGACAATAACAACAACAAGAGGGGAAAGCCATATGGAAAGCTGAATTGCACAACTTTGGAACAAGCAGGAGAGTCGGATCAATCAATCTTAGGTACGTACGCTCAACATTCTTACTCATCCTGGCAAAGTATTATTTGATACTGGAGCAACTACATCATTTCTTGCACGGGAATTTGTGGAAAAATACGGGCTTAGATGTTCCAAGTTAGAAACACCCATAACTGTCTTATCTGCGGGGAGAACGATCTTAGTAACCCACGTGAAAGAAGCATAGGTCATAACCATTTGTGACTGTGTGTATTTCGCGGACCTATTCATCATTTCCATGAAGGATATATCAGTTATCCTAGGAATGGATTGGTTGACGGAGAATGGAGCAGTGATCAATTGTGGTGACAAGACAGTGTCACTTCGCAACTCTATAGGAGGTCGGATAGTCTTCTAAGGGGACAAATACACTCAGTTGGAGATAGGACTAGAGCTGAATAGTCTGAAGGAGGTGAAGATTGAAGATATCCCTGTAGTAAATGAGTTTCAAGATGTATTTCCCAAGGAACTACCGGGAATGCCACCCGATAGGGAGATCGAGTTTACAATAGATCTGATTCCAGGTACAACACCAATAGCTCAACCACCATATAAGATGGGACCAAAGGAGTTAGTGGAACTGAAGGCTCAAATAGATGAACTGGAACAGAAGGGATTTATCCAAGAAAGTGTGTCACCATGGGGTACACCAGTTATTTTTGTGGATAAAAGAGATGGAGGAAAGAGAATGTGTGGAGATTACCGGAATCTTAACAATGTAACAATCAAGAATAAGTACCCTTTACCTAGGATACAAGATCTTTTTGATCAAGTTCAAGGAGATGGAGTCTTCTCAAAGATAGATTTAAGGTCAGGATACCATCAAATCAAGATCAAGAAGGAAGATGTACCAAAAACAGCGTTTGTATCAAGGTATGGACACCATGAATACTTGGTTGTACCATTTGGACTAACAAATGCACCAGCTATTTTCATGAATTTGATGAACAAGATATTCATGAAGTACTTGGACAAGTTTGTGATCGTGTTCATTGATGACATTTTAATCTACTCTAAAGATAAAGAAGAACATGCCAAGCATTTGAAGATAGTTCTGCAAATTTTAAGAGAACATCAGCTATATGCAAAGTTCAGCAAGTGCAAGTTTTGGTTAGATAGTGTTGAATTTCTTGGACATGTCATAACCAAAGAAGGAATAGCGGTGAATCCAAGCAAGGTTCAGTCAGTATTGGAATGGAAGTCACCTAAAAATGCTAAGGAAATAAGAGGATTCCTTGGTATGGCAGGTTATTATCGGAGGTTCATTGAAGGATTTTCGAAGATTGCGGGCCCAATGACTGAGTTACTCAAGAAAAATACCCCATTTTTATGGACTGATGAGTGTGAAGCCAGTTTCCAAACACTCAAGGAGAAGTTAACCACAGCACCGGTGTTAGCAGTTCCTGAACCCGGAAAGGATTACACGGTGTATTGTGATGCTTCCAAGAATGGACTTGGATGTGTTATAATGCAAGATCGTAAAGTGATAGCTTACGGATCAAGACAACTAAAGCCACATGAACATAATTACCCAGTACATGATTTAGAATTGGCGGCCATTGTGTATGCTTTGAAGAGTTGGAGACAATTTCTTTATGGATCCAAATGTGAGTTATATACGGATCATAAAAGTTGAAGTATTTCTTTACTCAAAAGGAATTAAACATGAGACAAAAGAGATGGTTAGAGTTGATTAAGGACTATGAACTGACAATCAACTATACACCAGGCAAGGCCAATGTAGTAGCAGATGCTTTAAGCAGGAAGAGTACCGAGAATCAACCTACGGAATGGGAGATTCCAAAAGAACTTTGGAAAGAACTAGAAGAAGCTCAGATTTTGTTTATTCAAGGTGATACAGTGGGAAGTATAGCAACCATGAGGATCATGGATGAGATGTATTCAGACTTGAAATATGAGATCATTAGAAAACAAGTGGATGATCAATTTATCCAGGAAGAAATTAAAAGGATTGGAGAAGGTAAACCATCCGAATTCAATCTCGGAGAGTTTGATTCTCTATAATTTCAGAAGAGAATGTGTGTACCGGATGATCCGGAAGTAAAGTCAATCATATTGAAGGAAGCACATGAAACCCCTTATTCAATAAATCCGGGAAGTACTAAGGTGTATATGGCTTTGAAAGAAATATTCTGGTGGAACAACATGAAAAGAGAGATAGCTCAATATGTTTCGGAATGTCATACATGTCAGAGAGTGAAAGCAAAACATCAGAGTCCTGCTGGATTACTAAAACCTTTAGAGATACCAGAATGGAAATGGGATGAAATCGGGATGGATTTCGTTACTGGTCTACCAATGACTAGTAAAAAAGAAGGATATGATATGTGTAATCGTGGATAGACTTACCAAGAGTGCTCATTTCATAGCAGTAAACCAAAAAGATGATTCTGAGAAGCTTGTGAACATATATGTTAAAGAGATAGTGAGCAAACATGGAGTACCAAAGAAAATAGTTTCAGATAGAGGTTCGATATTCACATCAGCATTCTGGAAACAACTCCAAGAAGCTTTGGGATCTAAGCTAGATTTTAGCACGGCATATCACCCGCAAACCGGAGGACAAACCGAAAGAACAATCAAATATTGGAATACATGCTTAGAGCTTGTGCTCTCGACTTTGGAGGCTCATGGGAGGACCATCTCCCATTAGCGGAATTTTCTTACAACAACAACTATCAGAGTAGCATCCAAATGGCACCATATGAAGCCTTGTACGGGAGGAAGTGTAGATCTCCAATATGTTGGTTTGAAACAGGTGAGAACAAGGAATTTACACCCGACTACATCAAGGAGAGACAAGTAGTCATCGAGGTTATCAGAGATAGACTCAAGATAGCCCAAAGTCGACAAAAGAGTTATGCCGACCAGAAGAGACGAGTTTGGGAACCAAAAGTGGGAGACATGGTATATCTGGAAGTTAGCCCAATGAAAGGACTCAAAAGGTTCGGAGTAAAAGGAAAATTAAGTCCTCGATACATAGGACCATTCAAGATACTCAGTCAGAATCGAGAAACAGCTTTAGAATTGGAATTGCCTGAGCAGCTCAGTCTAATTCACAATGTCTTTCATATATCACAACTTAAAAAGTGTTTGAAGGCACCAGATGATCCTGTCACACATGAAGAAATAGAGCTACAATCAGACTTGACTTACGTGGAGAAGCCTGAAAAGATCTTGGAAGTACAGTGGAAGAAGTTAAGGAATAGAGCAATCAAATATTGCAAGATTCAATGGCAACACCATCCTGAACGAGAAGCAACATGGGAGACCGAAGAGGAGCTTAGGAAGTCTTACCCCGAGCTATTCAGGTACCAATCTTAACTTCGGGACGAAGTTTCTGTTAAGGGGAAGAGGCTGTAATAACCCAGAACATAGGAACAACGAAGGGTAGATTTAGAAAGGGATTTCTATTTTCGTGCCCTCGGTTCCTTAGTTGTACTCAGTTTTCCCCAGCTCCTTAGTTTTTCCTCAGTTTTACCCAAACCTTTGTCTGAAACCATCACACGTGATGTAACGGCCGCTTGCCCGACGGTTGACCGTTATCTTCCGACTAGTGGGGCCACGTAGAGCCCGCAAAGACACGTCGGACCATCCATCTTTGTTTGACCGTAAGCATCGCTGTATCCCCGACCAAAACGCGAACGAGTGGGGCTTCGGTATATCGAATGACAAGTGGGACCATGACGCCGATAAAAGGGGCAATACACGGGTAGGATTAGATTTTTAAATGGAGCTCTACAAGCGATGGCACGGAGGAGGTGGCATGCGGGGTGCCGAGATGAGATCGACGTCCACAATGAACCGCATGAGGCGAGACCGGACGCATTAGATAGATATGAACTAGACGCGTTTAACCATGCAAAGAAGAGAAGAAATGGTCGACGACATCGAAGACTACGTCAAAACTTTGATCGACCGTGTCGGACACGAACACGAGCAATGTAGAGAAAACTAGTGTCTCTCCTTTCCGGCGTGTATAGGTGGGTGCTAGGAGAGTGTGGTGGCGAAGGGAAAGACCTCGCGGCGGTCCGTGGCGTCCAGACATAGCGGGTCGGCGTGGCCGTGCCCACGGCCGGCGTGCATGCATGTTCGGCATTGGCATCGGCATGTACGTTCGGCATTGGCCTCGGCGGTATCTCTCGGTGTGTCGTTGATCGAATGAGGGGATGGGATTGAGGGTGCATCCCGACGTTGACCTAGCAGATGGCGGCGAGCATAGCCGTTCTGACCATGCCGATATCGGCATCGGCATCGTTTGGAGGCTGTGGTGCTCGAATCAAGTTGGGATTTGTTTCTCGTAGGCCAAAATGAATTTGAAACAAGTTTCATGTTGAAGGTTACACTACAAGAAAAGTTGCCATAATGGCTATAACAAATTGTTGATGGTTTATCATTTTTTTGCGTGAAAAGTAATGGCAACAACAAATCGGTGATGGTTTATCATTTTTTTTGCGTGAATAATGGCTACAACAAATTGTTGATGGTTTATCATTTTTTTACAAGAAAAGTAACGCCTAAAATAGTTTATAATTTTTAGCGCTATGAAAATAATACAGAAACCGCCTTCAGCATACTTAGAGGGTGGAAGCTAATTAACCGCCAACAACGAGAGAGAGAGAGGGGTTATCCCGCCCGTTCCCTATATCATACGATCAATCTGGCCGGCGGGCACGATCCGCTGTGACATGGGCTAGACCAATCAGGGTGATGATGCACGCCGTGCGAGAATTTGTGAAGAAGAGAGGGCAACCGATACTATCAAGAAACCAAGGGCTACCCAGCAGTAAATAGACTAAGGGATTCTAAATATGAGATTTAAAAAATGGAAAATGCGTGTTTTGTACAATGAAACCCATCTTGGCCTACCTCAAACCATTTGCAATACCAATATACATCAAAGTGTGAGAATTGTGGCCCTCATTTAGACAAAGTATGATTTGGGGGAAGCTGCTTTGGGAAGGGCTTATTGTGGAAAACCATGCACCTTCATAGCTACTAGGTGATTTGAGAAGTGGCAATTTGTGGTAAAACTTGATTTATCTATGATTTATCTATGATTTGAGAAGTGGCAATTTGTGGTAAAGACTCCATGAGTAAGTACCACTCTTTTTCGGATTTTTTGCAACATTAAATGACTCATTTAACTAGTTAATCCTATTTGTTGACTCTCTCGTTGACCAGCCACTTGGAGGGTAACTCGAGTATATTGCACTAGCCGCAAGATAGTGACCTCTAGGGAAAATTGACACACAAAAATGCTAGTATAAG
>NC_061509.1:236485836-236699413 GCF_022539505.1 Lolium rigidum | reverse complement strand
AAGGAAATATCCAGAAATTAATTAGGGGTTCAAAAAAATCCATCAAAGGAAACTTTTATTGTTCATAGAGGATGACTTGTGGGACCGACCCGCCAACGACGTCCTCATCGTTTCAAAGGGGCGGGAGATCCAAAGAAAAAGGCAAATAGCCAGAAATTAGGGGTCAAAAATAACTCCAAGAAAGGAAACTTTTATTGTTCGTAGAGGATGACATGCGGGACCCATGAGCCAGCAGCTTACTCAACGTTTCAAAGGCGGCTTGAGATCGAAAGAAAAAGGCAAGTGACAAAATATCAGGAGCAAAAGATAATCCAAGAAAAGAAACTTTATTGTACATAGAGGATGACATGTGGGTCCCATTTTGCAGCAGCGGTCTCAATGTTTGTAATGCGGCTTGAGATCAAAAGAAAAAGAAAGTAGCTAGTAATTAGGGGGTGAAAAAAAATCCAAGAAAGGAAAGTTGATGGACATAGAGGATGACATGCGGGTCCCTTGAGCCAACAGCTTACTCAACGTTTCAAAGGGGGCAGGGGATCAAAAGAAAAAGGCAAGCCAAAAATCAGAGGGTGAAAAAAAATCCAGAAAAGGAAACTTTTATAGCACATAGAGGATGACATGCGGGTCCCATGAGCCGGCAAGGTTCCTCAACGTTTCAAACGTGGCATGAGATCGAAAGAAAAAGGCAAGTGCCCAAATATGAGGTGCCAAAAAAAAACTCCAAGAAAAGAAAGTTGATTGCTCATAGAGGATGACATGCGGGTCCCATGAGCCAGCAGGTTCCCCAACGTTTCAAACGTGGCATGAGATCGAAAGAAAAAAGGCAAGTGACCAAATATGAGGTGCCAAAAAAAATCCAAGAAAAGAAAGTTTTATAGTACATAGAGGATGACATGCGGGTCCCATTTAGCAGCAGCGGTATCACTGTTTGAGAGGCGGCGAGGGATCGAAAGAAAAAGTCAAGTTACCAAATATGAGGTGCCAAAAAAAATCCAAGAAAAGAAAGTTTTATAGTACATAGTGGATGACATGCGGGTCCCATTTAGCAGACAGCGGTATCAGCGTTTGAGAGGCGAGCAGGGGATCGAAAGAAAAAGTCAAGTGACCAAATATGAGGTGCCAAAAAAAATCCAAGAAAAGAAAGTTTTATAGTACATAGAGGATGACATGCGGGTCCCATTTAGCAGACAGCGGTATCATCGTTTGAGAGGCAGCAGGTGATCGAAAGAAAAAGTCAAGTGACCAAATATGAGGTGCCAAAAAAATCCAAGAAAAGAAAGTTTTATAGTACATAGAGGATGACATGCGGGTCCCATTTAGCAGCAGCGGTATCACCGTTTGAGAGGCGGCGGGGATCGAAAGAAAAAGGTAAGTGACCAAATATGAGGTGCCAAAAATAATTCAAGAAAAGAAAGTTTTATAGTACATAGAGGATGACATGCGGGTCCCGAGTTAGCAGCAGCGGTATCACCGTTTGAGAGGCGGCAGGGGATCGAAAGAAAAAGGCAAGTGACCAAATTTGAGGTGCCAAAAAAAACTCCAAGAAAAGAAAGTTGATTGCACATAGAGGATGACATGCGGGTCCCATTTAGCAGCAGCGGTCTCAACATTTCCAAGGCGGCAAGGGATCAAAAGAAAAAGGAAGTAGCCAGAAATCAGGGGGTCAAAAAAATCCAAGAATAGAAAGAATTTTGGTTCATAGAGGATGACATGCGGGACCCATGATCCCGCATCGTAAACGGCTCGATCGGAGAACGTTGAACGAGATGGCGCGATCTAGAAAAAAAACAATGCCGGAGAGGCTGCCATCCGGGCCCTACATCCCTCGGCGGTGCGGATTTGCGTTGACTCGGCCGGCGAACCCGAGATTTCGAGATGCACCACGTCCCGGGCCACCATACGCGACGTTTTGGCCGCTTTCGTCGGGCTAGGTGGCCTCAAAAACGAGAAAAAAAAAGTTTTGACATGCACCACGGAGGGACCAAAATCGTCGGCCATGGTACACCAGCAACCACGGCGCGACTTTAACTTCGTCGGCCATGGCAACTTTTCTTGTAGTGATTTCTAGTATTGAGTTTTGAACAACAAGGAAGACGGTGTAGAGTCTTATAATGTTTACAATATGTCTTTTATGTGAGTTTTGATGCACCGGTTCATCCTTGAGTTTGCTTCAAATAACCTTGCTAGCCTAAACCTTGTATCGAGAGGGAATACTTCTCATGCATCCAAAATCCTTGAGCCAACCACTATGCCATTTGTGTCCACCATACCTACCTACTACATGGTATTTCTCCGCCATTCCAAAGTAAATTGCTTGAGTGCTACCTTTAAAATTCCATCATTCACCTTTGCAATATATAGCTCATGGGACAAAATAGCCTTAAAAACTATCGTGGTATTGAATATGTACTTATGCACTTTATCTCTTATTAAGTTGCTTGTTGTGCGATAACCATGCTTCTGGGGACGCCATCAACTATTCTTTGTTGAATATCATGTGAGTTGCTATGCATGTCCGGCTTGTCTGAAGTAAGAGAGATCTACCACCTTAATGGTTGGAGCATGCATATTGTTAGAGAAGAACATTGGGCCGCTAACTAAAGCCATGAATCATGGTGGAAGTTTCAGTTTTGGACATATATCCTCAATCTCATATGAGAATAATAATTGTTGCTACATGCTTATGCATTAAAGAGGAGTCCATTATCTGTTGTCCATGTTGTCCCGGTATGGATGTCTAAGTTGAGAATAATCAAAAGCGAGAAATCCAAAATGCGAGCTTTCTCCTTAGACCTTTGTACAGGCGGCATGGAGGTACCCCTTTGTGACACTTGGTTGAAACATGTGTATTGCGATGATCCGGTAGTCCAAGCTAAGTAGGACAAGGTGCGGGCACTATTAGTATACGATGCATGAGGCTTGCAACTTGTAAGATATAATTTACATAACTCATATGCTTTATTACTACCGTTGACAAAATTGTTTCATGTTTTCAAAATAAAAGCTCTAGCACAAATATAGCAATCGATGCTTTCCTCTTTGAAGGACCTTTCTTTTACTTTTATTGTTGAGTCAGTTTACCTATCTCTCTCCACCTTAAGAAGCAAACACTTGTGTGAACTGTGCATTGATTCCTACATACTTGCATATTGCACTTGTTATATTACTTTGCATTGACACTATCCATGAGATATACATGTTATAAGTTGAAAGCAACCGCTGAAACTTAATCTTCCTTTGTGTTGCTTCAATACCTTTACTTTGATTTATTGCTTTATGAGTTAACTCTTATGCAAGACTTATTGATGCTTGTCTTGAAGTACTATTCATGGAAAGTCTTTGCTTTATGATTCATTTGTTTACTCATGTCATTACCATTGTTTTGATCGCTGCATTCATTACATATGTTTACAATAGTATGATCAAGATTATGATGGCATGTCACTCCAGAAATTATCCTTGTTATCGTTTGCCCGCTCGGGACGAGCGAGAACTAATCTTGGGGATGCTGATACGTCTCCGACGTATCGATAATTTCTTATGTTCCATGCTACATTATTGATGATATCTACATGTTTTATACACATTATATGTCGTATTTACGCATTTTCTGGAACTAACCTATTAACAAGATGCCGAAGAGCCAGTTGCTGTTGTCTGCTGTTTTTGGTTTCAGAAATCCTAGTAAGGAAATATTCTCGGAATTGGACGAAATCAATGCCCAGGGTCCTATTTTTGCACGAAGCTTCCAGAAGACCGAAAGGATAACGAAGTGGGGCGACGAGGCGCCGCCACGCCAGGGCCGCGCGGCCCTGGTGTGTGGGGCCCTCGTGCCGCCCCTTGACCTACCCTTCCGCCTACTTAAAGCCTCCGTCGCGAAACCCCCAGTACCGAGAGCCACGATACGGAAAACCTTCCAGAGACGCCGCCGCCGCGAATCCCATCTCGGGGATTCGAGGAGATCGCCTCCGGCACCTGCCGGGAGAGGGGAATCATCTCCTGGAGGACTCTTCATCGCCATGATCGCCTCCGGAGTGATGAGTGAGTAGTTCACCCCTGGACTATGGGTCCATAGCAGTAGCTAGATGGTCGTCTTCTCCTTATGTGCTTCATTGTCGGATCTTGTGAGCTTCCTAACATGATCAAGATCATCTATCTGTAATACTATATGTTGTATTTGTCGGGATCCGATGGATAGAGAATACTATGTTATGGTGATTATCAATCTATTATTTATGTGTTGTTTATGATCTTGCATGCTCTCCGTTATTAGTAGAGGCTCCGGCCAAGTTTTTGCTCTTAACTCCAAGAGGGAGTATTTATGCTCGATAGTGGGTTCATGCCTCCATTGATACCTGGGACGAGTGACGAAAAGTTCTAAGGTTGTGTTGTGCTTGTTGCCACTAGGGATAAAACATTGATGCTATGTCTAAGGATGTAGTTGTTGATTACATTACGCACCATACTTAATGCAATTGTCTGTTGCTTGCAACTTAATACTGAAAGGGGTTCGGATGATAACCTGAAGGTGGACTTTTTAGGCATAGATGCATGCTGGATGGCGGTCTATGTACTTTGTCGTAATGCCTAATTAAATCTCACTATATTTATCATATCATGTATATGCATTGTCATGCCCTTTTCTATTTGTCAATTGCTCGACTGTAATTTGTTCACCCAACATGCTTTAATCTTATGGGAGAGACACCTCTAGTGAACTGTGGACCCCGGTCCTATTCTTTACATCGCATACAATCTACTCGCAATACTTTCTTTACTCGTTTTCTTCGCAAACAATCATCTTCCACACAATACGGTTAATCCTTTGTTACAGCAAGCCGGTGAGATTGACAACCTCACTCGTTTCGTTGGGGCAAAGTACTTTGGTTGTGTTGTGCAGGTTCCACGTTGGCGCCGGAATCCCTGGTGTTGCGCCGCATCACATTTCGCCACCATCAACCTTCAACGTGCTTCTTGGCTCCTCCTGGTTCGATTAAACCTTGGTTTCTTTCTGAGGGAAAACTTGCTACTGTGCGCATCATATCTTCCTCTTGGGGTTCCCAACGAACGTGTGAGTTACACGCCATCACCCGGCTGCCACTGGCTGGTAGGACAAAAGATGTTGTGCAAGTTTCTCATTGCGAGCACGTACGACTATATATGGAACACATGCCTATTGATTGATTAGTACTTGGATACCGCTTTATTATTACCTGCAAATTCCCTACCATGATTGTTACATGAATTCTCTCATCCATGCAACGCCCGTTCATCCATCCCTATGCCTACAGTATTTTAATCCTGCTGTTTACTATAATCACTACTGCTGTCTTTATTTCACGGCTGCTGTTATTTCACTATTCCTACTGCTATAAAACTGTTGCTACTGATAAACTCTTGCGAGCAAGTCTGTTTCCAGGTGCAGCTGAATTGACAACTCCGCTGTTAAGGCTTACAAGTATTCTTTGTCTCCTCTTGTGTCGAATCAATAAATTGGGTAATACTTCCCTCGAAGACTGTTGCGGTCTCCTATACTTGTGGGTCATCAAGACTATTTTCTGGCGCCGTTGCCGGGGAGCATAGCTTTATTTGCAAGTTCACTTGGATTGATATTGTTCGCTGCAAATTCTCCATCATGGGTAAACCTCGCGATACTAAAGTCGCCAATTTACCATCCACTACAAGAAAAGGTACAACTCTGAGTACCTCCGCTGCTCTTGATTCACCATCTGTGATAAGTCAACTTGTTTCACCACCACAAACTTCACGTGTTGGTATTTCTGCTGAATCTGAAAATTCCTCTGATAATTTTGATGATGCTTCTACCGTGCTTGATAATGCTGGTTCATTAGGTCCTTTTCTAGATGCTACAATTGCTAGGTCTAGACAAATTGAAATTACTGAAACTCCTAATGAAAATACTGTTACACCTGTTAATTCACCTGAGATTGATGATCTTGACGAAGATTATGTGGAACTTGATGATGATTTTATTGATAAATGCAATGCTACTACTAGTACAAGTAACCTTAAAAAGCTTATTGCACAACATGCTTGTTAGATATAAACTGTCTCCTGATCCTAAATTTGCCACATCTCCTATAAACATTAAGGATAAAGATTATGACTTTTCTCTTGATTTATCTCATATATCTATTGTAGAGAAAACACCTTTTTGTGGTACTGAAAAAGAGAGTGCTGTAGAACATATGAATGAGCTTTCTACTTTAAGTAGCTTGTTTTCTGATGATGTTAAGATGCGTACTTATTTTGTTGCTAAGATTTTCCCATTCTCATTAAAGGATGATGTTAAGATTTGGTATAATAATTTGCCTCCTGATTCTATTAATAGTCCAGGTTGTTTGCTTGATGTTTTCTTTCGAAAATACTTTCCCGCTAGTGCTCAACATATGGCTCTGCAGAGAATTTATAGCTTTGATCAAGAAGATGGAGAGAAATTGCCTGAAGCCTGGGCAAGATTCTGCTCTCTTATTAGAGCTCGGCCTGGACATGATTTGGAAAAGCATGATTTACTTGATATATTTTATAGTGGACTAACCATTGAGTCTAGGGCATACCTGGATAGTTGTGCTGATTGTGTTTTCAGGAAAAGAACTCCGGACGAAGCTGAATAATTATTGGCTAAGATAAGTAAGAATCATGATGATTGGTCTACACCTGGACCAACCCCGACACCTATATTGAAGAAGAGGGGTATGATTGAATTAAATGATGAAGATATGAGGGAAGCCAAGAAAACTCTTATGGAGAAGGGTATTAAATCTGAAGATGTGAAGAATTTGCCTCCTATAGAAGACCTATGTAAGATAATTCCCCCTTCATCTACAATCGAGGTACATTGTCTTCAACGCTTTGATAGAGGAGATATTCCGTATTCAAAACCTCCTGATCAATGTTTAGATGAATTTGATAATTATATTGTTAAGCAAAATAATTTTAATATGAGAGTAGAGAATCATCTAATGGAAAATTCTCAAGCTATCGGTAAATTGCATAATATTGTGGAGAGAACCTCCAATGATGTTAAGATGCTTGTTAAACATTTTAATATGATTCAAACTCAAATTGATCAACTTACTAAAGTGCAAAATGACTTGTTAAAAAATAATCATGAAGAGAAACAAGTTTATGAAGTAACAACTAGAGGCGGTGTTTCTACCCAGGATCCTCTATATCCTGAAGGGCACCCCAAAAGAATTGAACAAGATTCTCAGCGAACTAAAGAAATTAGTAGTCCTTCTAAGAAAAAGAAGAAGAAACATAAAACTGTTGTAGAATCCTCTGAACCTGTTAATGATCCTAATAGTATTTCTATTTCTGATGCTGAAACTGAAATTGGTAATGAACATGATGAAGATAATGATAAGAATGATGCTCCTGATAAAGAAGAAATTGAAAAAGAAACTGAAAAGCATGATAAAAATAAAAAGTACACTAAAGAAGATTTTATTACAAAGAAACATGGTAATGAAAGAGAACCTTGGGTTCAAAAGCCAATGCCTTTTCCTGCTTAGAAACTAAAATCAAAGGAGGAGGAACATTACAATAAATTTTGTGATTGGATGAAACCTTTATTTTTGCAAATCCCTTTGACTGATGCTATTATATTGCCTCCTTATTCAAAGTATATGAAAGATATTGTCATAACAAAAGGAAAATTCCTAATGAGGAGATTTCCACTATGCTCGCTAATTACTCCTTTAATGGTAAGGTTCCAAAGAAGCTTGGAGACCCAGGTATACCGACTATTCCTTGTTCCATCAAGAATAATTATGTTAGAACTGCTCTATGTGATTTGGGAGCAGGAGTTAGTGTAATGCCTTTTTCTCTTTACAAGAGACTTGATTTAGATAAGTTGATACCTGATGCGCGTAAATGTACACGTCCGTTGGGAACCCCAAGAGGAAGGTGTGATGCGCACAACAGCAAGTTTTCCCTCAGAAAGAAACCAAGGTTATCGAACCAGTAGGAGCCAAGAAGCACGTGAAGGTTGTTGGTGGAGGAGTGTAGTGCGGCGCAACACCGGTGAAACCGGCGCCAACGTGGAACCTGCACAACACAATCAAAGTACTTTGCCCCAACGTAACGAGTGCGGTTGTCAATCTCACCGGCTTGCTGAAAACAAAGGATTAAACGTATCGAGCGGAAGATGGTGTTTGTTTGCAAAGAACAGTAAAAGCAGTAGAATGTATTCAGATGTAAAAGAATGGACCGGGGTCCACAGTTCACTAGACCGCTATCCAGCATGCATCTATGCCTAAATAATCCACCTTCAGGTTATCATCCGAACCCCTTCCGGTATTAAGTTGCGAACAACAGATAATTGCATTAAGTATGGTGCGTAATGTAATCAACACAAATATCCTTAGACAAAGCATCAATGTTTTATCCCTAGTAGCAACGAGCACATCCACAACCTTAGAACTTTACGTCACTCGTCCGCAGTTAAATGGAGGCATGAACCCACTATCGAGCATAATTACCCCCTCTTGGAGTTACAAGTATCAACTTGGCCAGAGCCTCTACTAGCAACGGAGAGCATGCAAGAACATAAACAACACATAAATGATAGATTGATAATAAACTTAACATAATATTCTATATTCATCGGATCTCACCAAACACAACATGTAGCATTACAAATAGATGATCTTGATCATGTTAGGCAGCTCACAAGATCTATAACAATGAAAGCACAAGCGGAGAAGACAACCATCTAGCTATCGCTATGGACCCATAGTCCAAGGATGAACTACTCACGCATCAATCCGGAGGCGGGCATGATGATGTAGAGCCCCTCCGGTGATGATTCCCGTCTCCGGCAGGGTGCCGGAGGCGATCTCCTGAATCCCCCGAGATGGGATTCGCGGCGGCGGCCTCTCAGTAATGTTTTCCGTATCGTGGCTCTCGGTACAGGGGGTTTCGCGACGGAGGCTTTAAGTAGGCGGAAGGGTAGGTCAAAGGGCGTCACGAGAGGCCCACACACTAGGGCCGCGCGGCCAGGGCCTTGGCCGCGCCGCCCTGGTGTGTGGCCACCTCGTGGCCCCACTTCGTCTCCTCTTCGGTCTTCTGGAAGCTTCGTGCAAAAATAGGACCCTGGGCGTTGATTTCGTCCAATTCCGAGAATATTTCCTTACTAGGATTTCGAAACCAAAAACAGCAGAAAAACAGACAATCGGCACTTCGGCATCTTGTTAATAGGTTAGTGCCGGAAAATGTAAAATAACGATGTAAAGTATGTGTAAAACACTCAAGTATTGTAATAAAAGTAGCATGGAACATAAGAAATTATAGATACGTTTGAGACGTATCAATACCAACTGATATATCTTTGCAAATGGCTGATAAATCTACTGCTATTCCTGTTGGTGTATGTGAAAATTTTCCTGTTCAAGTTACTCAACATTGCTTGATATTAACTGATTTTGTTGTGTTGGAAATGCTCGAAGATGATAATATGTCTATTATTCTTGGAAGACCCTTTCTTAATACTGCAGGGGCTGTTATTGATTGCTATAAAGGCAAGGTTACTTTCAATGTTGATGATAAGGAACATACTGTCTATTTTCCCAAGAGGATTGATAAAGTATATGGAGTTAATACAATTTTTAATGTGAAAACTATCAAGGTGGGATCCATTGATTGTCCTATATATGAGCCTAAAGAAGAATATCAAACTCTTGTGATTGGATCCATATCAATTCAATATAAGGTAACATGATTGATTTGAGGTTTATTTCTTCTTATGTCATATAAAATTTATTTGATAGCAAGACTTGATCAACCTTGTTAACAAGTATATTTTAATGCATAAGAGAGCTAAACAACATTTCTTTCTTTCTTTCTCCCTCCATTTGTTTTACTTGCTGTAGCACCTTTTGTTTTGCAATATGCTTTAGTTGTTTAAGATTTTGGAAATCATTTTCCTGCGCAGTAATAATTACTTTAACACCCAGAAATGTGCATTTTTCGAAGTTCTCAAAAATTTACAAAAATTATACTGGTAGTCTTATTTTTCGAAGGGGCACCTGGGAGCACCTGGGGATGACCAGTGGGGCACCCCACAGGCCGGCGCGGCCAGCAAGGGGGGCGCGCCACCCTGGTGTGTGGGCCCCTCCTTGCCCCACTTCATCATCCCTTTCACTCATTCTCTTCTCTCTCCCGAAAAAACTCGTACTCACTTTCTCTCACTCGCGTTTCTGCTCAAGAACTCGCGATTTCTCGATCTCTTTGCTCAGCCCAGATTTCACATCGAAATTTGGCACATTTGCTCTCTGGTATGTGACTCCTTTGATTGTCCAATTAGAATTTTGTTTGGTTGAGTATATCTTGAATATTTTGCTGTTGTAGATAACATGTTTAGTGAGCTTGCATGCTTGTTCTAAGTGGTGGAAATTAGTTTTGATGCATGTGTAGTACTCTAGCAAGTTCCTATAGTAGTTCCCCTCAATTATATACCTTGAAATCAAATTTTATAATGATTGTTGAAAAATTTCAGAGAAGGAAAATGAACAACTACAACTTTGGAGAGGTGTTCGAAGGAGAGACGACGAGCACGGGGAGGCCCTCGAGGGCATCCACTCGGATTAGACGATCCTATAATGAGGATGTGATTGCACCAAGTTTCGATGAGGGCAATGGAGACCCTAATGCTTCATCTTTTCCATGTTATGAATTTTTGAGCAATGCAGGGTTATTGGATGATTTCTTGACTCTCGTCAGAAAGGCGGGTTTAACCGCCTATATGGAGGATGAGAGGAAGCAATACTACATGCTTACTAAAATCTCTGTGGAGAGCTTCAAGTTCAACAACAAGCACTTCAACCCGACGGTTGCATTCAAGATCTATGGTAATCCTGTTACTATGAAGTTGAAGGATTTTTGTGCTGCATTGGGTATTGCCCCTGCAGGTACAACGAGGAAGATTGAGGACAACCCCAGGGTTTTGCTGGAGCTCTATCGAGAAATTACAAATGATGATTGCCGCACCATTCAGCGTGGCAAGATAAGAAACATTCAACTCCCCGCCATTAAGTATTTTGCTTATTACCTTGCTACTAACATTCTTGGTAGGGAGAACACTAGTAATATTTCTAGTTATCATCTTGCTTTCTTAATTGCTGCACTCCATCGGGGAGACACCTTATCATCTTGGTTCTGTTATTGCTCGCCGTTTGTCTAACAAGGGACCTATTTATGGGGGAATAATTGCATCGCGTATTTTGGCATGTCTAGATCTTCCTCTTGACCCCACTGATGTAGAAATAACACCTGTTAGGTTAGATATTGCTGCTATGAAGAGTCACCAATTTGTTACAATTGACTCTAGTATGGATAATATTGTTTATAGAATGTTATTTGCTGACGGGGATGAGAGGGAAGTCCTCTTGCCCAAAACAGATTTGTTCAGTATTGGCAGGAAACCATGGTCGCGCTCTAAGGAGGAGGTGGATGAAAAACTGAAGATACAAGGCTTCCACCAGCAACATGACTCCGAGGACGCTGAGCCCTCCTACGACTACACCGTCATGTACCCTGGTTGCCTCTTCCGGCACATACCGAGAACCGGGTCGTTCTTCGTCATACTACGGAGACACCACTTCATGGGGACCGTGGGAATGAACTCCACTTAGGCCAAAAGCCTAAGCTTGGGGGAGGTATACCGGCATCACTCATTCTTTGCATATTATGGTTGCTGGATACTTGTACATACTTGTTTAGTTTCTTAGAGTGGTTTTCTAATGAGAGGGAGATGATATTTGGGGAAGTGCTGTCCAAAAACAGATTCTGGGTTGTTACCAAAAAAATTCGTACGCACAGCCAGAGCGTTATTTTGAGTTGCAAATTTTTGAGCATGTGCCCCAGGTTGTTATCTAACTTTCATTAGTTTAACACTTTTTGAGCTGAGCAACGGAAGATTTTTGTTAATTTCGATTTCTGTACTGCTGTCAGGTTTTGGCAGATTTCTGTCATCCTGCTTTTCTGTGTTTCTGTTAGTTTGCATTCTCTTGTTTTTGTTTTGTTTCTTTCCTAAAACACAAAAGGACCAAAAATATTTCTGTTGTTTCTCTTCACCATTTGTTTATTTGGTTCTTTGCTCTTAGTTTACTTTATTTGCTATCGTTGGTTTGCTATGAGAAAACCCAAAAAGATTTTGCTTTGTTTTGTTGTTTCCTTTTGTTCTTGTTTTTAACCCGAAAACACCAAAAATATTTGTTGTTCTTCTTTGGTTTTGTAAAGTTCATTAGGGAGTTCAGAGGTCTCCGGTGGTTGGAGATTGGTTTCATTTCATATTATTATTCAAGATGCACAAGTGAAAGGCAATAATGACGATCTACGGCAATTTGACTATGGTGAGAGGCTGGTATGAACTCTATTTGTTTTCATTTTTGTACATATACTCATCCATGTGAGCATGCTTAGTTGGTTCATGTGAGGTATATGTCATTTAATGAAAGTCTAGTAGTTTATGATCTCTCATGATTAGTTCCAATTTATTAATAATGAGTAGCATGTCATGAATATTTGCTTGCATTGTTTTATTCATAGATCGGTATGACTTTGTGGTATCCTCCTCTGAACAATTCATTTGAATCGACTTGGCACATGCTCACACATGCATATGACTAAACAAAAGTCAATTAAGCCTCGCTGATCTACTTTGCTTCAGAGTTCTTGTATCACTTTTATGCCTCCGTTAATTTTATTTTGTCGCAAGCATGATTATGACAATTATTGCTCTCTTGATTGTCGCTTCCCAGTCTATTGCTAGCCTCCACTTGTACTGAGCGGGAACGCTGCTCGTGCTTCCAAACACCTGAAACCAAGTTGTTCCAAAGTGTCCACCATAAATACCTATGCATGGCATTTCAAACCATTCCAAGTAAATTCTCATGTGCTACCTTTAAACCTTCAAACTACTTCTCAATTTGTGTTAATGTTTTATATCTCATGAGGAAATATGTGGTGTTTTGTCTTTCAACCTTGTCATTTACTCCGGACAGACTTTCATCAATGGACTAGTGGCACATCCGCTTATCCAATAATTTTGCAAAAAGAGCTGGCAACGGGGTTCCCAGCCCCAATTAATCAACCTTCATTAATAATTCTCTTCACGTGTTTTGCTCTGATTCATCAGTAAGCAACTTAACATGCAAATAGACACTTCCCCATGGTATGTGAATGTTGGAAGGCACCCGAGGATTCGGTTAGCCATGGCTTGCGTAAGCAAAGGTTGGGGGAGTGTCATCCATAATGAAACTAAAATACATGTGTAAACAAAAGAGAAGAGGGATGATCTACCTTGCTTGGTAGAGATAACGTCCTTCATGGGAGCCGCTCTTGAGAGTCTGGTTGGCGAGGTGGTTAGAGTACCCACTATCATTCGTTGACAACAACAAACACCTCTCAAAATAATTTTATTTCTGTCTTTGAAAAATGAAAAGCTCTAGCACATGTTAATCCCTGCTTCCCTCTGCGAAGGGTCAATCTTTTACTTTTATGTTGAGTCACCATCCTTTCTTTGAGCACTTTCTTGAGAGCATGACTTGTCATTCTTAGTATAATATGCTTGTCCCAAAATATGATCAGTCTGTGGTATAACTTTGATGCTTTTATCATTGACAAATTTACTTCTAGTCTTTCTATGAACTTCGAGGGTGCCTGGGCATTTATGTTTTGCTACAAATACAGGCAAGCGAGATACCACTTTATCATATCCTTCTATGAACATTGCAATCCTGCTTATTGAAGGGTTTCATGATGCTTGTTATTAGTTTGTTGGTATCTCTTTTATGATTGACACAGTTACTAGATGACTTTATTTGCATGTACCTTATTATGAATTGCTTAAGCACTTGCCATATCATGAGAATATTTACATCAAATGAACAAATGTGTTCGTGAAAGTTCTTTTATCGCACTCGGTTGTTAACCGAATTGCTTGAGGACAAGCAATAAGCTAAGCTTGGGGGGAGTTGATACGTCCAAAACGTATCTACTTTCCCGAACACTTTTGCTATTGTTTTGCCTCTAATTTGTGTATTTTGGATGCAACTAACGCGGACTAACGCTGTTTTCAGTAGAATTGCTCTAGTGTCTCGTTTTTGCATGTGCAGAAATCCAACTTTCAGGAAAATCCTCGGAATTTATGTGAAAGGCCATATTTTCCCAGAATACTGACGGAGCCAGAAGGGCAATCCAGGTGGGGGCCCGAGGCCCCCACACACTAGGCCGGCGTGGCCCAGGAGGGGGGCGCGCCGCCTTGTTGTGTGGGCGCCTCGGCGGCTCCCCGATGCTCTCCTTCGGACTATATACGTCTTTCGACCTAAAAACGCCAGGGGGAACGTCGATATTTCCAGAGACCATCCAGTACGCCGCCGCCATCGCGAAACTCCGCCTCGGGACCAGAAACTCCGTTCTGGCACTCCGCCGGGACGGGGAATTGGAGGGGATCTTCACCGCCATCACCACCGACGACTCTCCATCGACCAACCATGTTTCCCCCATCCATGTGTGAGTAATTCCCCCGCTGTAGGCTGAAGGGGATGGTAGGGATTGGATGAGATTGATCATGTAATAGTCACAAGATTGTTAGGGCATGGTGCCTAGTATCCGTAGATGTTACTTTTATGATATTGTTGCAACTTGTTATGCTTAATGCTTGTCACTAGGGCCCGAGTGCCATGATCTCAGATCTGAACATGTTATTGTTTCATCATGATATGCATTGTTTTATGATCTTACCCGCAAGTTGTATACACACGTTGCTGTCCGGAACCAATGGCCCCGAAGTGACAGAAATTGGGACAACCAGAGGGGATGGTAGTGATGTGAGGATCACATGTGTTCACGGAGTGTTAATGCTTTGCTCCGGTACTCTATTAAAAAGAGTACCTTAATTTCCAGTAGTTTCCCTAGAGGCCCGGCTGCCACCGGCTGGTAGGACAAAAGATGTTGTGCAAGTTTCTCATTGCGAGCACGTACGACTATATATGAAACACATGCCTATTGATTGATTAGTACTTGGATACCGCTTTATTATTACCTGCAAATTCCCTACCATGATTGTTACATGAATTCTCTCATCCATGCAACGCCCGTTCATCCGTCCCTGTGCCTACAGTATTTTAATCCTGTTGTTTACTATAATCACTATAGTTGTCTTTATTTCACTGCTGCTGTTATTTCATTATTCCTACTGCTATAAAACTGTTGCTACTGATAAACTCTTGCGAGCAAGTCTGTTTCCAGGTGCAGCTGAATTGACAACTCCGCTGTTAAGGCTTACAAGTATTCTTTGTCTCCCCTTGTGTCGAATCAATAAATTTGGTAATGCTTCCCTCGAAGACTGTTGCGATCCCCTATACTTGTTGGTCATCATGGAGCAACGATGCTTGGACGAATTCTACAAGTTTTCCCATCATAAAATTCGTCCAAGGGTTATTATTGGTGCCGCGTCACCTTATTTGATGGGTCAGGCCCATGTATTTTCGGATTAGGTATTTTAGGGGATTTTAAGAGGCCATATAAGTGGAGGGAGGCCCATTTAGGGGTGTTTTTGGCCAACCCTAGCTGGTTGGACGAAAATCCCTTCACTTCCCCCATATATATCCCTCTGTAGCCGTCATTAGAACTTGGATTTTGATTAGATTAAAAGTTAGCCAATTGCTGCAACTACGTGTACTTCTTTTGAGGCCAACGCCCAGAACAAGACCGACTATTCGGAATCCTACCATTATCAATCAAGCTTTCATCTCTATTCGCAATATTCTGATTGCATCTTTAGTTCTTACTTGTTCTCGATTTCATGTAGGAATTAAGACCCTTACTGGTCAGGCTGATCGTGCTCCCGCAAGATCAGTAACTCCCGGAGATTGTCCTAGCGATTGCATTGGCGCACGAGTTTTGCACGTGTAGTCGGATCGTCAAGCACGAACTCCACCAAAAAATCGATTTATCCACATCTCATCGAAAGATCGGACACCTTTGCCCTATCAATGGCCTCCTCCTCACTAATGTCCAGCGGCTGGGTCTCCGGATCCCACGCCGGCCCGTCGGCGTCGTGGTCGTTGTCTCCGCGCTCGGCCTCGGCCGTGTAGTCGTCCTCGTCCTCATCCTCGTCGTCCTCATTGTCGTTCTCGTCTTCTTCCATGGTGATCTCGCGGTCGAAGTAGTCGAGGTCATCGAGGTATCCCGCTCGGCGGCTCGCATCAAAATCCCACGTCCCGAACGAGATCCAGTTGAGGTACCAACCTCCTCCAGGAAGGTTACGTCCGACCATGGCACCAACCGTTTTCCTCCCAGAGGCGACGCGCGAACTCCATGCGGACGTACCGCCCGACCGGCGGCTTCTTGCCGGACCGCGAGCCGCTAGCCTCGTGGTCGTTCTTGGTTTTGCGGAACGGAAAAGATTTCTTCCCCATGGCGTCGGTCAGGTGGATACAGCGGACTTTGGCAATGGTGTGGTCGATAAAATGGGCGCTGCAAGCAAATCTTTAAAAGTCTCGGCCGCCGCCCATAAACGCACGTTCGCTGAAGTCGAGGCGCACCATTAACGTGCCCTGAAAAGCTGCAGCGCGCCGCACGTAAGTTATGCTGCGCTGAAGACGAAGCATATGTGCCGCTGCTAGGCGGGCCCGTGCGAGAAGCGTGCAGACGACTGCTGCGTCCGTGAAGCGTCCGTGCTGACGCAAATGTGCCACATATTTGGGCCGCGTTTGCGTCTTGGCGGACTTGTCGGACACTATGCGTCGGGCCGCTGGTACGGGGTATAGACGCATTTTCGGTTCGAGTGGTCGCAAACGGATGCCCCTTTGGAGATGCCCTAAGGGCAAGGCCAACGCACTACCCTAGGGTACTGTTTTACAACTTTAGTTAGATTTGGGTGGTCCAAAATAGGTTCGGATGAGAAGGCAGCATCATCTGCAAGAAGCGGGATCTCAGGGCATCTCCAACAGGCTGACGCAAAACAGATGCTAAACATGTCCGCACGCGTCCATTTGCTTCGGCCGCGGACACCAAATTGGTTGTACAGGGCATCCGTGTCCGTTTGCGTCGGGGTATGCCTAGCGGGCCAACGCAATTTTTCCCCTCACAGCGTCAAGGTCGGTATTGGCGGTTTGATGTCCTGCGAAGCCATGCCCCCGACGATTACCGCTTCCCGCGCGGGGGTGATATTTCCCACGCGCAGCCAGTAGATTGGCTTGTTTTCGCCGACGTTTCACGCACGCGCGAAGCGACCTGCGCGTGAGCGCGCAGCGTCCCCCCCCCCCCGCCGCGTGCCTATATATGGTCAACACCCTAGAAATCATCCATGGCGGAGCACGACCGCACCTGGGCTCGCCTTGTTGAGATGGCCCGCTGTGCCTAACCGGATGATCCAGACCTCACCGCCATCCACGCGGCGGAGGCGTTCTCGGAGGAGCAAACGACTGTGTACGGCCGCCAGGCCAACCAGTTGGAGGCCGAGAAGGCGGCGGCTGATGACCCACAAGTATAGGGGATCGCAACAGTCTTCGAGGGAAGTATTACCCAATTTATTGATTCGACACAAGGGGAGACAAAGAATACTTGTAAGCCTTAACAGCGGAGTTGTCAATTCAGCTGCACCGGAAACGGACTTGCTCGCAAGAGTTTATCGAGTAGCAACAGTTTTATGGCAGTAGGAATAGTGAAATAACAGCAGCGGTGAAATAAAGACAACGAGTGGTGATTATAGTAAACGGCAGGATTAAAATATTGTAGGCACAGGGACGGATTTAACGGGCGTTGCATGGATGAGAGAAACTCATGTAACAATCAAAGCAGAGGCATTTGCAGATAATAATAAAACGGTATCCAAGTACTAATCAATCAATAGGCATGTGTTCCATATATAGTCGTACGTGCTCGCAATGAGAAACTTGCACAACATCTTTTGTCCTACCAGCTGGTGGCAGCCGGGCCTCTAGGGAAACTATCGGAAATTAAGGTACTCCTTTTAATAGAGTACCGGAGCAAAGCATTAACACTCCGTGAACACATGTGATCCTCACATCACTACCATCCCCTCCGGTTGTCCCGATTTCGTCACTTCGGGGCCATTGGTTCCGGACAGCGACGTGTGTATACAACTTGCGGTAAGATCATAAACAACGAATATCTTCATGAATCAATAACATGTTCAGATCTGAGATCATGGCACTCGGGCCCTAGTGACAAGCATTAAGCATAACAAGTTGCAACAATATCATAAAAGTGACATCTACGGATACTAGGCACTATGCCCTAACAATCTTATGACTATTACATGACCAATCTCATCCAATCCCTACCATCCCCTTCAGCCTACAGCGGGGGAATTACTCACACATGGATGGGGGAAACATGGCTGGTCGATGGAGAGGCGTTGGCGGTGATGGCGGTGAAGATCTCCTCCAATTCCCCGTCCCGGCGGAGTGCCAGAACGGAGACTTCTGGCTCCCGCGACGGAGTTTCGCGATGTGGCGGCTCTCTGGAGGGTTTCTGGCGACTTCGACTTCTCTCCGTGCGTTTTTAGGTCGAACCCGATAAGTAGTCCGAAGGGGGGCGTCGGAGGCCAGCCGAGGGGACCACACCATAGGGCCGCGCGGGCCCCCCCTAGGCCGCGCCGCCTTATGGTGTGGGGCCCTCGGGCCTCCACCTCTCTTGCCCTTCTGGCTCCGTCAATATTCTGGTAAAATAGGGTCTTCTGCATAAATTCCGAGGATTTTCCCGAAAGTTGGATTTCTGCACAAAAACGAGACACCAGAGCAGCTCTGCTGAAAACAGCGTTAGTCCGTGTTAGTTGTATCCAAAATACACAAATTAGAGGCAAAACAATAGCAAAAGTGTTCGGGAAAGTAGATACGTTTTGGACGTATCAACTCCCCCCAAGCTTAGCTTATTGCTTGTCCTCAAGCAATTCAGTTAACAACTGAGCGATAAAATAACTTTCACGAACACATTTGCTCATATGATGTATATATTCTCATGCTATGGCTAATACTTAAGTAGTTCATAATGAGACACATGCAAATAAGATCATCCAACAGTTATGTCAATCATGAAGAGGTACCAACAATCAATAATAAGCATCATGAATCATGTATATAAGCAGGATTGCAATGTTCATAAGAGAATATGGTAAAGTGGTATCTCGCTTTCCTGTATTTGATCGGCAAAACATAAATGCCGAGGCACCTCTTGAGTTCATAGAAAGACTAGAAGTAGTGATTGTCAAAGATAAAAGCATCAAAGTTATACCACAATCAATTATATTTTGAGACAAGCATATTATACTAAGAATGACAGTCGTGCTCTCAAGATAGTGCTCAAAGAAATAGTGGAGACACAACATAAAAGTAAAAGATTGACCCTTCGCAGAGGGAAGCAGGGATTAACATGCGCTAGAGCTTTTTATTTGTAAAGCAGGAGTAAAATTATTTTGAGGGGTGTTTGTTGTTGTCAACGAATGGTAATGGGTACACTAACTACCTCATCAACCGGACTCACAAGAGCGGCTCCCATTTTATTTATTTTTGGGTGGCACTCCTTCCAACCTTTCTTTCACAAACCATGGCTAACCGAATCCTCGGGTGCCCGCCAACAATCACATACCATGAAGGAGTGCCTTTTTATTTAAGTTTTATTATGATGATGACACTCCCCCCAACCTTTGCTTACACAAGCCATGGCTAACCGAATCCTTCGGGTGCCGTCCAACAATCACGAACCATGGAGGAGTGTCTATTTAAGTTAATTAATTCGGGACTGGGAATCCCATTGCCAGCTCTTTTTGCAAAATTAATGGATAAGCGGATGTGCCACTAGTCCATATGAGAGTCCGTCAAAAGTAAATGACAAGGTTGAAAGCTAAACACCACATACTTCCTCATGAGCTATGAAACATTAACACAAATTGAGGAGCATTTTGAAAGTTTTAAAGGTAGCACATGAGAATTTACTTGGAATGGTTTGAAATGCCATGCATAGGTATTTATGGTGGACACTTTGGAACAACTTGGTTTTCAGGTGTTTGGAAGCACGAGCGGCGTTCCCGCTCAGTACAAGTGAAGGCTAGCAAAAGACCGGGGAGCGACAAATCAAGTGAGCAAGAATCGTCATAATCATGCTTGCGGCAAAATAAATTAACGGAGGCATAAAAGTGATACAATAACTCGAAGCAATATAAATCATCGAGGCTTAATTGACTTTTTGTTCAGTCATATGCATGCGTGAGCATGTGCCAAGTCGATATAAATGAATTATTCAGAGGAGGATACCACAATGCCATACTTACTTATGAATAAAACAATGCAAGCGAACATCCATGACATGCTACTCATATTAATAAATTGGAGCTAAACATGAGAGATCATGAACTACTAGACTTTCTCAAATAACATATACCTCACATGAACCAACTAAGCATGCTTATATGGATGAGTATATGTACAAAAATGAAAGCAAATAGAGTTCATACCAGCCTCTCACCACAATCAGATTGTCGTAGATCGTCATTATTGCCTTTTCACTTGTGTAGCTTGGATAATATGAAATGAAAACCATGCTCCAGCCACCGAAGACCATTGAACTCATGATGAACTTACTAACCAAAGAAGAACAGCAAATATTTTTGGTGTTTTCGAATTAGAAACGAGAACAAAAGAAAACAAGCAAACAAAGCAAAATCTTTTTGGGTTTTCTCATAGCAAACTAACGATAGCAAATAAAATAAACTAAGAGCAAGGAACCAAATAAACAAATGGTGAAGAGAAACAACAGAAATATTTTTGGTCTTTTTGTGTTTTAGGAAATAAACAAAGCAAAAACAAAAGAATGCAAACTAACAGAAACACAGAAAAGCAGGATGACAGAAATCTGCCAAATCCCGACAACGATACATGTAAATCGAAATTAACAAAAATCTTCCATTGCTCAGCTCAAAAAGTGTTCAACTAATGAAAGTTAGATAACAACCTGGGGCACATGCTCAAATTTGTGAAACTCAAAATAACGCTCTGGCTGTGCGTACGAATTTTTTTGGTAACAGCACAGAATCTGTTTTTGGACAGCACTTCCCCAAATATCATCTCCCTCTCATTAGAAAACCACTCTAAGAGACTAAACAAGTATGTACAAGTATCCAGCAACCATAATATGCAAAGAATGAGTGATGCCGGTATACCTCCCCCCAAGCTTAGGCTTTTGGCCTAAGTGGAGTTCATTCCCACGGTCCCCATGAAGTGGTGTCTCCGTAGTACGACGAAGAACGACCCGGTTCCAGGTATGTGCTGGAGGAAACGTCGGGGTATGTGACGGTGTAGTCGTAGGAGGGCTCGGCGTTCTCGGAGTCATGTTGCTGGTGGAATTCTTGTATCTTCATATGTTCCTCCACCGCCTCCTTAGTGAGCGACCATGATTGCCTGTCAATACTAAACAAACCCGGCTGGGGAAGAGGGATTTCCTTCTCATTCCCATCAGCAAACAACATTCTATAGACCATATTATCTATAGTGGAGTCAGTAGTAACAAAATGATGGCTCTTCATAGCAGCAATATCTAGTCTCCTAGGGGTTAATGGCACATCATTAGAATCAAGAGGAATCCTTAAATGTGTTAAAATGCGCAATGCAATAGTTCCTCCAAAAATAGGCCCCCTGCTAGACAGGCGGCGAGCAATAAGAGAACCAAGATGATAAGATGTCTGTCCAGTAAGTGCAGCATTCAAGAAAGCAAGATGGTAGCTAGAGATATTGCTAGTATTTTCTCTACCCAAAATATAGTAGCAATGTAATATGCAAAATATTTAATAGCGGGGAGTTGAATGTTTCTTATCTTCCCTCGCTGGATGGTGCGGCAATCATCCTCGGTGATCCCTCTGTAGAGCTCCAACAGGTCTCGGGGGTTGTCATCAATCCTCCTTGCTGTACCTACAGGGGCAATATCCAATGCACGACAAAATTCTTCCAATTCCATAGTAACAGGAATATCATAGATCTTGAATGCAACTGTCGGCTCATATTGCGTGTTGTGGAACTTGAAGCTCTCAACGAAAATTTTGGTGAGCATGTAGTATTGCTCCCTTTCATCTCCCACGTAGGTGGCTAAGCCTGCCCTGTTGACAAGGGCGAAGAAGTCATCCAATATCCCTGCATTTGTCAGAAAATCATAACATGGGAAGGATGAAGCATTAGGAGCCCCATTGTCCTCCTCGGGCGCGAAGCTAGGCGCGATGACATCCTCATTGTAGGATCGTCTAATCTGAGTGGATGACCTCGAGGGCCTACCGGTGCTGGTTGTTCCTTTCTTGAACAATTCTCCAAATTTGAATTTCTTCATTCTCCTTTTCTGAAATTTTCAACAATCATTATAAAATTTGATTTCAAAGTATATAATTGAGGGGAACTACTATAGGAACTTGCTAGAGTACTACACATGCATCAAAACTAATTTCTTCCACTTAGAACAAGCATGCAAGCTCACTAAACATGTTATCTACAGTAGCAAAATATTCAAGATATACTCAACCAAATGAAATTCTAATTGGACAATCAAAGGAGTCACATACCAAGGAGTAAATGTGCCAAATTTCAAACAGAAATCTGAGCTGAGCAAGGAGATCGAAAAATCGCGAGTTCTTGAGCAGAAACACGAGTGAGAGGAACTTGGTACGAGTTTTTTCGGGAGAGAGAAGATGTCTGGGAGGAAGAGATGATGTAGTGGGGCAAGGAGGGGCCCACACCACAGGGTGGCGTGCCCACCTCCTTGGCCGCGCCGGCCTGTGGTGTGCCACCCTCTGGTGCCCCACAGGTCATCCTCTGGCACTCCCAGGTGCCTCGTCGAAAAATAGGACCAACGGTGTAATTTTTGTAATTTTTGGAAAACTTTGAAAAATGCACATTTCGGGTATTAAATTAATGATTACTAGCGCAGGAAAATGATTTCTAAAATCTTAAACAACTAAAGCATATTGCAAAACAAAAGGTGCTACAGCAAGTAAAATAAGTGGAGGGAGAAAGAAAGAAAGAAATGTTGTTTAGCTCTCTTATGCATTAAAATATACTTGTTAACAAGGTTGATCAAGTCTTGCTACCAAATAAATTTTATATGACATAAGAAGAAATAAACCTCAAATCAATCATGTTACCTTATATTGAATTGATATGGATCCAATCACAAGAGTTTGATATTCTTCTTTAGGCTCATATATAGGACAATCAATGGATCCCACTTTGATAGTTTTCACATTAAAAATTGTATTAACTCTGCATACTTTATCAATCCTCTTGGGAAAATAGACAGTGTGTTCTTTATCATCAACATTGAAAGTAACCATGCCTTTATTGCAATCAATGACAGCCCCTGCAGTATTAAGAAAGGGTCTTCCAAGAATAATGGACATATTATCATCTTCAGGCATTTCCAACACAACAAAATCAGTTAATATCAAGCAATGCTGAGTAACTTGAACATGAACATTTTCACATAAACCAACAGGAATAGCAGTAGATTTATCAGCCATTTGCAAAGATATATCAGTTGGTATCAATTTATCTAAATCAAGTCTCTTATAAAGAGAAAACGGCATCACACTCACACCTGCTCCCAAATCACATAGAGCATTTCTAACATAATTATTCTTGATGGAACAAGGAATAGTCGGTATACCTGGGTCTCCAAGCTTCTTGGGAATCTTACCATTGAAGGAATAATTAGCGAGCATAGTGGAAATTTCCTCATTGGGGATTTTCCTTTTGTTAGTAACAATATCTTTCATATACTTTGAATAAGGAGGCAATTTAATAGCATCAGTCAACGGGATTTGCAAAAATAAAGGTTTCATCCAATCACAAAATTTATTATAATGTTCCTCCTCCTTTGATTTTAGTTTCTTAGCAGGAAAAGGCATTTGCTTTTGAACCCAAGGTTCTCTTTCATTACCATGTTTCTCAGTAATAAAATCTTCTTTATTGTACTTTTTATTTTTAGCAGGTTTTTCAGGTTCTTTTTCAATTTCTTCTTTATCAGGAGCATCATTCTTATCATTATCTTCCTCATGTTCATTACCACTTTCAGTTTCAGCATCAGAAATAGAAATACTATTAGGATCATTAACGAGTTCGAGAGGATTCTACAACATTCTTATGTTTCTTTTTCTTTTTCTTAGATGGAGCACTAGTTTTAATTAGTTTAGAATCTTGTTCAACTCTTTTGGGATGCCCTTCAGGATATAGAGGATCCTGGGTAGAGACACCACCTCTAGTTGTTACTTCATAAGCATGTTTTTCTTTAGAATTATTTCCCAGCAAGTCATTTTGCACTTTAGTAAGTTGCTCAATTTGAGTTTGAACCATTTGAAAATGTTTAACAAGTATCTTAACATCATTGGAGGTTCTCTCCACAATACCATGCAATTCACTAATAGCTCGAGAATTTTCCATTAAATGATTCTCTACTCTCATATTAAAGTTTTCTTGCTTAACAATATAATTATCAAATTCATCTAAGCATTGAGCAGGAGGTTTTGAATACGGAATATCTTCCCTAGTAAAGCGTTGAAGCGAGTGTACCTCAATCATGGATGAAGGGGGAGTTATCTTACATAAATCTTCTATAGGAGGTAAATTCTTCACATCTTTAGGTTTAATACCCTTCTCTTTAAGAGACTTCTTGGCTTCCCTCATATCTTCATCATTTAATTTAATCATACCCCTCTTCTTCACTATCGGTGTCGGAGTTGGTTCAGGTGTAGACCAATCATCATGATTACGGCCTATTTTAGCCAATAATTCTTCGAGCGTCGTCCGGAGTTCTTTTCCTGAAAACACAACCAGGCACAACTATCCGGGTATGCCCTAGACTCAATAGTTAGTCCACTATAAAATATATCAAGTAAATCATGCTTTTCCAAATCATGGTCGGCTGAGCTCTAATAAGAGAGCAAAATCTCGCCCAAGCCTCGGGCAATTTCTCTCCATCTTCCCGGTCAAAATTATAAATTCTCTCGCAAAGCGAGCATGTTGAGCACTAGCGGAAAGTATTTCCGGAAGAAAACATCAAGCAATTCTTTTGGACTTTTAATAGAACCAGGAGGCAAATTATTATACCAAGTTTTAGCATCATCCTTTAATGAGAAAGGAAAAATTTTAGCGACAAAATAAGTACGCATCTTAATGTCATCAGAAAACAAGCCACTAAGAGTAGATAGCTCGATCATGTGTTCAACAAGCACTTTCTTTTTCAGTACCACAAAAGGGTGTTTTCTCAACAATAGCTATATGAGATAGATCAAGAGAAAAATCATAATCTTTATCCCTAATGTTTATAGGGGATGTGGCAAATTTAGGATCAGGAGATAGTTTATATCTAACAGCATGTTCTGCAAGCAACTTTTTAATTTTTCTTGCATCAGTAGTAGCATTACATTTTTCAATAAAATCATCATCAAGCTCTACATAGTCTTCATCAAGATCATCACTAGAATATTCAACAGACTCAGGTGAATTAACAAGTGTAGCAGCATTTTCATTAGGAGTTTCAGTATTTTCAATTTGTCTAGACTTAGCAATTGTAGCATCTAGAAAAGATCCTAACGAACCATCATTATCAAGCACAACGAAGCATCATCACAATTATGAGAGGAATTTTCAGATTCGAGCGAAGTACCGGCATTTGAAGCTTGTGGTGGTGAAACAAGTTTACTTATCACAGATGGTGAATCAAGAGCAGCAGAGGTACTAAGAGTTGTACCTTTTCTTTTAGTGGATGGTAATATGGCGATCTTAGTATCGCGAGGTTTACCCATGATGGAGAATTTGCAGCGAACAATATCGATCCAAGTGAACTTCCAAATAAAGCTATGCTCCCCGGCAACGGCGCCGGAAAATAGTCTTGATGACCCACAAGTATAGGGGATCGCAACGGTCTTCGAGGGAAGTATTACCCAATTTATTGATTCGACACAAGGGGAGACAAAGAATACTTGTAAGCCTTAACAACGGAGTTGTCAATTCAGCTGCACCTGGAAACAGACTTGCTCGCAAGAGTTTATCAGTAGCAACAGTTTTATGGCAGTAGGAATAGTGAAATAACAGCAGCGGTGAAATAAAGACAGCAGTGGTGATTATAGTAAACGGCAGGATTAAAATACTGTAGGCACAGGGACGGATTTAACGGGCGTTGCATGGATGAGAGAAACTCATGTAACAATCAAAGCGAGGGCATTTGCAGATAATAATAAAACGGTATCCAAGTACTAATCAATCAATAGGCATGTGTTCCATATAAAGTCGTACGTGCTCGCAATGAGAAACTTGCACAACATCTTTTGTCCTACCAGCCGGTGGCAGCCGGGCCTCTAGGGAAACTACTGGAAATTAAGGTAATCCTTTTAATAGAGTACCGGAGCAAAGCATTAACACTCCGTGAACACATGTGATCCTCACATCACTACCATCCCCTCCGGTTGTCCCGATTTGTCACTTCGGGGCCATTGGTTCCGGACAGCGACGTGTGTATACAACTTGCAGGTAAGATCATAAACAACGAATATCTTCATGAATCAATAACATGTTCAGATCTGAGATCATGGCACTTGGGCCCTAGTGACAAGCATTAAGCATAACAAGTTGCAACAATATCATAAAAGTGACATCTACGGATACTAGGCACTATGCCCTAACAATCTTATGACTATTACATGACCAATCTCATCCAATCCCTACCATCCCCTTCAGCCTACAGCGGGGGAATTACTCACACATGGATGGGGGAAACATGGCTGGTCGATGGAGAGGCGTTGGCGGTGATGGCGGTGAAGATCTCCTCCAATTCCCCGTCCCGGCGGAGTGCCAGAACGGAGACTTCTGGCTCCCGCGACGGAGTTTCGCGATGTGGCGGCTCTCTGGAGGGTTTCTGGCGACTTCGACTTCTCTCCGTGCGTTTTAGGTTGAACCCGATAAGTAGTCCGAAGGGGGGCGTCGGAGGCCAGCCGAGGGGGCCACACCATAGGGCCGCGCGGGCCCCCCCTAGGCCGCGCCGCCTTATGGTGTGGGGCCCTCGGGCCTCCACCTCTCTTGCCCTTCTGGCTCCGTCAATATTCTGGTAAAATAGGGCCTTCTGCATAAATTCCGAGGATTTTCCCGAAAGTTGGATTTCTGCACAAAAACGAGACACCAGAGCAGTTCTGCTGAAAACAGCGTTAGTCCGTGTTAGTTGTATCCAAAATACACAAATTAGAGGCAAAACAATAGCAAAAGTGTTCGGGAAAGTAGATACATTTTGGACGTATCAGCGGCGGAGACGGCAGTGGCGGAGGCAGCGTAGGCCAGGGCCGAGGTGGCAGTGACGGCCAGGACGGAGTCAGCGGTGACCATGTCCCACCTCTAGGCGGAGCTCGCGGAGACCAGGGAAGAACTCGCGGTGGCGAGGATGGTGCTGGCAGCGGCCAAAGTCGACCTGGTGGAGGCTCTGGCTTCCCATGCCGTCATCAACACCGTAAACGATGACATGGGATTTCTCCCCGAATACGACATAGGCGATGGTGCGAGCGTCAACCAGGGGTGCTGCTTGCGTCGTTCGAGACCCTCCCAGAGGACATCATCCGCCGTCAGGCTCTGGAGGTGGAGGTGTGAGCTCGCGACGTAGTGCTCGACATGAGATAGGTGTACGTGCTCTCTGACCTAGCGGTGGTCGCTTGGATGGGACAGGACCATGCGCGAATCGACCGGGAGAACCACGAGCTGGAGGACGCCCTCGTGGCGAGGGATGAGGCGGTGGTGGTAGTGGCGAGGGAGAGGGCCCGCTACAACAAGGACCTTGCTTGAAGAGGAGAAGGGGAGTAATTTTTCGCAATTCCCCGAGAGTTCGATATAAACCCTCAAGTCACCCTTAATTGTGGGGAAAAGACGCTTGCTACAACACTCTGCACATGGATTCCCAACAAGCCGGTACACATGGAGTTGTTGCCATCAGGTGGGCACGCGACTGGTAGTGAATAACACTGGCGAGGTATATACCAGTCGCGGGCCGGGGCCCGTGTCTGGTAGCCAAAATTCACACGCGACTAGTAGGCTTTTCCCTACCAATGTAATGGACCTCACCAATCAATGGGCTGATGGAGAAGATTATGCATACTGGAACAAAGGGAGCTCAGATGATGAGGATGATCGAAGAAGGTTCGACCGTAACACCGATCTCGGGAGAAAGCATAAGATTTGCAGCTATGATGGGGTTTACGATCTTGAGCTGATCGCAGTTGACTTCGTGGACTAACAAGAGAATGACAACCACCAAAATAGCTAACACAACTATGGCAATCACGATGGAGGAGGCTACCATAAGCCAAGACACAATTTTCAACCTTGATGAGCTCAAGACAAAGGGCCTTCAACAATCCAAATGTTGTCGGGTCCTGCAATATCCACTTCTACATAGACGACATCGGTAGGAAGATCAAGTTGCACCTTGAAGAATTTTCGTTACTTTCAAAAACTTTAGGAGGCCTACAACAACATACATCAGCAAGCCATCAACGAGGGCCATCCTCCGATACCTGGGACGATCGCTTACGCACCACCTTCCATCCGCCACTTGTGAACCACAGAGCCCTAGCAGCTGCTACCACTCAGCAACATCAATAGAATTATGTGCATACCACTCATGCAAATGCAGTGTACCAAAAACCATTGGGGGGTCTATGCATGATGATTCAGAAGGGGTTGATCACGCGACAAGTCAATATGGTTATTAAAGCGCCAACTGCTACACCCGAGTACCTCAACTGGTCAGAGCATCCCATTGGGTTTGATCGAGGAGATCAACCCCCCTTGTCCCTCGACTAGGGAATGTTGCTCTCGTGCTCGAGGCCCGGGTTGGTGGATATACAAGATGAACAATTTTTTCATGGACGGTGGCAGCAGACTCAACCGTATATTTGCTAGCACGTTAAATGCAATGAACCGATCTACGGAAAACCTGATGCCTTCGCACACTAGTTTCCATGGCATGGTACAAGGCAAACCAGTTGTCCTGTTGTTGGGCCAAATCGATCTCGACGTCGTCTTTCGTGGCCCTCGTAACTTTCGGAGTGAGAAAATCACCTTTGATTTCATAGATTGACCTTCAAAGTACCATGCTATATTTGGATGACCAGCGTACGAATGGTTGATGGATGTTCCACACTATGCCTACTTAAAATTGAAGATGCCTGGACCCTTTGGCCCCATAATCATCCATGGAAGCTTCACGCGCTCAGATAATTGTGATAGGGAATTCAAAAAACTCTCTCAGTCGTTTGGCATGCAGAAAAACTCGCACAACTTAAGGAATTGGCAGATACAAACATCATTCCCAAGATACAGAAAACCGCACCAGAGATGTCATTCGAGTGTGATGTCTACGCACGCTTCTATTCTTGTAGACAATGTTGGGCCTCCAAGTGCAGAGTTTTGTAGAACATCAGCAAGTTTCCCTTAAGTGGATCACCCAAGGTTTATCAAACTCAGGGAGGTAGAGGTCAAAGATATCCCTCTCAAGCAACCCTGCAATTATGATACAAGAAGTCTCTTGTGTCCCCAACACACCCAATACACTTGTCAGGTGTATATGTGCACTAGTTTGGCGAAGAGATAGTGAAATACAAGTAATATGGATGATTGTAAGGGGTAATTGCAATGTGAAATTAAAATGGCAGCATGCAAACATGTAGCAGAACTGGTTATAAACGGTGTTTAAATGCTTGGAAACAAGGCCTAGGGATCATACTTTCACTAGTGGACACTCTCAACAATGATGTCATAATTGAATACATAGATATTATCACTTCACTATGCTACTCTGAACCACTCTCCGGTTTGATAATAAACACAAATTCACTGCATAGGGCTGCATAAGCATTCCTTAAAGTTCGCATTCCCAATCTACGGACGCCCCACGCTGTCACTTTGAGCATACAAAAGATGGTACTAACTAGACACCACAATTTAAAAGTATTTCTATAAATTAAGCTTAAGAAACAAACACGGTGTGCACACTGTCACCTTCACACCGTTGGACAAGGTCTCCCCGGAGATCACATAATAAAACCACTTGAGTAGAAAAATAGTTGAAGAATAACATCTACTTATTCAACTAGATTACAAAGCTCATGATCACATCAAGATCATACATGGAGAGATAGATAGACCACATAGCTACCGGTAAAGCCCTCAGCCTCAGGGGATAACTACTCACTCCTCATCATGGGAGTCAGCAATGGCGATGAAGATGGCGTTGGAGTTGATATAGATGGCTCCGGGGGTAATTCCCCGTCCCGGCAAGGTGCCGAAACAGAGACTTCTGTCCCCCGGATCTTGTCTTCGGCGGCGACGGAGGTACGGAACTTTTCGTGGGTGGAGGCTGATTGATTTAGGTTTCACACGTCGGGAGGCTTCTTATAGGCGGAAGGGCAAGGTTGGTGGAGGCCAGGGGGCCCCAGACCACCCCTAAGCGCGGCCAGGGCCTGGACCGCGCCTAGGCCTGGTCTGGCCACCCTGTGGCGCTTATTCGTCCCCCCTCTGGACTTCGTCTTTATTACGGAAAAATAAGATCTTCGGCTTTTGTTTCGTCCAATTCCGAGAATATTTCCTGTACAACTTTTCTGAAATACAAAACAGCAGAAAACAGGGAGCTGGCACTGTGGCATCTTGTCAATAGGTTATGTCCGGAAAATGCATAAAAGTGCCACGAAGTGTAAAAAAACATATAGAAATTGGTATAAAATAAGCATGGATCATCAAAAAATATAGATACGTTTGCAACGTATCAGACTCCAGTAGCAGCACACAAGCGCATCACATGCATCCCCAAGACAACCCTTGTATCAACGAGTTTGGAAAATGCATAGGAAAGTACGCTCATCGAATTTTTCCGTGAGCACGGCGAAATATTTGCCTGGTATCCAGCTGACATGTTAGGAGTTCCTAAGGAATTCGCCAAGCATGGACTCAATGTTTATCCAGACGCAAGACTTGTGCAGCAATAGCTGCGCCATTTCTCGGAACCAAAGCACAAGGCCATTGGTAAGGAAATCCATAGGCTACTTGAAGCCAAGTTTATCCGGGAAATCAAGCAATTGACATGGTTAGCCAACCTAGTTTTGGTACCAAAGAAAAACACTGACATACTTTGTATATGCATTGACTTCACTAACCTCAGTAAATACTATCCAAAGGATCACTTTCCGTTACAGCGTATAGACTAAATCGTCGATTCCACTACACACTTTGAGCGCCTCTGTTTCCTTGATGCCTATTCAGGCTAGTTACAGCGTATAGACTAAATCATCGATTCCACTACACACTGTGAGCGCCTCTGTTTCCTTGATGTCTATTCAGCTATATTCAGATAAGAATGATTGTAGAGGATGAAGTGAAGACTGCCTTCATCATCCCTTATGGCATCCACTGCTACACAAAGATGCCCTTCGGACTTAAGAATGTGGGAGCCACTAATTATCACAGAATGATGGAAACATGCCTGAAAGAATCATGGTTTTTCAATCGGAGGCCTGAATATGGGTAAAACCTCGTTTGCCCCCTGTGCGTTGTGCTTTTACACCGTTGAAATCACCATCACGCTTCTTCCCCAAAACCCAAGTCCATGTAGTATGGGCATTGCCGTTTTTACCCCACGTCGTTCTTACCCCACGTCAGAGGAATATATAATCACACCGGTACTTCTGTTGAGCACGTGTTAGTGAATAATATGGAGTGAGATTTACCATTTCCTCTCCTCTCTGCATAGGATCTTTGAACACTCTTTATTAGCACGCAAAAAAAACTAACACAATAAGTTTTTTTATATTTCACATGGGTTGCCTCGCATGAAGCGCTTCTAGTTAAGGTCAAGTAGCTTCATTTTTGTTTTGGAAGTGGAACACCCACTCCAAACTAATTAGATTTTAAGGTTATGATCTAATCTTCTATAGTTTTATCCTTGTTATTTCTAGGAAGTGAATATCAAATGGTTTTCTAGAGGGCAATCCTATTCTCACATTCCCTTCATGCAAAGTAATGAAGGCTTTGATTGTTCTAAAAAATGGTCTACTAAGAATTACAAGCGCTCTAGGATGTTCATGCATATCAACAATTACAAGATCAACAAGTGTGGGACATCCTTTGGTGTTTATAATAATATATTTTTAATTCTCACAACTTGTTTATAAGTAGAATCAGCTAGATGGGTTTTTATTTTAGTAATCTCAAATGGCCCAAGATTTAGGTTATAAAATAATCTTTTAGAAATTGTTGAAACACTTACACCAAGATCACAAAGTGCAGCTATCTCATTAACTCTTATATCTATCTTAATAGTGGGTTCAAATATATCATCAAGTTTAGTTGGAAGTTTCACAGCTAATTTTCTGTAATAAATTTCAAATTCATGTACCTTTATGGCCACTTGATTTATGAATTGTTGGTATATGGCCTCATTACCTTCTTCTATATCAGGTTCTTCATAGTGATCATCTTAGTGAAATCTTCCACAGTGTAATCTGGAGATGGAGCATTGCTATTATCTAGATCTTTAGGTGATTCATCTTTATTTTCAACCCTCATCATCTTGAGGTCTTCAACCTAGGGATTTCCTGCAAACCTTTCAAGTATTAGTTTTTGCATCTCATCTATTTTCCCCAATTGCGCCTCCACAGTCGTTGTTCTCTCATGTAGAGCATGCACATCATTTCTAATAGTAAAAGCTTAATTAGACAGGTTACGAATAATTGTATCATGGTTCTTCGTGATTTGGATAATGATATTATTTTGTTCAGTTTGAGCTTTTATAAAATACTTGAAAGAATTGTCAAGTTGGTGATTACCATAGTTTGCTCCATTACTAATACTAAAATTGTTGTTGTTTGGAGCATCAGCAGGATTAGAAAAATTACTTTTGAAAGTTCAAGCCATAATTTTGATTTTTCCATGCACGGTTATAAGGGTTATGAGCAATAAAATCCACTTCTTCAATAGTAGTATTGGTGATGGCATTTACTTAGGTATCTTTCTTACCCTTGATAATATATAATAGCTCATCTACCTTTGTATTAAATTATTCATTCTTCTCTTCGGTGATTGAGTTCACCTTACTTGAGGATGATATTTCTACATACCATTGGGAATAGTTGCTCTACATATCATTAAGAAGTTGTTTGGCCACATCTATCGGCTTGCTCATCAATGTGCCTCCAGTTGAAGTGTAAAGCATAGACTTAGACATTGTATTAGGACCAGTATAAAATAAATGGAGGATTAACCATTACTTCCATCCCATGGTTGGGACAACTCATTCTGGATTCCTTCATCCTCTCTCACGCAAGCGCTAGTGGTTCTGATCTTCCTGCCTAAAGCATGTAATTAATGTTAGATCTATGTCGCATAGTCTTAGTTGGAGGGAAAACCTTGGTCATAAAAATGTTAGTGCATTCCTCCCATGAAGTAATAGTGCCCTAAGACAAAGCTAACAACCAATCTTTTGCTTTTCCTCTAAGTGAGAAAGAAAATAAATGCAACTTGACCACATTAGAGTCAACATCCTTTATGCACATAATATCGCATATCTCAGTAAATGTACTTAAGTGCAAACCTGAATCCTCAGCAGCCAAGACTTCAAATTGGTTCCGTTGAACCAAACGCAAAACTTTAGGCTTAATTTCATAATTTTCCACCGTGACAACGGGCTAAAGCTTAATTTGTGCCATAGTGCCAATTTTTTTTTGGTGTTTTTGAATAAGAAAAGTAACAAGACAAGTTCCTATTTTTTCTATGGTTTTTGAATCAATGGTAAACTAATGAGAATATATAAACTAGAACAAAAATAAAATAAACTAACAAGGTCTCTAATAACCTTACCAGGATAGCGAATTGCTTCCCCGACAACGGCGTCAGAAAAGCGTTGATACCTTCAATCCAGATTACGGATGAAGTATTGTAGCTTTTTCCCTAGAAGACTTAGGTTTATCAAACCTTGGAAAACACTTGTTGATGGTTCAGAAACGCCTACAAGACTTGCTAGTTTGTTTTACCTTATGTTTATCAGACCTTTCTAGTTTACGCTGTATCTTGGGTTGTGTCAATGGATGGAGATATGCCAGGGTTGAGGTTTCACCCGTAGCTATGCATACATATGCGATAAAGATAAAATTAAGCACATTCATGTGTAAGTGACCTAACACAACTATGATTTCTGGATAGCACATCCGTAAATACTATAGCCCCTGCAAGCCACATGCATAACATATAGTCTCTTGGTCCAACCATTATATCACGAACTACCGGGCTATGAACGATTATTAAGTGAAATACATACGAAAGCATCAAGAGTTATAATGTTGTTGTTGTTCCCAAATGGATCACTAAACAACTATTGTACTCCCCTTGTTGTCACTGAGTTTCACACGTAGGCACCGGTTACCACACATCTCACCTCGAACCTTGATCAATACTCAGGGTCTTGGGAACCTGACATTTCCTTAGATTGAGGTAAGAGACAATGATACAAATACAAATGTACTATGAAATGACCATACAATATTCCCATGTAATTAGATGCTCATAATTGATGCAAGGCTACTCCTCAACCTGCATCTCGTGAGGACTACTCACTAATAATAATAAGATCAAGGATAGAAAATATTGTAGAATTACTTAGATCAATACCAAATATCCTTACAAGGTCGCCAATCGAGGACATCTCAAATACAAGTTATGGATAAGGCTATGAGATAGGATGGAGATGATGAACTATGGTGGTGGTGAAGTGGTGGATCTTCGTCGGGTGATTTATAATGCAGTCTGAGAAATGGTGGCCGTCCTATGGCGGCTGGGGGTCTCGAAATATAAAGGTGTTTTCATGAAAGTTGCTCCGTTTTGACCTAGCGTAGGCGCTATCAGGTGGTACGGGCGCGCGGTATGGGCAAGCCCCGCCCGTACCAGCGTTGTTAACACTTCTGGAATTCCCTCTTCAACCCTAGTTGAGTTGGGAGTATTGGTAACACATGATTCTTCCTTACTTGCACCAGATTTCGCAATAAAAATGTGATTTCCAGCATCACAAAATTTAAAACAAGGATTTACACATCAATTCCAGTTTCATTATGTCTAAGCCGATGGTGATATCGGCCTGATATAATCTGGATTATTTTCAAACCTATCTGAATCTCAATCCAGATGCATTAAATAATTTAGAGTATCAACTTCGACATAAGACCACCTCAAACCGGAAACACCAACCAGAGCTCGAGCACCAGGAAGCATAAATTTTGAACATCAAAATATTCTCTATTCTTTCCATTTCGAAAAATCCTTATAATTATTCTTGCACATATAGGTCTGTATGTGTATATTTTTTTATAGAATAATGTTCTCATATATGAAATACACAAAAATTTAAAATGTGGAGACAATATTCAAAAATAATAATGCTTACTTAGAGCAACAACTTTTTGCGAATTTTCTGCAGCCTAAAATATAAGGTATTCTTCAACAAATTTACATCTTAATGAATATGTAAATAAATTCAGGTTTTTCTCGAAATTTGAAATACCGACTTATGTTTTTCGAAAATGCCGGGTTCCTTAGATCCTAGGGTCCACATCAGTGCTTTCTGTCCAAGACGACTTTAGCAAAATCGCTTATAAAATAAATAAAATAATACAATATCTCAAACATACTAAGGCTATATATTTATTCCTGCTTGCTTATTGTCATGCAGATTTCATCTACGTTGCACTGAACCCTATGAAGTGCAACTTGCTACTCCCTCCGATCCATATTAATTGACTTCAATATGGATGTATCTAGAACTAAAATATGTCTAGATTCATGCATATTAGAGTCAATTAATATGAACCGGAGGGAGTAGTAATATATCCTTGTTAGATCTGAAACTGCATTTGTCGTGGCTGTTAAGGAAAGGGAGCAAACTAGACCTGATATTTTTGTATATGACAAAGCGCTTTGCATGAAACAGATTAAAGGAGGAGCAAAAGGCAAAAGGAGGATCGATGGGCCGGAGAAGGAAACGAGGAAGAAAACGATGCATACTTAGGTAGGACGCGGAAAGCTGTTTCGATCTTTTTTGTTAGGAAGATGTTTTCAATCTCAATTAGTTTTTTCATTCTTCTCATTACGTGCGCACTAGCAAGAGCCCGATGGCGACCCAGAAAATCTGAGCTCTCGGTGCCAAGTGCGCAGATAAAACGCCTTTCCATCTCAAATACGCATGGCATGCATCTCAACCTATAAAAAGTGCTCAGTTAATGATATCTCTCCAACCATTTTTGGACGAACTTGACCTACCTATCTACATCTTTCCGATCCATGAACACAAAAACAATGAAACCACTGTGTTGTGTTGTTTGCAAGTACACACAGCTGCACAGCAAAGTAAGAGATATATATATTACTGTATTAGCAGCAGACTGTTAGTTCGTTTGTTATTCCTGGTTGCAGTCTCCACTAACGCCATCGGTTTTTTATATGTACCAACCGTAAAAGACAGATCAGATTTTGTCCAATCAAAAGCTAGTAAGTGCTCAACCGGCCAACCAAATTGGGTGTTGCAGAATCGTTTAAGTTGACTCCCTTCTTTTCAAGTTGTTTTATTCCAAAGTCAAAACTGTTCGGCAACAAGTACACAGAACAATGAAACAAGAATCGACAGTTCCTAACATGCGAAATAGGAAGCAGAGCAGTCGAGCATAATCGATACCAGAAAATCTCGCAATTATTCAGTCCACCCAACTTCATAATCGTGCAAAAGAAAGGAGAAGTGAATTCTCTAAAGAATAAGGGAGATGAGAAAAATACAACTATTTTCAGTTGAACTCGACAGAAACTTGTCCTGGAATGGCCTCTGCTTTTGTCCTGTAGGTAGAAACAGCGAAGCGAGCTACCAATTGGGACCAAATTCATCGCAAAAAAAAAAAACTACTCCCCCACTCGATACCTTTTAGGGTTTTAGATTTAAATTTATACTAAAACCTAACAATTATTATGGTTCGGATGGAGTATTTTGTGAAATTGTGCCTTGTGCAACTGTACATCTGGCGGCTCTCTCATTAGATGCACAAAATATGTTTCCGTTGGTTAAGTGTTCTGTACTTCTCACCTTTTCCATGAGCTTTGCATAGTAGGTGAACAATGTACAAATGGCATCAGATATCAGGCTTAAGACTCGCAAACACAGTTTTAATTATAAACTGATCCATTTTATATATGTCAACATTTAGGTATGAGCAATGGACAAGTTGGGATGCAACAAAGGAACTTTGACAGAGCACGAAAAGAGTAGTGAGATGCACACTAGGTTAACTCATACGCGGGTAACCAAAAACGTCTCGAGTGTCTCCAAAAGTCACGTCTGCTGCTTAAACAAGCAAATCTCAAGAATAAAGCTGAACTAATAGAAAATTATTTAGCAGCCTTTACAAGTAGATCACAACTTACAATTCGATTTACCATTCTATTGGTAAATTAAAATATATCTCAAGAAAAGTTTGGTGGAACAAGAGAGCGGCACCCTCTTCTGTTGCCTAGTTACACCAATTAAATTGCCTGATTATGTCGTGGAAAATAAGATAACAATTTACCATTTTATAAGGAGCAAACCGACCAAAATCGAATATAACCACCCTTGTCACTCGTCATTGAGCACGGTAACCTCAAGGACACATGGCTGTCCTGGCTACCAACACCATTGCACATACATAGAAACCCCACAACAAATAAGATCGTCGTCAAGGTTGCCAACAGTTATCATCATCACCACTCCACAAGTTCGTAACTCGCAGTTCGATGCAGAATAAGGCCAACAATGAAGTTCTTATAGCAATTGGCACTGATGTCCCGTTAGTCCATGCTAAGCAGTCGGCCGCACACATGGAAGACTGGTAGCTTGATTTTGATGACGAGCTCTCAAATGGAGATATGAAACACTAGCGCTAATGAAGACCTTTAAAACCGTACATCCCATCACAACTCATTACCACCATTCGGACGACGTCGTCCCAACAGCTTCTATTTCCCACTACATAGAAGCCCAACACGAAGAACTGTTGGATCCGTTGGAAAGCTCAATATAGCTCAAAAATGGCTCCATTTCTTTTATTATTATATAGGAAATGGAGATTTAGATAAAAAATTGGCTCCATTTCCGTCCCAAAATTTCCAGAAAATTTCATACAAAAATTCTATGTTCAATATAGAACATAGGAAAACCATGTTCATATCCAAATAAATATTGTAATAAATTATATGATGCAATAGGACTTTGTATAGGCACTTAATTAAATAAATCCCAAAAGAAATGATTTAGGGCTTATGAAGTGCCCAAATTAGTTCCTATGAGTTCCAAATGATGCTCAAATCATGTGATGCATATGAATGTTACACTTAGAAAGCATGGAAACATCCCATCTTATTTTTTCACAAGTTGCAAATTTCCATAACCCCTAACTTTTTGTTGGTAGAAACTTAGCCCCATAGTGTACATGTCCAAGAAAATCCAAATTTATTTTCAAACATTTCACAATGGATTTGAAGTCTCGGACACTGTTCTTCTACACCTTCTCGCGGATGCTTGCTTTTCACAGCTGTTCTTGCCAATGTTATAACCTACTAGCTACTAGCTCGAAGATATTTTTACATTTTCTTGTACACATCTACTTCATAGAAATTGCTACTACCAAAGGAGAAGGGCTGGTCCTTTGATTTTGAGGGCTCTAGGGCATCACGACACCAAGGCCCCCTATTCACAGTAATGAACCTTCCGTATAGATAGGGGCAATTGCCCCCCCCCCCCCTACACACACTCAATAAAATTCCTTAAATATATATATCTATAAAAAATTATGCTAAAATTTAAAATTAATAAAAGTTTTAGCATGATTGATGTTATTGGTTCCCACAACAGTCTATGTCAAATATACCTGGCCATGTCTCGGGCCGGGCCGAAAAAAGCCCGACGGTAAAAAATTAGGCCCAAGCCTGGCCCGGCCAGGCCCGACCAAATACCCATGAAGCCCGTTGGCTGTCGGGCCGCGGGCTAGGCCGTAGTGTTAAATGCGTTTTTTGAGCTACCCAGGCCCGACCCGGCCCGACTATTGAGCCAACATTTTCAGGCCCAAGCCTGGGTTTTTCGGGCCAGGCTTCGGGCCGGGCCTCGGGCCAGGCTGCCCATGGCCAGGCATGATGTCAAGCACGGTCACTTGGTGAGACACAAAAGACTTTAAATCCGTAGCATTGACATAAGTGATCCATAAATTTTGAAGTACTTTGTTTTTTGAGTAAGAGGAGTCAGAATAGAGACATGATAAGCCATAACTTAGACCATCTCTTAACTGCTGGACCTCAAAAGCAAAAAATTGTATGTACATACAATTTTTTGCCCGGGCCATAGCTCATGGGGGCAAAGGAATACGGCCCTGCAAAGGAGTCCCCGTTGCGACTTTTGTTTGGCCCAACGACAAAGGCCCTCCAGCTTCACCATTGGCTGCGCATGGAAGAAAAGCATAAGCAAAACCCATCGTGGACTCGTGCACGCGGCGTACCACGGCACGACGCACCAATACCAGCTCCATCCGTCCATCCATCGCGCACACCGCATGGGAGGGGAGGCAGGCCCCACGTGCCCGCCCACTGCTCCAGCTATAAGTAGCCGCGCTTATCCCACTTCGCCTCCACCCACCTTAACCTCTCTGTCTCTCACACAAGCACGCACGCACAAGGCTAGCTAGCTGCGACCTGTGCGCCGTCTCGCCGGAGCTTGGCGTTCGAACAGTACGTTGCACGAGCCGGTCATCCGGGTTTGCTTGTGCGCTCCTGTGACATGACGACGAGCCAGGACGTGGTCGTTTCGGAGATGGGCATTGGGGCGGGCGGGGCGGCGATGCCGGGCTCCGGCGCCACGGGCCTCTTCGCGTGCCGGAGCGCCGCCAGCGCAGCCGGAGCCATGTCCATGCGGCAGACGTACCTCGACCTTGCTGCCGCCGCCGCCGCGGCGCGCTCCGCGAGCTGCACCTGGGTCGAGGCCATGCGCGCCTCCTCGCCCACCCGCTCCCGCGCCGGCGCCGCCGCCTCCGACGTCGACGACCTCACGGCCTGGATGGTCAGTTCCTGCACTCGTGCTCCTCCCCTTGGTCTTGCCACCGCGGCATTACTGTGGCCCTCCATGCCGGTGTTCTAACTTCTAACCTTTTCTTTGGTCTCATGAGCAGAGGAAGCACCCGTCGGCGCTGGGCAAGTTCGAGCAAATCGCAGCCGCGTCCAAGGGGAAGAAGATCGTCATGTTCCTGGACTACGACGGCACCCTCTCGCCCATCGTCGCCAACCCCGACGCCGCCTACATGAGCGACGCGGTTAGTCACTCGCCGTCGCCGCCCGCAACACTCCACTTCAAATGGACGGCCTTCCCCGGCCTGAAAAAACCATACATATTTCCTGAACGATGTCGTCTCTCCTGTGCGCAGATGAGGGCTGCGGTGCGCGACGTGGCGAAGCACTTCCCGACGGCGATCGTCAGCGGGCGGTGCCGCGACAAGGTACATTCCCCGTGCAACTACTGCTCTCTGCCCCGCGCGCGTGCGTATATCCGGTGACTATTTTGGCTTATGTACGTGTGTTGTTGCGTGTAGGTGTACAACTTCGTCGGCCTCTCCGAGCTCTACTACGCCGGCAGCCACGGCATGGACATCAAGGGACCGAGCTCCAATGTATGACCAGTGTTCTGCCCTCTTCTTCTCCATAATCTAGTAGCTACAAGTGGCTAAGTAATCTTTTTTACTACTCTCGCTGACTAATCTGCTCCCGTGCCAATCTGCAGCCCGAGTCTGTCCTATGCCAACCTGCAAGCGAGTTCCTCCCCGTGATCGATGAGGTACTTCAATCAGTTTAACTTGTCCACTAGTGTTTAGTTATCTACTGCTAGCTCTTCTTGATTAGTCGATGAACACACAATGAGGAGTCTAATATATGGCTGTGAATCACATTTTTGTCAGGTGTACAAGCTGCTGGTGGAAAAGACCAAGTCCACACCTGGAGCCAATGTGGAGAACAACAAGTTCTGCCTGTCCGTCCATTTCAGATGTGTAGATGAAAAGGTAGGAAAGCCCTACTCTATCTCGGGCTCGGGATACCAGGCCACTTGCCACTTAATTTAACAGGCGTGCCGCATCATGTGCGGTTAATTTATCTATCTATCCATCTTCCTCGTCTGAACCACTCATCCCTCCCCTGAAACGCATGCAGAGATGGAACTTCCTGGCGGAGCAGGTCAAGGCCGTGATCAAGGACTACCCCATGCTGAAGCTCACGCAAGGGAGGAAGGTGAGTCTTGTTTATTCGTTTACTACGTACACTGTTGTCTGTTGATAAACTCAGCATCAGTTGACATTTCCTTGTGAAGATCTTCATCAAAGATTGCAACTTTTTAATTTGCATAGGTCTTCGAGCTGAGGCCGAGCATCATGTGGGACAAGGGCAAGGCCCTGGAGTTCCTGCTGGAGTCGCTGGGGTTCGCCAACTCCAGCGACGTCCTGCCGGTGTACATCGGCGACGACCGCACGGACGAGGACGCCTTCAAGGTGCTGAGGAAGAGGGGCCAGGGCGTGGGGATCCTGGTGACCAAGTCCGCCAAGGAGACCAGCGCCTCCTACTCCCTCCAGGACCCCGGCGAGGTCATGGAGTTCTTGCTCCGGCTCGTCGAGTGGAGCCGAATCAGGTCGTCGTCGCCGGCCATGATCCGGCCGCGAGTATAACGTGCTAGCCAGTAGAGATCGATCTAGGACGCGATGGACACCGGTCAATCGGTCGATCCCAAACATCGGTGTCCAATCCAATCATGCAAACATACCCCACCGTGCACCTACATTTTTCTCTCTGATGATTTCTGTGGTGGTCACCGAGAGGACGACGCAGCTAGCTGGGGGAGCTCCAGCATGCACTGTGGGAGCTGCGGCAAGCAAGCGTGCGCGCACAGCTACTTCCCCGGCACTACTACTACTAGTAGATCCACCACTACTGCTATCCTTGTTGTTTTTGGTCCCATGGGCTTGGAAGGCATATGCAAAGCTACCTGCCACTCCTAGACCCTCACCGAGAAAGAAGCTTCTTGTTGGCTCTATTATTTCAGCCCCAGTGTATGTAACTAGTTAGCTAGCTAGGATCCACTCAGTTCGTCCTCTTGCTTGTTCAGTGCCTACCTATCCCTGTAAAATGCTGTAATGGAAATTAATATAGTCATCTATCATTTCGTACGATCTCTCCTGGACACCTGGTTCGATGCTATTCATTTTGTCATTTACCGCCTTTCATTTTGGCGATCCTCTCGTGGCTTTAAAGATACTCCCTCAGTTTCATAATTACCGTCCTAGTTTCAGTTTAACTTCGTTCCATAATTCTTGTTGTGGTTTTAGTTCAATAACAAGAAGAATATGAAACTGAGGGAGCATTATACAGTGATACCATATCTGAGCACGAACCTTAAGAAAACAAAGGTTGCAGCCGTACAAAGACCTCTGCAGGAGGCATGTGAAGGCCCTGTTGCGTGATCTCCCTGCAAGATCACTTGCCTGTACTAATCGTGACAATTAGCTCCCGTTAATCTCGCAGGATATACTTTTACAATCTGGCTGCTGATTCGTGGCAAGCATGCAGCTGTGATGAATGGCCACATTGCCAAGCTAGCAGGGGTGGCTTCTGTTTGTTTTCTCGGCCTGTATTGTACTGCGGGAGCAGCCTATATAGAGATGGTGATTTGTAATGGGTGCCAGATGATCCATCAGATCTACACCAACCTATACAAACTCACGCAGTGGATTCCATGATTCCGTGACCGGGACATGCATACAATAGGGCGGCCGGCCGGCTCATCCAGCCATGCCGATGCTGTGGTCCTACGTATGACCTAATAACTTACTAAGCTTGCTGCTCAGTAGTGTGCATTGTCTACACGCCTGTGCATCTGTTTAATATTCAGGGTAAGTTCATGATATGATCAGACTGCCCGGTAAAGTATCCTGCCACGGAGCTGATTAAGCACGTCCTAATTAACAACCTCTGGAGCCTGTGGACTTGATTAGGCCGCAACTCCCATCTACATGACCCATCATTAGTAGCTCGATCAATGATTAATCAATCACCGGTAGATGCATTAAGTCAGTGATGAAGACTTCCTCTCTAGCTACCCTCTGTCCAGATGGTTCCTCACAATGATTCGATTCCATCGATGCATATTCTCATGTGGTCTCGCTAGCTCGCATGGTAGTACATTTCCAGAGCACTAGCTCATGTTCTAGTGCTACAAAAGCCCAGCCCTACTTCTTAAAATGTTCACCTTTTTAATCAGCAATCTTATGGATGCAAGCCAAGAAGAGTTGACTGCTGGGGGGCCACCGGTATATCATTGGTGTGTTTTACTGACAGGCATCCATCGTGCCACTACCTCTTTTTCCCTGCCCCCAAAAGAAGGTTTCCTATGACGCCAAAGGAGTAAATGCACCTGCAAATGGAAGCATTGCCAATCAGATACACACACACACAATAATGCACCTTCTGTGGACCAATATTATCAGTAGCTTCTTTGGTACCCGTTTGTCCTGCATGCATTGCATACACACATGAATATAAGTTACTGTACACACAATGTATGCAACACTTGAGCATACACAAGTCTAGGTTCGGGATAGAAATCTTGTTTATATATGAATCACTATAAAGCTAGAAGATGAACTAACTAGCATCGTTTTGGAGAAGCCTTTTCGAAGTCAGGGTTAGCTGAGATTGTTGATGTGAGTCCCTCTTTGTTTCGCCGAGGTCTTTGTTCCGCCTGTGTGCATCGTTAATAGACTTGCTCTAGTAATTATATTGTTGCAGAGACTTTGTGTAATCGATATGTTTTTGGTATTAGTACATTACCATTATTTAAAAAACTACATCATGCCCTCCATGTCCTCCATCCAGTTCTATGATCAACTTGATCCCTACATCTTCCCCACCTCTCTCCTTAAGTAGGTTGCATGGTCGTTGGGTCGAGAGTGTAATGATGCCTGCGCCTATTCATTGGTCGTTGGGTCCCATATGTCAAGGAGCCCAACATGGCCCTCTTGTTGTCATCTTGCAGCGAGGCTTCCCGCCTTCCCCCCAATTCTCAGCACCCGGAAAGCGCCCATGAAGAGCAATCTTCTCTTCCCAAGTATTAGGCATGTTTGAGAGTCGGAGCAATGGACATGCATTTGCTTGATCATGGGTAGTGAAGTATAGCCACTAGGACAAGAGGAATGTGAACACCAACTAGAAGATCAAGCAGTAAAGTCGTACCTGTGAGAAGAGTCCGCAATAGATGGCATGCATGGAAGACCAGCTTGTGACTCACACAAGAAGATACCGATGTTGGAATGTACGGTGCTGCTTGAAACTTCATTACCCACTTGGAAGGGGTAAAAAGTATGATTCTTGTTGGCATGGTATTCTATCTGATGGTGTGCTATGTTGAGATGTTTTAAGAGCTTATGTCTCACTAGTTGTGCGATTGTTAGGACACTCACCATTGAGGGTGGCTTAGAAGAAATTTTCTAACCAACATCCTTGATCTTGATCTTTTTTGAGTCTTGTAGCTCCATGAAAGCTAAAACACTAACAAAAGATTTTTCTGTCATGCAGAGTTAAATAACAAAATGTTCGCATTTCATGGGAAAACCCATAAGTATATGTAAATACATGGTTAGAACTTTATATATGATGTAAATATGAAGGAATATGACCTAATAAACTACAAAGTTTATGGATAAATTTTACTTGCATCAACATCCCCAACCTTAACTTATGCTCCTCGTCGAGCATAAGGTGATAAAATAACATGGACTTTACAGTTTATTATCATTAGTTGTATGGTTTGAATGATTATTGTTGCTCAAGGTGCAAGAAAGTATTGAGAATCAAAAAAAATTAAACAATCATATCATGAAGTAGTAGTTCACATATAACAAGAAGATAATTAGAAACCATAGTAACTCTTGCACCATAACAACTTTCAAGATCCTGATGAACAATGTTGCAAACTTTTTGTGCAAATTGGTGCTTTTTTGCTTTTACCTCTATATTGGTCTAGAATATATTGTAAAAGACATGTGTCTTTTGACTGAAGTAGAAGTAGGCTTAGACCTTTACAGAGGGAAGCACCACTATAGAAAAGGCACCAATCCCCAGCCGATGTTTTGGACAGCATAAGCAAAAACTTACATGTAAATGTTTTTTGGCCAGCGGATGGGCTTTGATGGCGGCAAAGCTGGCACATACATTTTTGCCACGGTAGATCCCTTATGGGTAGATAACTATGTCATGATAGGTCGTAAGAGTGACCCGCGCATCTAAATGTCATGCTAGTTCATGATGGGATTCGTAGCATAGAAAATAAAAATTTTCCTACCGCAAGAACGAAAACACAAGCCAAGATCTAATCTAGTAGACGGTAGCAACGAGAAGATCAAGAGACTAACCCTCGAAGATCGCAAAGCTTAACAAGATTAGATCTCGTGGTGGATGTAGTCGATCACTTGCCTCTTGCAAAAGCGCGTAGAAGATCTTGACGGTGCCACAATCGGGCAGCACCTCCGTACTCGGTCACACGTTCGGTGTTGATGACGACGTCCTCCTCCCCGTTCCAGCGGGCAGCGGAAGTAGTAGATCCTCCTCGGAATCCCGGCAGCACGACGGCGTGGTGGCGGTGGTGGTGGAGAACTCCTGCAGGGCTTCTCCTATGCGTTGCGGGGGTAGTATGTGGAGGAGGGGCGCTAGGGTTTGGGGAGAGGGGGGTCTTGGGCGCCGACCACTAAGGGGGTGCGGCCAAGAGGGATTTGGTGTGGCCGGCCCCCTCCCCTTGCTCCTCATTATATAGGTGGAAACCCCCAAGAGTTGGACTCCAAGTCTTCGAATAAGACCCGAAACCAAAACTTGCCATAAGGACGAAACCTACCCAAGGTGGGACTCCTACTCAAGGTGGGACTCCCACCCCTTCCTTGGGGGGGTGGCCGGCCACCATGGTGGAGTCCACCTGGGACTCCTCCCCCTTAGGGTTGGCCGGCCATGCTAGGTGGAGTCCCTCCGGGACTCCACTTTCTATGGTGATTTCTTCCGGACTTTTCTAAAACCTTCCATAAATTCACCGGATCATTTCCAAACTAGGAAAGTGACTTCCTATATATGAATCTTATTCTCCGGACCATTCCGGACCATACTTGTATTTGATATGTCCTCACGATTGGCGACCTTGTAAGGATATTTGGTATTGATCTAAGTGATTCTACAACATTTTCTATCCTTGATCGTATTATTATTAGTGAGTAGTCCTCACGAGATGCAGGTTGAGGAGTAGCCTTGCAGCAATTATGAGCATCTAATTACATGGGAATATTGTATGGTCATTTCATAGTAGATTTGTATTTGTATCATTGTCTCTGACCTCAATCTAAGGAAATGTCAGGTTCCCAAGACCCTGAGTATTGATCAAGGTTCGAGGTGAGATGTGTGGTAACCGGTGCCTACATGTGAAACTCAGTGACAACAAGGGGAGTACAATAGTTGTTTACTGATCCATTTGGGAACAACAACAACATTATAGCTCTTAATGCTTTCGTATGTATTTCACTTAATATTTGTTCATAGCCCGGTAGTTCGTGATATAATGGTTGGACCAAGAGACTATATGTTATGCATGTAGCTTGCAGGGGCTATAGTATTTATGGATGTGCTATCTAGAAATCATAGCTGTGTTCGGTCATTTACACATGAATGTGCTTAACTTTATATTTATCTCATATGTATGCATAGCTACGGGTGAATCCTCAATCCTGGCATATGTCCATCCATTGACACAACCCAAGATACATCGTAAACTAGAAAGGTCTGGTAAACATAAGATAAAACAAACTAGCAAGTCTTGTAGATATTTCTGAACAATCAGCAAGTGTTTCCCAAGGTTTGATAAACCTAAGTCTTCTAGGAAAAAAGCTACAATACTTCATCCGTAATCTGGATTGAAGGTATCAACGCTTTTTCTGGCGCCGTTGTCGGGGAAGCAATTCGCTATCCTGGTCAGGTTATTAGAGACCTTGTTAGTTTATTTTATTTTTGTTCTAGTTTATATATTGTTATTAGTTTACCATTGATTCAAAAACCATCGAAGAAATAGGAACTTGTCTTGTTACTTTTCTTATTCAAAAACACCAAAAAAATTGGCACTATGGCACAAATTAAGCTTGCGGAATATGCTACCCCTAAGAATGATTTTATGTGTGCACCTATTATTTAGCCCGTTGTCACGGTGGAGAATTATGAAATTAAGCCTAAAGTTTTGCGTTTGGTTCAACGGAACCAATTTGAAGTCTCGGCTGCTAAGGATTCAGGTTTGCACTTAAGTACATTTACTGAGATATGCGATATGATGTGCATAAAGGATGTTGACTCTAATGTGGTCAAGTTGCATTTATTTTCTTTCTCACTTAGAGGAAAAGCAAAAGATTGGTTGTTAGCTTTGTCTTAGGGCACTATTACTTCATGGGAGGAATGCACTAACATTTTTATGACCAAGGTTTTCCCTCCAACTAAGACTATGCGACTTAGATCTAACATTAATTACATGCTTTAGGCAGGAAGATCAGAACCACTAGCGCTTGCGTGAGAGAGGATGAATGAATCCGTAATGAGTTGTCCCAACCATGGGACAACTGTAATGGTTAATCCTCCATTTATTTTATACTAGTCATAATACAATGTCTAAGTCTATGCTTTACACTTCAACTGGAGGCATATTAATGAGCAAGCCGATAGATGTGGCCAAACAACTTCTTAATGATATGCAGAGCAACCATTCCCAATGGTATGTAGAAATATCATCCTGAAGTAAGGTGAACTCAATCACCGAAGAGAAGAATGAATAATTTACTACAAAGGTAGATGATCTATTATATATTATCAAGGGTAAGGAAGATACCAAGTAAATGCCATCACCAATACTACTATTGAAGAAGTGGAATTTATTGCTCGTAACCCTTATAACCGTGCATGGAAAAATCAAAATTATGGCTTGAACTTTCAAAAGCAATATTCTAATCCTGCAGATGCTTCAAACAACAACAATTTTAGTATTAGTAATGGATCAAACTATGGTAATCACCAACTGATGGGATTCGTAGCATAGAAAACAAAAATTTTCCTACCGCAAGAACGAAAACACAAGCCAAGATCCAATCTAGTAGATGGTAGCAACGAGAAGATCATGAGACTAACCCTCGAAGATTTCCAAAGCCTAACGAGATTAGATCTCATGGTGGATGTAGTCGATCACTTGCCGCTTGCAAAAGCGTGTAGAAGATCTTGACCGCTTGCAAAAGCGCGTAGAAGAACTTGACGGTGCCACAATCGGGCAGCACCTCCGTACTCGGTCACACGTACGGTGTTGATGAAGACGACGTCCTCCTCCCTGTTCCAGCGGGCAGCGGAAGTAGTAGATCCTCCTCGGAATCCCGGCAGCACGACGGCGTGGTGGCGGTGGTGGTGGAGATCTCCGGCAGGGCTTATACGGGAGAGGTGGTGGAGGAGGAGAGGCTAGGGTTTGGGGAGAGGGGCTTGGGCGCCAGCCACAAAGGGGGGCGGCCAAGGTGGGAGACAAGAGTGGCCAGCCACCTCCCCTATGCCCCTCATTATATAGGTGGAAGACCCCAAGAGTTGGATCCCAAGTCTTCGAATAAGACCCCAAAAGAAAACCTACCTTATGTAGGAAACCTACCCAAGGAGGGAGTCCTACTCAAGGTGGGACTCCCACCTTTCCTTGGTGGGGGGGTTGGCCGGCCACCCTTGGTGGAGTCCACCTGGGACTCCCCCACTAGGGTTTGGCCGGCCATGGATGTGGAGTCCCTCCGGGACTCCTCCTTCCATAGTGCCTTTATTCTGGACTTTTCTAGAACCTTCTAGAACCTTCCATAAATGCATCGGATCATTTCCAAACTTGGAATATGACTTCCTATATATGAATCTTATTCTCCGGACCATTCCGGAACTCCTCGTGATGTCCTGGATCCCATCCGAGACTCCGAACAAAACTTCGAACTCCATTCCATATTCCATATCTACTTAAACGACATCAAACCTTAAGTGTGTCACCCTACGGGACTTCTCTCCGACCAATAACCAATAGCGGGATATGGACATCCATAATGGCTCCCACATATTCAACGATGACTTAGTAATCGAATGAACCATTTACATACGATACCGATTCCCTTTGTCACGCGATATTTTACTTGTCCGAGGTTTGATCATCGGTATCTCTATACCTTGTTCAACCTCGTCTCCAACAAGTACTCTTTACTCGTACCGTGGTATGTGATACCTTATGAACCATTCATATGCTTGCAAGCTAATCAGATGACATTCCACCGAGAGGGCCCAGAGTATATCTATCCGTCATCGGGATGGACAATATCCCACTCTTGATCCATATGCCTCGACTCATACTTTCCGAATACTTAATCCCACCTTTATAACCACCCATTTACGCGATGGCGTTTGATGTAATCAAAGTACCCTTCCGGTATAAGTGATTTACATGGTCTCATGGTCGAAGGATTAGGTAACTATGTATCGGAAAGCTAATAGCAACTTGAACTTAATGACGTGATCTTATGCTACGCTTAATTGGGTGTGTCCATTACATCATTCATTTAATGACATAACCTTGTTATTAATAACATCCAATGTTCATGATCATGAAACTATGATCATCTATTAATCAACAAGCTAGTTATACAAGAGGCTTACTAGGGACTCACAATAAATGACTAGTGGGTCCAATGCACTAGGAACCACACCAAGCTCAACAATGAACCTCTTCATCCATACCGCTTCCGATGAAGCCTCCGAAGCCACTATGTATTCCGATTCAGTTGAAGACTTCGCCACCGTGCACTGCTTGGAGCTACACCAGCTTACTGCAGCACCATTCAATATAAACACGTACCCAGACTGAGACTTAGAGTCATCAGGATCAGTGTTCCAAATTGCATTGGTGTAACTGGTTACAACGAGCTCTTGGTCACCGCCATAACAAAGAAACATATCCTTAGTTCTTTTCAAGTACTTCAGGATATTCTTGACCGTTGTCCAGTGTTCCATTCCTGGATCACTGATATCTGCTGGTCAAACTAACAACATGTGCGATATCCGGTCTGGTACACAGCATGGCATACATGATAGAGCCTACTGCCTAGGCATAGGGGATCTTGTTCATCCTCTCTCTTTCTTCTGCCGTAGCCGGACCTTGAGTCTTAGTCAAGACCTTACCTGGCAACATCGGTAAGAACCCTTTCTTACTTTCATCCATTCTAAACTTCTTTAGAATCTTGTCCAGGTATGTACTCTGTGAAAGCCCTATTAGGCGTCTTGATTTATCTCTATAAATCTTGATGCCTAAAATGTACGTGATGACCCACAAGTATAGGAGATCGCAACAGTCGTCGAGGGAAGTAAAACCCAATTTATTGATTCGACACAAGGGGAGACAAAGAATACTTGTAAGCCTTAACAGCGGAGTTGTCAATTCAGCTGCACCTGGAAACAGACTTGCTCGCAAGAGTTTATCAGTAGCAACAGTTTTATAGCAGTAGGAATAGTGAAATAACGAGCGATGAAGTAAAGACAGCGAAATGATTATAGTACAAGCAGGATTAAAATACTGTAGGCACAGGGATGGATGAACGGGCGTTGCATGGATGAGAAAATTCATATAACAATCATGGTAGGGCATTTGCGGATAATAATAAAGCGGTATCCAAGTACTAATCAATCCATAGGCATGTGTTCCCTATATAGTCGTACGTGCTCGCAATGAGAAACTTGCACAACATCTTTTGTCCTACCAGCTGGTGGCAGCCGGGCCTCTAGGGAAACTACTGGAAATTAAGGTACTCCTTTTAACAGAGTACCGGAGCAAAGCATTAACACTCCGTGAGCACATGTGATCCTCACATCACCGCCTTCCCCTCCGGTTGTCCCAATTTCCGTCACTTTGGGGCCTCGGGTTCCGGACGACAACGTGTGTATACAACTTGCGAGTAAGATCATAAAACAACGCATATCATGATGAAACAATAACATGTTCAGATCTGAGATCATGGCACTCGGGCCCTAGTGACAAGCATTAAGCATAACAAGTTGAAACAATATCATAAAAGTACCATCTACGGATACTAGGCACCATGCCCTAACAATCTTATGACTAATACATGATCAATCTCATCCAATCCCTACCATCCCCTTCAGCCTATAGCGGGGGAATTACTCACACATGGATGGGGGAAACATGGCTGGTCGATGGATAGGCGTCGGTGGTGATGGCGGCGATGATCCACTCCAATTCCCCGTCCCGGCGGAGTGCCAGAACGGAGTTTCTGGTCCCGAGACGGAGCTTCGCGACGGTGGCGGCGTACTGGATGGTTTCTGGCGACTTCGACTTCCCGTCTCGCGTTTTTAGATCGAAACCCTTAAGTAGTCCAGAGGGGGGCGTCAGAGGCTGGCCAAGGCGGCCACACGCTAGGGCGGCGCACCCCCCCTCCTGGGCCGCGCCGGCGTAGTGTGTGGGGGCCTCGGGCCTCCACCTGGCTTGCCCTTTTGGTTCCGTGATTCTTCTGGAAAAATAAGCCCTTCGACATAAATTCCGAGGATTTTCCTGAAAGTTGAATTTCTGCACAAAAACGAGACACCAGAGCAATTCTGCTGAAAACAGCGTTAGTCCATTTTAGTTGTATCCAAAATACACAAATTAGAGGCAAAACAATAGCAAAAGTGTTCGGGAAAGTAGATGCGTTTTGGAAATATCAACTCCCCCCAAGCTTAGCTTATTGCTTGTCCTCAAGCAATTCAGTTAACAACTGAGTGCGATAAAAGAACTTTCACGAACACATTTATTCATATGATGTAAATATTCTCATGATATGGCAAGTGCTTAAGCAATTCATAATAAGATACATGCGAATAAAGTCATCTAATAACTATGTCAATCATGAAAGAGATACCAACAAACTAATAACAAGCATCATGAAACACTTCCATAAGCAGGATTGCAATGTTCATAGAAAGATATGATAAAGTGGTATCTCGCTTGCCTGTATTTGTACAGCAAAACATAAATGCCCAGGCACCTCTAAAGTTCATAGAAAGACTAGAAGTAAAAATTGTCAAAGATAAAAGCATCAAAGTTATACCACAGCTGATCATATTTTGGGACAAGCATATTGTACTAAGAATGACAGTTATGCTCTCAAGAAGGTGCTCAAAGAAAGGATGGTGACTCAACATAAAAGTAAAAGATTGACCCTTCGCAAAGGGAAGCAGTGATTAACATGTGCTAGAGCTTTTCATTTTTTTTAAAGACAGAAGTAAAATTGTTTTGAGAGGTGTTTGTTGTTGTCAACGAATGATAGTGGGTACTCTAACCACCTCGCCAACCAGACTCTCAAGAGCGGTTCCCATGAAGGACGTTATCTCTACCAGCAAGGTAGATCATCCCTCTTCTCTTTTGTTGACACATGCATTTTAGTTTCATTATGGATGACACTCCCCCCAACCTTTGCTTACACAAGCCATGGGGGAGTATCTATTTGTAGATTAAGTTGCTTACTGATGAATCAGAGCAAAACACGTGAAGAGAATTATTAATGAAGGTTAATTAATTGGGGCTGGGAACCCCGTTGCCAGCTCTTTTTGCAAAATTATTGGATAAGAGGATGTGCCACTAGTCCATTGGTGCAAGTCTGTCAAAAGCAAATGACAAGGTTGAAAGATAAAACACCACATACTTCCTCATGAGCTATAAAACATTGACACAAATTGAGAAGTAGTTTGAAGGTTTAAAGGTAGCACATGAGAATTTACTTGGAATGGTTTGAAATACCATGCATAGGTATTTATGGTGGACACTTTGGAATAACTTGGTTTTCAGGTATTTGGAAGCACGAGCAGTGTTCCCGCTCAGTACAAGTGAAGGCTAGCAATAGAATGGGAAGCGACAATCAAGAGAGCAATAACCGTCATAATCATGCTTGCGACAAAATAAAATTAATGGAGGCATAAAAGTGATACAAGAACTCTGAAGCAAAGTAAATCATCGAGGCTTAATTGACTTTTGTTTAGTCATATGCATGCGTGAGCATGTGCCAAGTCTATTCGAGTGAATTATTCAGAGGAGGATACCACAATGTCATACCTATCTATGAATAAAGCAATGCAAGCAAATATTCATGACATGCTACTCATTATTAATAAATTGGAACTAATCATGAGAGGTCATGAACTACTAGACTTTTATTAAATGACATATACCTCACATGAACCAACTAAGCATGCTCACATGGATGAGTATATGTACAAAAATGAAAACAAATAGAGTTCATACCAGCCTCTCACCACAGTCAAGTTGCCGTAGATCGTCATTTTTGCCTTTCACTTGTGCAGCTTGAATAATAATATGGAATGAAACCAAGCTCCAACCACCGGAGACCTCTGAACTCCCTAATGAACTTTACAAAACCAAAGAAGACCAAAAAATATTTTTGGTGTTTTTGGGTTAGAAACAAGAAAAAAAGGAAACAAGCAAACAAAGCAAAATCTTTTTGCATTTTCTCATAGCAAACCAATGATAGCAAATAAGGTAAAATAGGAGCAAAGAACTAAATAAATAAATGGTGAAGAGAAACAACAGAAATATTTTTGGTCTTTTTGTGTTTTAGGAAAGAAACAAAGCAAAAACAAGAGAATAAAAACTAAAAGAAACACAGAAAAGCAGGATGGCAGAAATCTGCCAAAACCTGACAGCAGTACAGAAATCGATTTTTACAAAAATCTTCCATTTCTCAGTTCGAAAAGTGTTCAACTCAGGAAATTTAGATAACAACCTGGGGAACATGCAAAAAAAATTTCAACTCAAAATAACGTTCTGGCTGTGCGCACGAATTTTTTTAGTAACAGCCCAGAATCTGTTTTTAGACAGCACTTCCCCAAATATCATCTCCCTCTCATTAGAAATCACTTTAAGAAGCTAAACAAGTATATACAAGTATCCAGAAATTGTAATATGCAAAGAATGAGTGATGCCGGTATACCTCACCCCAAGCTTAGGCTTTTGGCCTAAGTGGAGATCATTCCCGCGGTCCCCATGAAGTGGCGTCTCCGTAGTATGACGAAGAAGGACCCTGTTCCGGGTATGTGCTGGAGGACGCACCAGGATATGTGACGGTGTACCCGTAGGAGGGCTCGGCGTCCTTGGAGTCATGCTGCTGGTGGAAACCATGTATCCTCAGCTGTTCATCCACCTCCTCCTTGGAGCGCGACCACGGTTTCCTGTGAACACTGAACAAATCGGTCTGCGGCAAGGGGATTTCCCTCTCATCCCCGTCAATAAACAACATTTTATAGACAATATTATCTATACTAGAGTCAGTTGTAACAAATTGGTGACTCTTCATAGCAGCAATATCTAACCTAGCAGGGGTTAGTTTCACATCAGTAGGGTCAAGAGGAAGATCTAGATGTGCCAAAATACGCGATGCAATAATTCCTCCATAGATAGGTCCCTTAGCGGACAGACGACGGGCAATAAGAGAACCAAGATGATAAGGTGTGTTTCCAGTAAGTGCATCAACTAAGAAAGCAAGATGATAGCTAGAAATATTACTAGTATTTTCCCTACCAAGAATGCTAGTAGCAATATAGTAAGCGAAATATCTAATGGCGGGGAGTTGGATGTTTCTTATCTTGCCACGCTGAATGGAGCGGCTATCATCATTGGTGATTCCTCGGTAGAGATCCACCAAAGCCTTGGGATTATTCTCAATCTTCTTTGCAGTACCTACAGGGGCAATATCCAATGCAACACAAAAATCCTTCAACTTCATAGTAATAGGATTATCATAAATCCTGAATGTAAATGTTGGCGAGAAGTGCGAGTTGTTGAACTTGAAGCTGTCAACAAAGATTTTGGTTAACATGTAATATTGGCTCCTCTTGTCTTCCATATAAGTGGCCAAGCCCACATTATTGACGAGGAATAAGAATTCATTGAGCAACCCTGCATTACGCAAAAAGTCATAACAAGGAAAAGATGAAACATTAGGGACTCCATTATCCTCTTCGAAGCTCGGTGCGATGACGTCCTCATTATAGGATCTTCTAATCCGAGTGGATGCCCTTGAGGGCCTTCCCGTGCTCGTTGTTTCTCTTTCGAACACCTCTCCAAAGTTTTGGTTGTCCATTTTCCTTTTCTGAAATTTTTCAACAATCATTATAAAATTTGATTTCAAGGCATATAATTGAGGGAAACTACTATAGGAACTTGCTAGAGTACTAAACATGCATCAAAACTAATTTTTACAAATTAGAACAAGCATGCAAGCTCACTAAACATGTTACCTACAGCAGCAAAATATTCAATATATACACAACCAAACAAAAATTCTAATTGGATAATCAAAGGAGTCACATACCGGAGAGCAAATGTGCCAAATTTCAGACAGAAATCTAGGATGAGCAAAGAGATCTAGAAATCTTGAGCTCTTGAGCAGAAACGCTAGTGAGAGAAAGCTGGTGCGAGTTTTTTCGGGAGAGAGAATGAGATGGGAGGAAGAGGTGAAGAAGTGGGGCAAGGAGGGCCCCACACAACAGGGTGGCGCGCCCCCCTTGCTGGCCGCGCCGGCCTGTGGGGTGCCACCCTGGGGTGCCCCACTGGTCATCCCCAGGTGCTCCCAGGTGCCCCTTCGAAAAATAAGACTAACAGTATAATTTTTGTAAATTTTTGAGAACTTCGAAAAATGCACATTTCTGGGTGTTAAAGTGATTATTACAGCGCAGGAAAAGATTTTGAAATTTCTAATTGACTAAAGAACTTTGCAAAACAAAAGGTGCTACAGCAAGTAAAACAAGTGGGGGAAGAAAGAAATGTTGTTTAGCTCTTCTATGTATTTAAAATATACTTGTTAACAAGGTTGATCAAGTCTTGCTACCAAATAAATTTTATATGACATAAGAAGAAATAAACCTCAGATCAATCATGTTACCTTATATTGAATTGATATGGATCCAATCACAAGAGTTTGATATTCTTCTTTAGGCTCATATATAGGACAATCAATAGATCCCACCTTGATAGTTTTCAAATTAAAAATTGTATTAACTCCATATACTTTACCAATCCTCTTGGGAAAATAGACAGTGTGTTCCTTATCTTCGACATTGAAAGTAACTTTTCCTTTATTGCAATCAATAACTGCCCCTGCAGTATTAAGAAAGGGTCTTCCAAGAATAATAGACATATTATCATCTTCGGGCATTTCCAACACAACAAAATCAGTTAATATTAAGCAATTTTGAGTAACTTGAGCAGGAACATCTTCACATACACCAACAGGAACAATAGTAGATTTATCAGCCGTTTGCAAAGATATATCAGTTGGTATCAACTTATCTAAATCAAGTCTCTTGTAAAGAGAAAAAGGCATCACACTAACTCCTGCTCCCAAATCACATAGAGCAGTTCTAGCATAATTATTCTTGATAGAACAAGGAATAGTCGGTATACCTGGGTCTCCCAACTTCTGTGGAACCTTGCCATTGAAAGAGTAATTAGCGAGCATAATGGAAATCTCCTCATTAGGAATTTTCCTTTTGTTAGAGACAATATCTTTCATATACTTTGAATAAGGAGGAAATTTAATAGCATCAGTCAAAGGGATTTGCAAAAATAAAGGTTTCATCCAATCACAAAATTTATTATAATGTTCCTCCTCCTTTGATTTTAGTTTCTTAGCAGGAAAAGGCATTTGCTTTTGAACCCAAGGTTCTCTTTCACTACCATGTTTCTTAGCAATAAAATCTTCTTTAGTGTACTTTTTGTTTTTGGGCTTTCTATTTTCGTGCCCTCGGGTCCTTAGTTGTGCTCAGTTTTCCCCAGCTCCTTAGTTTTTCCTCAGTTTTACCCAAGCATTTGTCTGAAACCATCACACGTGATGTAACGGCCGGTTGCCCGACGGTTGACCGTTATCTTCTGACTAGTGGGGCCACGTAGAGCCCGCAAAGACACGTCAGACCATACATCTTTGTTTGACCGTAAGCATCGCTGTATCCCTGACCAAAATGCGAACGAGTGGGGCTTCGGTATATCAAATGACAAGTGGGGCCATGACGCTGATACAAGGGGCAATACACGGGTAGGATTAGATTTTTAAACGGAGCTCTACAGCGATGGCACGGAGGAGGTGGCATGCGGGGTGCCGAGATGAGATCGATGTCCACAAAGAACTGCATGAGGCGAGACCAGACGTATTAGATAGATATGAACTAGACGCGTTTAACCATGCAAAGAAGAGAAGAAATGGTCGACGACATCGACGACCACCTCAAAACTTTGACTGACCGTGTCGGACACGAACGCGAGCAATGTAGAGAAAACTAGTGTCTCTCCTTTTTGGCGTGTATAGGTGGGTGCTAGGAGAGTGTGGTGGCGAAGGGAAAGACCTCGCGGCGGTCTGTGGCGTCCAGCATAGCGGGTCGGCGTGGCCGTGCCCACAGCGGCGTGCATGCATGTTCGGCATTGGCATCAGCATGTATGTTCGGCATTGGCCTCGGCGGTATCTCTTGTGTGTCAGTGATCGAATGAGGGGACGGGATTGAGGGTGCATCCCGATGTTGACCTAGCAGTGGCGGCGAGCATAGCCTTTCTGACCATGCCGATATCGGCATCGGCATCGTTTGGAGGCTGTGGTGCTCGAATCAAGTTGGGATTTGTTTCTTGTAGGCCAAAATGAATTTGAAACAAGTTTCATGTTGAAGGTTAGGTAACGAAAGTTTGTAACTATCCCAAAATTATACTAGCGCCATGGTGAGGTTCTTTTTGATAGAGCTATACGGTTGGGCAAACTTTTTTGACACTTTTTAGATAGGGTTCCTTGTTGTTACATGTATGGCATCATGTATGGAAAATTTGGGGTCATTTGGAGATGTTCGAAAAAATCACTTTGCTTAAGCGCATGCCGTTTCGTCTCGCTGAAACCAGACTTTTCTAACAAGGTGATTTTTTCTACCTTCTCTAAATAACCTCAAATTTCATACAGCTGATCTTCTATACATAGATAGATAGATTGTTTCATTTTTACATTTTTCGAACTTTTTATTTCCCTTTATAATACCCAATTGATTTTCAGGTCAAAACCTCGAAAAATAGCATCATGTATGGCATCATTTTCACCCTAAATTTCAAATTTTCTGAAATTTTCCCTTTTAGATATTCCTTGTTGTTATAGGTATGCCATCATGTATGCCAAACTTGGTTAGGTCTCACTGAAACCAGCTTTTGTAACAAATTAGGTTTTTTCTGCCTTCTCTAAGTGACAACAAAGGGAATCGGTGATGGTTTATCATTTTTTTTGCGTGAAAAGTAATGGCTACAACAAATTGTTGATGGTTTATCATTTTTTTGCGTGAAAAGTAATGGCAACAACAAATCGGTGATGGTTTATCATTTTTTTGCGTGAAAAGTAATGGCAACAACAAATCGGTGATGGTTTATCATTTTTTTTGTGTGAAAAGTAATGGCTACAACAAATTGTTGATGGTTTATCATTTTTTGCGTGAAAAGTAATGGCAACAACAAATCGGTGATAGTTTATCATTTTTTTTGCGTGAAAAGTAATGGCTACAACAAATTGTTGATGGTTTATCATTTTTTTGCGTGAAAAGTAATGGCAACAACAAATCGGTGATGGTTTATCATTTTTTTTGCGTGAAAAGTAATGGCAACAACAAATCGGTGATGGTTTATCATTTTTTGCGTGAAAAGTAACGCCTAAAAGAGTTTATAATTTTTAGCGCGTGAAAAATAATACGTAAAACCGCCCTTCAGCATACTTAGAGGGTGGAAGCTAATTAACCGCCAACAGAGAGAGAGAGGGGTTATCCTGCCCGTTCCCTATATCATACGATCAATGGTCGGCGGGCACGATCCGCGTGACATGGCCTAGACCAATCAGGGCGATGTTGCACGTCTGCGAGAATTTGTGAAGAGAGAGGGCAAAACTGAGTACTATCAAGAAACCAAGGGCACCTGAGTACTAAATAGACTAAGGGATTCAAATATGAGATTTAAAAAATGGAAAATGCTTGTTTTGTACAATGAAACCCATCTTGGCCTACCTCAAACTATTTGCAATACCAATATACATCGAGTGTGAGAATTGTGGCCTCATTTAGACAAAGTATGATTTGGGGGAAGCTGTTTTGGGAAGGGCTTATTGTGGAAAACCATGCACCTTCATAGCTACTAGGTGATTTGAGAAGTGGCAATTTGTGGTAAAACTTGATTTATCTATGATTTATCTATGATTTGAGAAGTGGCAATTTGTGGTAAAGACTCCATGAGTAAGTGCCACTCTTTTTCGGATTTTTTTGCACATTAAATGACTCATTTAACTAGTTAATCCCATTTGTTGACTCTCTCGTTGACCAGCCACTTGAGGGTAAAACTGAGTATATTGCACTAGCCAGTATTAGCACTCGAGGGGAAAATTGAGCACACAAAAAATTCTAGTATAAGACTCGAGGGTATACCTGAGTATATCTAAATTTCCACGGTTAGACTCGAGGACACGTGCAATTGTTGACGCGTAGACGCGGGTCGCGGTGGAGAAGTCGAGACGTGCAATCGTGGAGGCGTGTCGCGTTGCGTGAAGTCCAAGACGTGCGTACGTGCACCTGTGCACGCGTAGGACGCGGGTCGCATTAACCACCCCTCGCCTTTATAGACGCCTCCTCGCACTCTCTCTGTCACTCTCACTCGCTCACGCATCGCCAACTCTCTCACGTCCCATCATCTTCTCCAAAGAAAAAAACCATCTCCCTCTCCCTCTTCCTCTTCCTCCGCCGGAGAGATGGACAAGGAGAATGCCAATCCCATCATCGAGGTAGGCTCGAAGCGAGACGCCTCCATCTTCGGCGCCGTCCCCTCTACGGACGTCGCCGCCGCCGCCGTCGCCGATGCATCGGAGGCTGCTGCCGCCGGTGGCAGTCAGATCCCGGCGGGATGTGACCCCTACGACCCCGTGCCGTACGTCCCGCCCCCGAACCCCTACGACACCTCCCTGGAGGACCCATGGAACGAGGTAACTACGGTTTGCTTCCTTTTTTGTTCCCCATTCCTTTTTGAACCCTATTTTTGCTGGTGTAGATGGATCTGTAGATGGATGAGTATTGGGCTAATATTTGCGCCGATTTGATTCCATTTTGTTTTGATCACTTCTTGATTTCGTTTAATATTTGGGGTTCGGCTGTTCGGTTAATTTATGCAAGTAATATTGGATCTCAATCAGTTAATTTATGCAAGTAATCATGGGATCTCAATCAGTTATTTTATGCACTAATCAAAAGATATCAACCATTTAATTTTGCAAATAATCTCGAATGTGTTCAAGTTCAGATCTAGTTCAGATCTAGAATCTGTTTCTTTGCCTATGATGAATGGTTGGGCACAAATTTTTACAGGGAGGGTTCAGCGAACCATTGTTGTGTACAAATCTGTTGTGCATGAGCTTTAGTTCGCTAACACCTTCCCTGTAGATATATAATCATGTCCACTCTAACTGAGGCTGACTCAGTTTTTCTTAACTTTGTATCATGCACGTTAGTCATCGTTGCAACTCATTCACTAGTTTCTGTTTGGTATGGATCAGATGTCTGGCAGCGACGTCGGCAGCGACGAAGAGGAGGAGGACGTCAAGACTCGCCAGGTGCTGCGGAGGCTGCAGGTCGGCCAGTACATCTCCTACTTCGCCAAGGAGGTCTACAGGTGCCCCTTCTGCACCAGGAGACTCGGCGCCACGGACTTCAACTGCCTCGTCACGCATGCCGAGAACATCAGCACCACCTTCCCCAAGGTCGGCACGACGGTGAACGTCCACTCCTTCCGCGCCAAGCACAGTGGCGCTCGGCATGCACCTCCGCAGCTTGCAGTGGGTGGAGATCTCCGCCGGCGCATGCCTCCGCTCAAGCCCAAGGCTCCCAAGGGGAGCAAGAGCAACAAGTGGAGGCAGAGCCGGATGGGGTAGGCGGAGTCCCGGACGTGTGGTGCTGCTGCTGCCTCCTAGTTTGTTGTTGGGATCCCTTTGTTGTTAGCTAGGGATCCCTTGTTGTTATGTTAGTATGATGGTGCCGTGAAGAACCTCGTTACTATGTTGGCTCGCCGTGTCCGCAGCTTATTATCTATCCATATTATCTAGGGATCATCTATCCCTAGTCTACTATATTTTGTTGGCCGTACTTAGTTTTCTTGATTTACTATGACTCGTGAATTTATCGTACATTATCCCGGAGATTTGCTTCTAGATTTAACTACATACATATGGACCAGAGGGAGTACTAGATTTGCTGCCATATTGGGCAAACAACGAGGGCCAAAAGGCACAAATAATTGAAGAAAGTCAGAAATTCAAGCTTCTCTAGATTTTATACTAATTTGGTGAAAAGGACAGAGAGAAAGAGGGGAAAAAGGTGCACTTAATAATGCAAATTGGGGGCCGAGAGAGACAGAACCAAGCTCCTGCTCACGTGCAACCAAACGCTTCTCGTCCTGTCCCACGCGGTCCCTTTCTACCAGCCCCACGCGACGCGGGCCCACACGACGCGGCCCCACACGTGACAGAACGGTCAACTAAACGGGAATCCTGCCGTCGGAGCTGCTTCTGCGGGTTTCAAACAAGGGCTTGGGGAAAACTGAGGAAAAACTAAGGAGCTGGGGAAAACTGAGTACAACTAAGGACCCGAGGGCACGAAAATAGAAATCCCTTTGTTTTTAGCATGCTTTTCAGGTTCTTTTTCAATCTCTTCTTTATCAGGAGTATCATTCTTATCATTATCTTCATCATGTTCATTACCACTTTCAGTTTCAAAGATCGAAATAGAAATACTATTAGGATCATTAACAGTGTTCGGAGGATTCTACAACAGCTTTATGTTTCTTCTTCTTTTTCTTAGAAGGACTACTAGTTTCTTTAGTTCGTTGAGAATCTTGTTCAGTTCTTTTGGGGTGCCCTTCGAGATATAGAGGATCCCGGGTAGAAACACTCGCCTCTAGTTGTTACTTCATAAGCATGTTTTTCTTCATGAGTATTTTTTAACAAGTCATTTTGCACTTTAGTAAGTTGATCAATTTGAGTTTGAATCATATTAAAATGTTTAACAAGCATCTTAACATCATTGGAGGTTCTCTCCACAATATCATGCAATTTACTAATAGCTTGAGAATTTTCTATTAGATGATTCTCTACTCTCATATTAAAATTATTTTGCTTAACAATATAATTATCAAATTCATCTAAACATTGATCAGGAGGTTTTGAGTAAGGGATATCACCTCTATCAAAGCGCTGAAGAGAATGTACCTCAATTGTGGATGAAGGGGGAATTATCTTACATAGGTCTTCTATAGGAGGTAAATTCTTCACATCTTCAGATTTAATACCTTTCTCCATAAGAGATTTCTTGGCTTCCCTCATATCTTCATCATTTAATTCAATCATACCCTCTTCTTCAATATTGGTGTCTGGGTTGGTTCGTGTGTAGACCAATCATCATGATTTTTGCTTATTTTAGCCAATAATTCTTCACCTTCGTCCGGAGTTCTTTTCCCGAAAACACAATCAAGCACAACAATCCAGGTATGCCCTAGACTCAATGGTTAGTCCACTATAAAATATATCAAGTAAATCATGCTTCTCCAAATCATGTCCAGGCCGAGCTCTAATAAGAGAGCAAAATCTTGCCCAAGCTTCGAGCAATTTCTCCCCATCTTCTTGATCAAAACTATAAATTCTCTGCAGAGCAATATGTTGAGCACTAGCAGGAAAATATTTTCGAAAGAAAACATCAAGCAAACAACTTGGACTATCAATAGAATCAGGAGGAAAATTATTATACCAAATCTTAGCATCATCCTTTAATGAGAAAGGAAAAATCTTAGCAACAAAATAAGTATGCATCTTAACATCATCAGAAAACAGGCTACTTAAAGTAGAAAGCTCATTCATGTGCTCTACAGCACTTTCTTTTTCAGTACCATAGAAAGGTGTTTTCTCAACAATAGATATATGAGATAAATCAAGAGGAAAGTCATAATCTTTATCCTTAATGTTTATAGGAGATGTGGCAAATTTAGGATCGTGGAGACAGTTTATATCTAACAACATGTTGTGCAATAAGCTTTTTAAGGTTACTTGTACTAGTAGTAGCATTGCATTTATCAATAAAATCATCATCAAGTTCCACATAATCTTCATCAAGATCATCGACTCGAGTGAATTAACAGGTGTAACAGTATTTTCATTAGGAATTTCAGTATTTTCAATTTTTCTAGACCTAGCAATTGTAGCATCTAGAAAAGGACCTAATGAACCAGTATTATCAAGAACAGTAGAAGCATCATCAAAATTATCAAAGGAATTTTCAGATTCAGCAGAAATACCAACACGTGAAGTTTGTAGTGGTGAAACAAGTTGACTTATCACATATGGTGAATCAAGAGCAGCAGAGGTACTCAGAGTTGTACCTTTTCTTGTAGTGGATGGTAATATGGCGACTTTAGTATCGCGAGGTTTACCCATGATGGAGGATTTGCAGCGAACAATATCAATCCAAGTGAACTTGCAAATAAAGCTATGCTCACCGGCAACGGCGCCGTGAAAATAGTCTTGATGACCCACAAGTATAGGGGATCGCAATGAGTCTTCGAGGGAAGTAAAACCCAATTTATTGATTCGACACAAGGGGAGACAAAGAATACTTGTAAGCCTTAACAACTGAGTTGTCAATTCAGCTGCACCTGGAAACAGACTTGCTCGCAAGAGTTTATCAGTAGCAACAGTTTTATAGCAGTAGGAGTAGTGAAATAACAGCAGCAGTGAAATAAAGACAAGACGAGGATTAAAATACTGTAGGCACAGGGATGGATGAACGGGCGTTGCATGGATGAGAGAATTCATATAACAATCATGGTAGGGCATTTGCGGATAATAATAAAGAGGTATCCAAGTGCTAATGAATCCATATGCATGTGTTCCGTATATAGTCGTACGTGCTCGCAATGAGAAACTTGCACAACATCTTTTGTCCTACCAGCCGGTGGCAGCCGGGCCTCTAGGGAAACTATCGGAAATTAAGGTACTCCTTTTAATAGAGTACCGGAGCAAAGCATTAACACTCCGCGAACACATGTGATCCTCACATCACCGCCTTCCCCTCCGGTTGTCCCAATTTCTGTCACTTTGGGGCCTCGGGTTCCGGACATCAACGTGTGTATACAACTTGCAGGTAAGATCATAAAACAACGCATATCATGATGAAACAATAACATGTTCAGATCTGAGATCATGGCACTCGGGCCCTAGTGACAAGCATTAAGCATAACAAGTTGCAACAATATCATAAAAGTGCCATCTACGGATACTAGGCACCATGCCCTAACAATCTTATGACTATTACATGATCAATCTCATCCAATCCCTACCATCCCCTTCAGCCTACAGCGGGGGAATTACTCACACATGGATGGGGGAAACACGGCTGGTCGATGGAGAGGCGTCGGTGGTGATGGCGGCGATGATCCACTCCAATTCCCCGTCCCGGCGGAGTGCCAGAACGGAGTTTCTGGTCCCGAGACGGAGTTTCGCGACGGTGGCGGCGTACTGGATGGTTTCTGGCGACTTCGACTTCCCGTCTCGCGTTTTTAGATCGAAACCCTTAAGTAGTCCAGAGGGGGGCGTCAGAGGCTATTTTGACATCCATCTGCCAAATCTCATAATCGAAAAATGCAGCTATTGCTAACAAAATCCTCACAGATTTTAGCTTCGCTACAGGTGAGAAGGTCTCATCGTAGTCAACTCCTTGAATTTTTTGGAAACCCTTTGCGACAAGTCGAGCTTTATAGACAGTAACATTACCATCAGCATCTATTTTTCTCTTGAAGATCCATTTATTCTCGACATCCTTGCGGCTATCAGGTAAGTCTACCAAAGTCCATACTTGGTTATCATACATGGATCCCATTTTGGATTTCATGGCTTCTTGCCATTTGTTGGAATCTGGGCTCATCATCGCTTCTTCATACATCGCAGGGTCTTCATCATTGTTGTCCACAATCATGACATTTAGACAAGGATCATACCAATCAGGAGTGGTACTCTCCCTTGTCGATCTGTGAGGTTCGGTAGCTACCTCGTTCGAAGTTTCATGATCATTATAATTTGCTTCCTCTCTTATCGGTGCAGGCAGCACAGGAACATCTTCCGGTACTACGCTACTCTGATCTACGAGAGAAGGTTCAATAACCTCGTCGAGTTCTACCTTTCTTCCAGTCACTTCTTTAGTGAGAAACTCTTTCTCAAGAAAGGTTCCGTTCTTGGCAACAAAGATTTTGCTTTCAGATATGTGATAGAAAGTATACCCAATAGTTTCTTTAGGGTATCCTATGAAGACGCATTTCTCCGATTTGGGTTCTAGCTTGTCAGGTTGTAACTTTTTTACATAAGCTTCGCAACCCCAAACTTTAAGGAACGACAGCTTAGGTTTCTTCTGAAACCACAATTCATACGGTGTCGTTTCAACGGATTTCGATGGTGCCCTATTTAAAGTGAATGCAGCTGTCTCTAATGCATAACCCCAAAACGATAACGGCAAATCAGTAAGAGACATCATAGAACGAACCATATCTAAGAGAGTTCGATTACGATCTTCGGACACACCATTGCGCTGTGGTGTTCCTGGCGGTGTCAACTGTGAAAGTATTCCGTATTTCTTTAAATGCATGCCAAACTCATAATTCAGATATTCGCATCCACGATCAGAACGCAGAAACTTGATCTTCTTGTTACGTTGATTTTCTACTTCACTTTGGAATTCCTTAAACTTTGAAAGTTTCGGACTTATGTTTCATGAAATAGATATACCCATATCTACTCAGATCATCTGTGAAGGTTAGAACATAACGATAAGCACCGCGCGAGGCTACATTCATTGGTCCGCATACATCGGTATGTATGATTTCCAGTAAGTCTGTAGCTCGCTCCATTGTACCAGAGAAGGGAGTCTTAGTCATTTTTTCCATTAGACATGCTTCGCATCTATCAAGTGATTCAAAGTCAAGTGATTCAAGAAGTCCATCGGAATGGAGTTTCTTCATGCGTTTCACTCCAATATGACCAAGACGATAGTGCCACATATAAGTAGAATTATCATTCAATTTAATTCGCTTAGCATCAATGTTATGAACATGTGTATCACTACTATCGAGATTTAACAAGAATAAACCATTCATCTCAGGCGCATGACCATAAAAGATATTATTCATAAAAACAGAACAACCATTATTCTCAGACTTAAATGAATAACTGTCTTGCATTAAACAAGATCCAGATATAATGTTCATGCTCAACGCAGGCACTAAATAACAATTATTGAGGTTTAAAACTAATCCTGAAGGTAGATGTAGAGGGAGCGTGCCGACAGCGATCACATCGACCTTGGATCCATTTCCAACGTGCATCGTCACTTCGTCCCTCGCTAGGCTTCGTTTATTCCGTAGTTCCTGTTTCGAGTTAAAAATGTGAGCAATCGAACCAGTATCAAATACCTAGGCACTAGTACGAGAACCAGTAAGATAAACATCTATAACATGTATATCAGATATACCTTTCTTCTTCTTGACAAGGCCGCTCTTCAGATCAGCCAAGTACTTGGGGCAATTACGCTTCCAGTGCCCCTTCCCATTGAAGTAATAGCACTCAGTATCAGGTTTAGGGTCAGCCTTAGGCTTCTCAGGAAGCGCGGCAGCTTTCTTGCCGCCCTTCTTGAAGTTGCCCTTCTTAGGTTTGCCTTGCTTCTTGAAACTGGTGGTCTTGTTGACCATCGACACTTGGTGCTCTTTCTTAATCTCAATCTCGGCAGATTTTAGCATGGAGAAGAGTTCAGGTAACTCCTTGTTCATGTTCTGCATGTTGTAGTTCATCACGAAGTTCTTGTAACTTGGTGGCAGTGATTGGAGAACACGATGAATACCCAGCTGGTTAGGGATCGTAATCCCCAAGTCACTGAGCTTCTTCGCGTGTCCGGACATAGCGAACACGTGCTCACTAACGGAGCTGCCCTCTTCCATCATATAGCCAAAGAACTGTTTCAAGGCCTCATAGCTCTCCACAGCCACATGAGTTTCAAAGATAACTTTGAGCTCATTGATCATATCACAAGGATCGTGGTGCTCAAAACGCTTTTGGAGCTCTGCCTCTAGGCTGCACAGGATGGCACACTGAAATTGAGAGTAACGAGTCACCCGAGTCTCGTAAACATTTTTTACGTCCTCGGATACTGCAGGTGGTGGTGGGGAACCTAGCGGTGCTTCGAGCACATATTGCAGATTTCCTCCATTGAGGAAAATCCTCACATGACGGAACCAGTCGGTGAAGTTGCTACCATTGCTTTTAAGCTTTTCTTTCTCTAGGAACTGGTTAAAATTGATTGATGGGGACGCCATGATCTACAACATATATTTGCAAAGAGTTTAGACTAAGTTTATGAAAAATTGAGTTCAAATTTTAATTCTACAAAATTAAACTAGGTGAACTCCCACTCAAAACAATATCCCTCACATTGTCTTAGTGATCACACGAACCAAATCCACTACACCATGTCCGATCATCATGAGACAAGATGTAATTTCAAAGGCGAACACTCAAAGTGTTCATCATATCAATCATATGACTCATGCTCTACCTTTCGGTATCCCGTGTTCCGAGACCATGTCTGTACATGCTAGGCTCGTCAAGGCAACCTTAGTATCCGCGTGTGCAAAACTGGCTTGCACCTGATGTATGCACATGTAGAATCTATCACACCCGATCATCACGTGATGCTTCGAAACGACAAGTCTTAGCAACGGTGCATACTAAGGATGAACACTTTATTATCTTGATATTTAGTGAGAGGGATCATCTTATAATGCTACCGTCGCGTTCTAAGCAATATAAGATGCATAAAAGGATTAACATCACATGCAATTCATATGTGATATGATATGGCCCCTTTGTCTTTGCGCCTTTGATCTTCATCTCCAAAGCACGGACATGATCCTCCATCATCAACGGGCATGATCTCCATCATCGTCGGCATAGCGTCAAGGTCAATGGCGCCGTCTTCATGATTGTTCTCATGTAGCAACTATTACAACTACTTTGAAATAATACTCAACATGAAATTTAAAGACAACCATAAGGCTCTTGCCGGTTGCCACAATACAATAATTATCATCTCATACATATTCATCATCACATCATGGCCATATGACATCACCAAACCCTGCAAAAACAAGTTAGACACATCTAATTTGGTTTGCATATTTTACGTGGTTTAGGGTTTTCGAGTAAGATCCAATCTACCTACGAACATGAACCACAACGGTGATACTAGTGTTGTCAATAGAAAGAGTAAATTGGATCTTCACTATAGTGGGAGAGACAGACACCCGCAAAGCCACTTATGCAATACAAGTTGCATGTCGAGCGTGGAGCAAATCTCATGAACGCGGTCATGTAAAGTTAGCCCGAGCTGCTTCATCCCACTATGCAGCAAGATGCAAAGTACATGAACTAAAGACAACAAAGCATCAATGCCCACAAAACAATTGTGTTCTACTCGTGCAACCAATCTATGCATAGACACAGCTCTGATACCACTGATGGGATTCGTAGCATAGAAAACAAAAAATTTCCTACCGCAAGAACGAAAACACAAGCCAGGATCTAATCTAGTAGACTGTAGCAACGAGAAGATCAAGAGACTACCCCTCGAAAATCGCAAAGCTTAATGAGATTAGATCTCGTGGTGGATGTAGTCGATCACTTGCCGCTTGCAAAAGCGCGTAGAAGATCTTGACGGTGCCACAATCGGCCAGAACCTCCGTACTCGGTCACACGTTCGGTGTTGATGACGACGTCCTCCTCCCTGTTCCAGCGGGCAGCGGAAGTAGTAGATCCTCCTCGGAATCCCGGCAGCACGACGGCGTGGTGGCGGTGGTGGTGGAGAACTCCGGCAGGGCTTCGCCTATGCGCTGCGGGAGTAGTATGTGGAGGAGGGGCGCTAGGGTTTGGGGAGAGGGGGGTCTTGGGCGCCGACCACTAAGGGGGTGCGGCCTAGAGGGCTTTGGTGTGGCCGGACCCCTCCCCTTGCTCCTCATTATATAGGTGGAAACCCCCAAGAGTTGGACTCCAAGTCTTTGAATAAGACCCGAAACCAAAACTTGCCATAAGGACGAAACCTACCCAAGGTGGGACTCCTACTCAAGGTGGGACTCCCACCCCTTCCTTGGGGGGTTGACCGGCCACCATGGTGGAGTCCACCTGGGACTCCTCCCCCCTTAGGGTTGGCCGGCCATGCTAGGTGGAGTCCCTCCGGGACTCCACTTTCCATGGTGATTTCTTTCGGACTTTTCTAGAACCTTCTAGAACCTTCCATAAATTCACCGGATCATTTCCAAACTTGGAAAGTGACTTCCTATATATGAATCTTATTCTCCGGACCATTCCGGACCTCCTCGTGATGTCCTGGATCCCATCCAAGACTCTGAACAAAACTTCGAACTCCATTCCATATTCCATATCTACTTAAACGACATCAAACCTTAAGTTTGTCACCCTACGGTTCGTGAACTATGCAGACATGGTTGAGACTTCTCTCCGACCAATAACCAATAGCGGGATCTGGATATCCATAATGGCTCCCACATATTCAATGATGACTTAGTGATCGAATGAACCATTTACATACGATACCGATTCCCTTTGTCACGCGATATTTTACTTGTCCGAGGTTTGATCATCGGTATCTCGATACCTTGTTCAACCTCGTCTCCAACAAGTACTCTTTACTCGTACCGTGGTATGTGATCTCTTATGAACCATTCATATGCTTGTAAGCTAATCAGATGACATTCCACCGAGAGGGCCCAGAGTATATCTATCCGTCGTCGGGATGGACAATATCCCACTCTTGATCCATATGCCTCAACTCATACTTTCCGAATACTTAATCCCACCTTTATAACCACTCATTTACGCAGTGGCGTTTGATGTAATCAAAGTACCCTTCCGGTATAAGTGATTTGCATGATCTCATGGTCGAAGGATTAGGTAACTATGTATCGAAAAGCTAATAGCAACTTGAACTTAATGACATGATCTTATGCTACGCTTAATTGGGTGTGTCCATTACATCATTCATTTAATGACATAACCTTGTTATTAATAACATCCAATGTTCATGATCATGAAACTATGATCATCTATTAATCAACAAGCTAGTTATACAAGAGGCTTACTATGGACTCCTTGTTGTTTACATAACACACATGTATCAATGTTTTGGTTAATACAATTATAGCATGGTATATAAACATTTATCATAAATACAAAGATATATAATAACCACTTTATTATTGCCTCTTGAGCATATCTCCAACAGTTCAATGGAGGCCTTAATTATGGCATGTGGACTAGACTGACTGGACGTTTACACACTGGGCCAGACCGTCTTGGAGCGTGCCCACCCACGCGCCCCCGGGAGAAGTGCCCCAACGCAGGGACTCGTCCTGGCTACAACTCGGCTCGAGGAGAAGCTCTAGGACAAGGTCAGCGCATCTCCCTGCGAGACTAAGGCGCTTTCCCCATCAACACACAAGGATAGGACCTAATTAGGTCACAACCTAACTAGACTAGGTAAGCTAGCTGGCTAGTCTAAGGCACCGGCCACGCGCCGTACGCGGCGGGACACACTCGCCTTGTTTCGGCCATGCGGCCCGCCCCAGGCTACATGTCCTCACAACACCTTGTGGTATCCCCTTGCCAATATAAAAGGAGGCATATGCTGTGAGGAAAACATCGGGCTTAGAACGGAGGGAACCATTGACTCCTTCTCCGCGGAACAAATGTTGTATTAGAAAATATCCACCAGATAGAGCATAGTTGCAGGACGTAGTGTTTTGCACAACGCGACCTGAACCTGGGTTAAAAACGTGTTTCTCTGTGTGATTGTGAGCTTCTTGTCATACGTTGATTGATCTCGCCGTGCTCCTCCCCCCCCCTCCCCAAGCCCCCCAACTAAAAGGGGAGTCCGAGTTCCCGGTGTCTAAATCCACAACACGATGATCCCCAACTCCACCAAGTGGTTTTCAAGCACAAGGTTTCATTTTAGAATAGAAAAGAAATATGAAAATGATATAGCTAAAGTAAATCTGTAGCAAGTAAATTAAACTAAATTCAATGCAAAAGTAAAGTGGTACGGTGATGATAGTGATGGATACTACATGAAAAAACTAAATGAATGTATGATAGATGTTTTAGTATTTTCTGAATAAATGAGTGTTGAAAATAAAAATGTGCGTAAATGCAAGTAAATGTGTTTTATTGTAAAAAAACAGACACGAGTTCATAGTTTCCCTTGTCTACTCTCTCATAAATTTGGTGTAATCAAAACGGCTTCAAAGAAGACATAATATTGATGTAACCTCATAAAGTATCTGATAAGAATTTATATGAGCATTACGTCCTAAGGTTGGGATGATATAAAACATCCTACTAATACTCCTCTAGTACGGAACTCGCTACAAACTAGGTTTAAGATACATATAGTAATGCCTTTGCTTATGTGACATGATGTGGATTGTTAAATATACTACATCAAACGATATGAGATCACCAAAGATTGTCACTAGGAAATTGTAGTATATGTTTTAGTTATACCTACTAAGGCAACGGAAGGGAAAAACCCATAAGAGGACCCAAACTTTCTATCACTGTCAAGTTCCATACAACCATGTTATTCCAACTAATGCACATGTTTCGCTTATCGTGGTCTATCATACTAGTTGGATCATAACATGTAATCAAGAACGGGGTACATAATACACATCTACTTTGTTGTATATGTGCCCTAGAGGAAAATAAATAAAGATGTTTTATTACCATATATGTAATTGTTCATAACTAGTTTTATGCCATGTTATAACTGTATTAAGGGGAACCATTAATACACTTGTGGTATGTAAACAAAACCTTGTGTGGGGACCCCCAAGGTCGTAGGCTAGACAGACCCAGATCTCCATCTGGCATAAGCCTAACCCGGATCTCTAGGGCCAACAGGGTGAGAATCGGTAACACAACAGTGACAATACGACTCAAAGAGTACTACAAGCTCATAACTGAGCAAAGAATCAAAGTATTACAAGCAGAGGTAACTGACCTGACATTACATCAATTAACGAAAGCGAAGTTATGCTATTCTAAATAGCAAGATAGCAAAAGGCCAAGAGGCCAGGAGCATAACGGCGACGTCCTAACCCATAGATTCCAGGCTGCTACATGGGAATCCCAAGCTACTCGTCGATGTCGACCTAGAAACCACCATTTGTTGGAGCAACTTCGTGTGAAACAAAGCATGCAAAGCTGAGTACAGGGTCTCAGCAAGACTTGGTACAACATGTTAGCAAAGCTGGCATGCGAGGCTTTATGTAGAGCTTATTTTGCGTAAATCCGGTTTTACTTTGTAAAACAAGAGGGAGCAGAAGCTCGTCTACTCATATCATTTTAAAAAGAGATAAGAGAGTGATATCTCTAGCTCTATCTGAACCTATCAACTAGGATCACCCCCTCGATACCCTGAGAAGCGATCCTTATCACACATTGATTCCAAGTTTTACGATTAGGTTAAAGTTTTCTATGATCACAGAATCCATCACCAAGTCGTCCGTAACCGTTGACACTGCTTTTCAAAAAGATTTAACCTTGCAGGGGTGTACAACTTTACCCACACACGCCGACCGACTCTTAGAGCCGTCATGTACATGCTTCCTCGGCGTGCCGGCAGAGGGTGGTCGACCAAAATATTTCCCTTGTTTCGCCTATTCCATGAGTCAACCTAATTGGGGAACTCCGTCATCGTAGGTAGCCATGCTCCAAGGCGGTCCCAGTTATTGTGCGTAGGGCATCCAGTTCAATGCGTCCAGCATCCTTCACCCCGGCCACGCCTTGTATGATGCACCTTTGAAAACCTTTTCCACCTTTTCCCCGTGCGTATGGAAATGGAACTCGTAAACTAAGTGACTCATGGGTGAGCTAGGCAAGTTCGGGCCAAGGGGTTCCCATGGGTCCCGTGTGGATGTACGCTCAGTCTTGGTTCTGAAGGCGTGAAGTCAGGTCCTAGTATCGGCGAGAACGAGTCAAATCACCACATCCCCATGTGGAGGACCATCCAAGCCTTTAAGCATGTTTAATTATCATCACCAATCTTACCATGTCATCCTGCCATACTAGGTTCATTCGCAGATCTGATTCATCAATCGGATGGATCAAAATTTGTCAACTAAGCATGGTTAAGCATATCTGATATAACGGTTCTAGCGACGCACATAAGCTCAAACCTAGTCTTCTGGGAGCAGTGGATCAGGGTATTTTAGGCTACAAGGATGGTAAATGCAACATATAGAATAGATATATCTGCCATAAAACATATTGGAATCGTATGCAATATGTGGGAACCAGAAGTAAAAGCATTTCAAAATCATATAGAACTAGGCTACGGCTTGCCTTTGTCCCTAACAAACTAATATGAATCTTCGATGATCTTGTACTTGACTTGGTCGTCGATGGACAAGTATTGAGTTGCATCGTTGTCGATCTTCATCATCTCGGGCACTTGCTCTATCGATCGCGAAGAAACAAACACCGGAAAGGTGAAAGAACAATATACACATGGAATCAATGCAATGTGCATACAAGAATGATGATATGACATGTTGAAGGCATTGAATTAATACCTATGACATGTCCAACAATTTAATTGAGGTTCGACGGAATTAGGGTTAACACTTCTGAAGCCTCAGAGGGGTATAATAAGTTCTTCTAAAACAACTAGGGTTCAAAGTTGTTTATCAATGCATGATTTTATAACCAAATTGTAGATCTCATTTTTCTGAAAATTTTGATATATTATACATATTTTCTGATTTAAGATGAATTACTTATGAATTTCACAAGATTTAATTCATTTTAATCATTTCTGGAAATTCCTGGATATTAATAAAAACCCGACAGGCATGGACCCACATGTCGGGGTTTTATTCATTTCATTAATATTTACAAAATGAATAAATATCTGACATGGGGATCCACCTGTCAATGTATTTATCAATTACCAAAAAATAGAAAAAGAAAAGGAAAAAGATGGCGGGCCCCACCGGAGTCAACCACCGGTGTGCTGCCGCCAGTGACCACACCGCGGCGGTGTTATGGCACACGCGCGGGGGAGCGACAGGGTGAGTTCGACGCGCCCTACTGCGGCGAGCAGTTTGGTGGCGGCGCCGGAGTGACGCCGACGACGGTGGCTAGCAGCGGAGGACTCGGGCGTGCCGCGCGGGGGAGGTACAGACAGAGAAAGGGAGCGGATGGGCTCTTTAGCACCGGCGGCTCACCAGGGAGCTCGTGGTAGGGTTGCCGAGGCTGGGGGAGCTGCAATTGTGTCGATTCGATGGCGGCCGGTGACGGGGAAGACGCAGTTGGTCATCTCGAATTCGAGCTTGCGCGAGCGATTCCTTTGGCTGGTGAGGTCTTGACAACGAGGCAAAGGTCGAGAGCATCAAGGAAGGGAATGGGGAGGTGAGGAACAACGGGGCGGGCGTCGACTGCCGGCGCTAGGGTTTCGGCCAGCATGGAAACGAGCAAAGGCGAGTAGGGGAGGGGAAGTAAGGCGAGGCCCTAGGGTTTCTGGTGGCGGCAGGGGCACTTATAGGTGCCGGCGGGTGCCGGCAAGGATCTCGGCACCGGCGAGTAGCAAGGCGACGACACGCAGGTGCTTCCTCCATCGTGAGGTTGAGGATGATGGTGGAATTTGCAAATAAGCCCCTAGGGGATTTTCTAGGCTGAGGGGGGCCTCGCTTTGGGCTGAAGTTGGGTTGCACCAGAGAGAAGAGAGAGGGGAGATGTTGGGCTGCTACACAGTTAGAGAGGGGTTTTGTTTCTCCCTTTTTTCTAAATTATGTTTTTATTCCTTTTTGCTGTTTTAGAAATCTGTTTAAAAATGCAAAGTTTTGAAACTTCAAAATATCATGGCCTTCTTGACATAATGCAAATGGGCCACAAACTTTAGTTTGAAATGTTCAAACATTTTGAGCATTTGAATTTGAGAGAGATTTGTACAAACATTAGGGTTTTCAAATTTCACTTCAATGATTTTTTCTTAGGAAAAATAAAAATGATGCTCATGATGCACAAACAACCCTAATTAGGTTTATTAAAACAGGGATGTTACATCTTGTCCCCAGTAAAATAGTCCATTGATTAATAAGATGATCAAGGTTTCCTGATCTAGACAACCAACGTCATTAATAGTGGAGTCATGTTGTATAATGTGATGTACACACACCCATAAGGTATTGCAATGTGATCAAGTCACAAAGTTCAGCATTGTGGTACCAGCATAAAATGGTGTAGCCTAATACTTAGACCGTGAGACCATATTTAATCATTTTCACCCGCAGTGCTTTGACATCTTCAACCGCTACACCGTAACATGGTAGTCCTAAAGGTGATGGTCAGGTCTTCCAATGGGATGGGTTGAGGCGCATGTGTCAATAGCAGGATTTTTACATCGTGTGATGGATAGATAGAGAATGGCCCACTCGGTGATATTATGTCGCACCGCTTGCAAACATGTGACTAGGTTACAAGGATATGATATCACAATAACAAGTGGAATATGTTTGTGGGTAACGAGGTAGAACTAAGGTATGCCAGATACTGAAGATCAAGTCCCGGACAAACTAGGTATCGTGTAACAAAGGGAATGGGACTCGATGTCGAGGTTCAAACGATAAACATAAATTCGTGCTTGCGTAGGGACCGTTATGGTTTTCTAGAACCCCCTGATAGTCATTGACCATAGAGTCGTCTCTATCATGTCTACGCATTCCTGAATCCGTAGGGTGGCATACTTAAGGATATACGACGCTTTGAGTTGTATCCGGGATTGATAGAGAACGTAGAGAAAACACCGGAACTGTTCCGGAGAGGTATCAGAATAAGTTCTGGAGTTAACGAGTTGAACGAAGACTTAATAATCACTACAAGGAAAATAGCTACTGCCGGCGCACCAAATATGGCTACTGCCGGCGTACCTCAGCCCGCCGTTGCGAACGGGCCGCTGATAACTGGTCACTGCCGGCGCACCCCCATGTGCGCTGGCGGTTGGTCAGTTACTGCCGGCGCACCAGCCCAGCTTCGCCGGCAAAAGGCTTCTTCCACCGGCGCACGTGCCGCTGCGCCGGCAGTAGTGCTGCCAGCACTGGCGCGTGCCATGTGCGCCGGCAGAAGGCCATTGAGGTGCGCTGGCAGTAATATTCGAAAATTCAATTTTTCCACTTTTTCCAGCATATTACAATTCATATTTGCATATTTATACATCAGTATATATTTACAACACAGCTCATATTTATAGACCAGTACATTCAATATGAGAAGCACATAGAGAGCCAAGTCTCATTTCTGTATCAATACAACACATGTGCATATGCAACACCGAATTAGGACGAAGTTTCACAAAGTTAGAAGTCTCGGTACATAGTCGTCACAAGTGTCGTCATACACCTCACAATGTAGCTACTAACCTAAACTACAATCACATAGAACATGACCAACATGGTCACGATGACCATCATCACGAAGGCCATGGTCTTCATCCGGTTCCTCCTCATGTCCCTCATCTCTCCCGCTAGATAACGGGCGTATCTTCCTTCCGCCTCCACCCTAGTGGGGTAGCCCTTGTAGTTGTTGCCGCCGAAGCGGTGCACCTGTCTCCGACGAGTCCTCCCGATCGTCGTAGACTCCAGGAACCCTCCCCTTGTACACGACATATGTCGTCGGCATCTCCATGCAGAAGACAAATAAAACGTTAGTACCAATGCAATTAACAAGTGCCAACTCAAATAAGAGACAAGTAGGATGCACAACAGATTGATATTTGTGCCATCACACTAGGTTCACTCACCCCACCCCAGAGTGTACAAGTGACCAAACATTCTAATCATCGGCCAACGCAATGAACAAGTGCCAACTCAAATAAGAGACAAGTAGTATGAACTAAATAGCATGTGCCTCATACTTTGTTGGTCGAAATAAATATTAACATACAGGGATGGGGTCAGCGAGGCTAGGTAGGATGCACAATAGATTGATATTTGTGGCCATCACACCAAGCCTCACTGTTCCCACCCCGGAGTGCAAGTGACCAAACATTTTAATCATCGGCCAATGCAATTAAGAAGTGCCAACTGAAATAAAAGACAAGTAGTACGAATTAAATAGCGTGCCTCATACTTTGTCGGTCGAAATATTAACATCCAGGGACGGAGTCAGTGAGGCTAGGTAGGATGCACAATAGATTGATACTTGTGGCCATCGCACCAAGGCTCACTGGCTCCACCCCCGAGTGTACGAGTGACCGAACATTCTAATCATCGACGAACTCCAAATACGAGGCAAGTAGGGGTCGAGTAAATGCAAATAATTATTAAGGTATCTACGCCATAATCTTGAAATATATAGCAAAGTAAATGAAACTATAGACACAGGTTCACATGCACATCCATACAAACTAAATAAAGGCGACAAGTCGATTCTATGGGAATATATAGCAATTATTACAGTACGGAAGTTCAAGGACATATCGTTCAAGCTTTAGCAATAGTGTTCCCATCGTAGGATCAGGTTGTACGCCTAGGGGGGAATGGACGGCAGCCCTCAAGCGTGTTGAACGGCCTCTCATCACGCGACATCTCCAAGCGGAGTTCTATCTTGTCATTAGGTGGTAGACCCTAGCCGTAGAAGAACTCGCCAGACCTATTTTTGACATCATGCACGATTATCGTGCAAATGAACTGCTGGATGCGACTCTAGTTCTTTCTAATCTCTCTATCAGGGGCATCCGCCATGTTTACAAACCTCTCTCTGAGACTCTCTGGCAGCAACATGTCATCTGCGTACTTTATGTACTCCTGCATCTGAAGGATAGCGTACCACGCGTCCATCCCATTGTCTTCCTTCGACTGCCTGAGGCAGGGGAAGTTGGTTGTGTGGGTTAAGACCAAGCCTCCTCGGGATTTCCTCTCTACTTTGAGAGGGTCTGCCTTGTTGGCGAAGCCGGTGAGAGCATCATTTAGAAGGGCCCTGATGTTGGTGTAGTCTTTCTTCTTGTCCCTACCCGAGTCGAGATAGACTGCATGCGAGTGTTGTGGGTGCACGACGATGAGGGTGCAGTACATGTCTCTGCGGAAAACACACGGATTAACCTTTGGAAATGCAAATGGAGATATAGGATAGAATGGTGATGGGGACTAGCGAGTGATTACTTACTCGGGGAAGTAAGGGATGAGAATGGCGCCCTTCTTAATGTTCGCCATCATGAAATCCTCGACCTGCCGGGTGGCAATCGCCCGATCCCCAGCGTTGCAGATGATGCTCTCCCGCATATAGAAGGGGTCCATTATCGCGATGGTCGGCGTCCCCTCCTTAACGATCTGGGAAGACAAGCTAAGAGCAACTAGGCGAACCACACTAAAGTGGAGCATTTGCATGCGATAGATGCTGAAGATGTCATTGTACCGGATGAAGCACAAGTCCGCGGGGTACTTCTCGACGAAGTTCATGCCAGTTGGCACCTTCGCCACGAAGAGAGGGTAACTAGGATTTTTTGATTTCAGAAGCTGCTTCTCCAAATACTGGACTTGGTTATGCAAGCTCGCCATATCCCCGGTGAGTAGCTTGAGGACATGCTCCGTCAGCATCGGTTCACCCAAGTGATGCAGAGGTCGCCAATTGTTTGGCAACTTGTCAAGGAGTGCCACCTTGTCCTTGTCTTTGGCCGCCGCCTTTTCTTTGGTGTCCTTCTTATTTGGCCTCTTCCTCTTCTTGGGTTGTAGTATTGGACCATCTCCCACCGCCATAACCGTAGCACGGAGTGTGTTTGGGCTCAGCATCTTTTTGACGGCGGCGGCGGCGACCTCCTCAGGATTTTCCTCCTCAGCCGTTTCTTGAGAATCGAACAGCTTCTTGGAGCACACATATTTCGCGGCCGGCGCATCCTCATGGACAACTTGTGAAGACGTAGGAATATCCCATTGGAAGTCGTCACGTTCGTATTCCTCAGCCTCTGGCGCCGCTGGCTGTTGTGGTGGGGCGCTGACCACCAGCGCCGCTGGCCGTTGTGGTGGGGCGCTGACCACCGGCGCAGCTGGCCGTTGTGGTGGGGCGATGACCACCGGCGCCGCTAGCTGTCGTGGAGGGGCGCTGACCTGTGGCGCCGCAAGGTGCTTGTCTTTGCTTGTCGTCGACCCTGAGTAGGTGTTGATCCTAATTAGGGTCTTCGGCCATAGCAGTACCCAACCCTTCAGTGAGGCCAGATTCAACGGGCTATTGTCATCGGCACCATGCGGTTGATTAGGAGGAAACAAATCCTCATAGCCAGGTAACGCCCGATCCACTTCAACCCGGTAAACGTCATCCTCCATATCTCGTGTGTGCCACTTCTTATCCAGGGGCCGAAGGATGGACCCCCTCGCGACGTCTTTGAGTTCGTCGTTTACTCTCATCAGGAAGGTGCATGGCATTGAGAGCGCCTGCGATAACATGTGTATGGCGTTAGAGAGAGGGCAAGGATGATGAAACTAATATATTAACTTGATGTACACATTAGTTAATTACCGTGAGGGCGTTGAACTCGGCTAATGTCGACGGGCCGGCACATGCGGCGGCGGGCGTGCAAGTGACGGAGGGGCTGCTACCCGGCATGGACAGTGAATCCCTAGCACCAGCGACATTGCCGGCGGCTGGAGGAGTCTCCATTATAACATTGTCATTGCCGGCGGACGGCGGCGCCATCGAGTTGCTGCCGTTGAAGCTAACCACTTGCATTTTCGGGGGGGGGGCTTGTTTTCCACCCTCATACCACGCGTGTAGAGCGTTGAAATCTTCTTGGACTGAAGCGGCGACTTCAGCTTTGACTTCAGGTACGAGTGTAGCTTTGAGTTGCGGTACCAAACCAGCTTGGACTTGGGCTAGGATCGAGTCCCTCATTTCCTCCGCCTCCCGCTGCTTCCTCTCATTGCGCGCACTTTTATCGGCCGCAGACGACAAGCCGTAGTGACCATGCTTGTAGCCTGTACCGGCGCCAGCCACACGGCCTCTATGCGGCCTTCTCGTCGGTGAATGCTCATTAACGATGTTTAGTGCCCGTACGAGAGGATTGTCCTAGGCTACCCTGCCCGTCGACGCCTGGGAGGAGGAGCCTTCGTCACATTGAGAAAGTTTTTGTCTTTCTTCTTCCTGCGGAAGAAACGCGAACCATTTAGAAATGTTGCTACTATTATATGAACGATACTTGATCTAATTAAACCGGTAAATTGCTTACCAGTTTTTTCTCCAACGCCAGGACCTTCTTGTCGTTCGTGAACCAAATTATGTCGGTTACGACCTTCGGGTCCGTGACAAGTTCCCCGGTTAGTTTCTTCTTATGGTACCGGGACCTGATGAATCTTCTTTCAAGCGGGTCCTTGTACTTGAGCCAGGGGTTCTCAATGCCGGCATTTACATACGCCTCGTTGTCCTTCGCCCAATAGGGCTCCTTTCCCTCGTACCCACGGCTCCCAAGGTTGTGGTTGCCGATGTTAAGCTCCCGCATTTCCTTCCCCCACAACTTGCAATTCTTGGTTGCTTGTAGCTCTTCATTGGCCACAAAAGCATCAAATTCCGCCTGGGAGACATGCGGAAAGGCGGAGTGGACCTCTTCGAAACTTTTGCCCTCAGCAATCAGCTTCCGCACCATGGACTTATAGCTGCTGAGGTGTTTGGCGAACTTCAGGAGGGCTTGTGAGTTCACAATGTTCTTGGTTTGATCAGTGGAGGCGTAGTCACCTAGGAACTTGTATCGTGAGTGCAACCTCGCAATGAGCTGGGCTCGCAAATGCGCTTTGTTCTCAGCTCGGAGGTCCGTCTCATTGAGATTGACGACCTCTCGGAGGATACATGCGAGTTGGTTGCCGTAACCCTTGGCAACATCCTTAGGCTCCACCGGCAAACCACTGGCAGGGTCCACCTCTTTGATTGTGTCTCTGCCGGTGGCGACCGTGTTTTGGCGCCCTGCCTTTCGCGGCCTCTTGGAACCACTTGTCCCGGTGCCACTACTACCGGCGGCGCCGCTAGGATCGTCACCGCTTGTCTCGCCGCCACCCCCGGCGGCGCCGGTTGCCTCGTCGCCGCTTGGCGCGTAGGTACTACCCCCGGCGGCGTCGCTTGCCTCGTTGCCGCTTGGCTCGTCGGCACTACCCCCAGCCTCATCCTCCATCTCATGGTCCTCGTCGCCGCCAACACCAGCGGCCTCGGCATCCTCCTCCGTCCTAAAGAAGTGCCTATTGTAGTGCTCCTCCAATTGTTCTTCAGACGCCATGGTGGCTTGCACTAATAGAAGATAAAAAAGAGTTAGAATTCACGGAAAAATTCGGCATGACCTTTGCTAAAAATTGGTCATGCCGAGTGCTAGAATTGCCGAAACGGAAATCGACATTCCGGCACTCAATCCCTGTAACAGAAATGCAATTCACATATATATAGCCATGAACACCATTTTCATTTTCATTTCACAATAACCATCAGTAATAGCACTACAGTAGCATTACAATAGCACTTAGCATTACAGTAGATGAATGTAAATCAAATTCTCACACTCAGACAACAACAGCTTTAGAGCCCTGGACACTTACAGTAATAGCACTTACAATAAAAACCAGAATTCAAACACTAAAATAAAAACCAGAATTCAAACCATCTTTAGCATTTTACACCATAACCATTTTACATCAACACCATGCTACTCTCTGGCTACATAATTAAAACAGTGCCAAACAGAGCTTGTACCCACTGATAAGACAGTTCCAAAAAAACAGATCATTTTATATATATGGCAGTGGCATATATATTGATCATTTTAAAATTGGTTTAGTTTCAAACTAGAGAGCATACAACATACAGAGCTTGTACCCACTTATACAAAATACACTAGGTACCTTATCATTTTCATTTTGTTTTAAATGAACCAGATAAGGAACATAGCACCAATTTTCATTTTCTTTTAAATGAACCAGAGAAGCTCATCTGTCATTTCTCATTTGTGGATTATCAGAAAGCTCCAATTATAAATCAACTAAATGAACCTAGCTAGCTACTGTCCATTTGCAACAGCACATCATATATTTGCAAAAACACATCATATATTTGCTAAAAAAAATCAACCTGATTTCCTGATACATCTAGGAGTTTTCTCCAACTTCCCATCTCAAATTACATAACTCAAGTAATATAACCAGAGACAATAGTAGTAGCAACCTGCAACTAAAATCATTTTCTAAATTCACCAAATTGTCTACCTCATTTCTAATATCTTGAATCATTAGAGAGTGCGCAAGACTGTCTGTCTAACAAGGCCAAAGTGGTAGCTCATGCATACAGCTCGAGTATCAAAGAGCTACAGCCTAAGTGCCTACTGGTGGAGAATGAACCAGGTGGTCAGAGATGGAGAGCTACAGCCTAAGTGCCTAACTGTCATCATTGAAAAATCATATTCTAATGTAGGGTCTAAATATTGCTACTTCATTTGCATTTCATCTAAACCAACTTGATTGCTATATCATTTAAACCTACTGCATCATTTTATTTCTAGTTGAAAAATTACAGAGGGCTTAATTGGTTTAGTTTAAAATAGGTTTAGTTTCAAACCAGAGAGCTTAATTGTTACTGTAATTTATATGAATTGGCAGTAGCATAACCAAAAAAACCCTACTGCCTAGCTACCTAGGTACTGCAAGCATTTTTATTTTCATTTTCTTTTTGGCTGTGAGCATGAGCATGAGCAGTAGCATTTCAAAACCATTTCAAAATCTTTATTTGCAACCAGTGAGCATCAACATGAGCATTCATTTCATTTCCATTTCCATTTTAAATAGTGAAGTAGCAATAGTGAACTAAACCAGAGAACTATTTTAAATAAACCAGTAGCATTTCCATTTCATTTCCACTATAATAAAAAAGCCCAACTCAATTTTTTTTTCAACAGCACTTGTTCTTTTTATGAATAACAGCACTTGTTCTTTTTATGAATAACCCCAATTCAGTAGCACTTGTTCTTTTTTCAACAGCACTTGTTCTTTTTTCAACAGCATTTTCTCTTGGTTTTACAATAGCATGGACCATTTTCAAACAATGCAACCAGAGAATAAATGCAGTAGAATTTCAAATTGTTCCATTTTCTTATTCAACAATTTTTCAATTGGAAGTAGTTCATTTGAATGTATGAATATGATTCAATTTCATTTTCAACATGAAAAATATGATGCAATCTGTCTATGCAACCAGAGAGCATCTAGCGAGAACCCTAACCCTAACTAGCAGTAGGTAAATCCTAACCCTACGGAGGAGGGGATAGGGAAGGGGGAGGGAAGGGGAGAGGAAAGGGAAGAGGGAAGGGGAGAGGGAAGCTCACAGTGGCTGGCGCGCGGCTCCTTCTTCTCCAACAGCGGCGCCGACGTCCCCTCCTCCAACGGCTGGCGTGCGGCTCCTTCTTCTCCAACGGCCGCGCCGACATCCCCTCCTCCAACGGCTGGCGCGCGGCTCCTTCTTCTCCAACGGCGCGCTGGTGGAGGATGGTGGTGGGGCAGAACGGAGGCGGACGGTGGAGGGGGGATTTGGCAGTGAACGGCGGGGGATGAGGAGAAAGGGGATGGGATCGACGTCGACTGTGTACTGGAGAAGATGAGGAGAAAACAGTTAAGTCCGTAGTATAGCCGTGCCAGGCTTATTGCCGGCGCACCCCGTACCTGGTTTGCCGGGGACAAGTATACCCCCGGCGAATTAATAAGCCTGGTGCGCCGGCAATAAGCTCCGGCACAGCTGTAACTCGGGACATGTCAATTCACCTAGCTAGCCTGCCCATTTCCTTTTCTTTTTTCCATTCTTTTTCTTTATTTCTTTTCTCTTTATTTTATGTTTCTTTTATTTTACCCCAAATGCTATACTATTTTATTTTTCTTATCTTTTCAAGATAATAACAAAGCAATATATATATATGCATGAGTATGCAAAAACAAAAAATATGAGTTATACATACACAAAATATTGACCAACACAATATTAATTAGTCATACATAAAATATTGGCCATGACCATATGAGTTATAGATTGCAAATAAAGTTTTACATCATTGATTGAGAAGAGTGTTTCGCTTTCTTCTTGCTTTTCTTGCTCGTCGTTGAATAATTTAGCCCTGTGTCGTGACTTCTTCTTTTGAAGGGTCGACCTGAAATCGGTAGCGTGGTCCTTCTTCTTCTTGTGGTGTATGTTGTGTCTTCGTCCTCGGATTCTTCCATCATTGGGTCTCCGACTTTTCCTTCGAAGTCTTCCTCGTTGGCGACTCCATCCATTCCGACGATGGTCCTCTTGCCTCTCCTCACGATAACACGGCTAGGCCTGGATGGGTCGGTTATGAAGAAGCATTGGTGCACGTGTTCTGCCAGTACCCATGGCTCATTCTGCGCGGTGGCGTTCATGGACTTTGATTTGCTGGCTTCAGGTAGAAACATGGTGGTGAAATACCGGTCTTCTTTTGTGACGCTCTTAGCCCATCTGATACGGAACATCGGCACTTTCTCTCCAGCGTAGCTAAGCTCCCAGATTTCCTCGATTCTTCCGTAGTATCTAGTCTTTACGTCACCCGTCCGAGAATCCATCATTACCCCTGAGTTCTGGTAAACACTGTTCTTGTCTTTTTCTTCCGTGCAGAATGTGTACCTGTTGATATCGTACGCTTGGTAAGTCATGATGTTGGGCGCGGGACCATGTGACAAGGCCAATACTAGTTTATCCTTGTCAGAATCCATTGGTGGGGGATTAGCATGAATGTGGTCTTTGAACCAGCGCGCGAAAGAGGAGTTGTGCTCTCTGTATATTTCTGCTTCTGTCATCATCGGCTTGCCACTCGTTCTCTATCATGGTTTTGTGCTCTTTCAACCAAGGATCGATCAAGTCTATGTGTTGTAGCGCTACTAAGTTGGACTCGTCAAAGTCGGAAGTCCGACCGGACATGTGCACGTGCAGTTCCTTCCTTCCATTTTTGTGGCCTACTCCCTCGAACCTCGTGGAGGTGCTTGTTTTGAGGCAAACCAACGGGGTCCTCGATGTCTAGATAATTCGTGCGTAAAGAGATGCACTCTTCGGTGAGCCAGCCCTGGACGATGCTTCCATCCGGATGTGACCTGTTACGAACGTATCCTTTAATGACCCCATTCATTCTTTCAAATGGCATCATGTTGTGTAAGAATGCCGGCCATAGAATGACGATATCAACCATGATATGGACCAACAGATGGACCATCACGTCAAAGAATGCAGGCGGGAAGTACATCTCAAGCTCACATAGGATCACCACGATCTCTTCCTGGAGCCTTGCGAGTTTCTTCACGCTTATCGACTTCCGAGTTATGACGTCGAAGAAGTTACGAGCCCGATCAGCGTTGCACGGACATGGTCATCCATTATACCTCGGATTGCAACCGGAAGAATATGCGTCATCATCACGTGACGGTCATGAGACTTCATGCCGCTGAAGTTTCGTTTCTTGGGGTCCATGTATCTGCTTATTAGCCCGGAGTAACCGAAGGGCACTCTGACTCCTAGAAGGCAATTGAAAAATTGATCGACCTCGGGCGGACTAAAAGTGAAGCAGGAGGGGGGACGATAATAGTCCGGCTGCTTAATCCTTTTGCGCTTCCGACCGCCGTCCGCCTCCTCCTCCGATCGTCCCTCTTGGGCCGCCGGGATCCGAAGCTCTTCCTCGATGCCCAAAACTTTCAGGTCGTGTCTTGCTTTCAGCCCATCTTTGGTCCGGTCCGGCATGTTGAGAAGAGTGCCAAGCAAGCTCTCGCACACGTTCTTTGTAATATGCATGACATCAAGGCAGTGAGGTGTATCGAGAATTTTCCAGTACGGCAAGTCCCAAAACACGGACCTCCTTTTCCATACACCAATGAGCGGCGTCGTCGTTGCCTTTTTCTTCTTCTTCTCTCTAGGCTTTTGACCAATCTTTCTCGGCGCAGGGCACTCCTTCCAACCTTTCAGTAATGTATCGATCTCTTCGCCGCTCTTCTTACGTGGAGGTCCTCGGGGTTCATTTGTACCATCAAACAGATCTCCACGCTTTCTCCACGGGTCGGTCTTCCGTAGCCACCTTCGATGCCCCATGTAAACTGTTTTCGAAGAGCCGGGATCCTTACCAAGCTGCAAAAACATCGTCTCTTCCATGCACCTGACACATGCCTTGTGTCCATGGCACACCTGGCACGAAATATAACCGTATCCGAGGTAGTCTTGCACCGTCGTGATCAACGCGGCTCTCAAAGGGAAATATTCTTCCGTGACGGTGTCCCATGTATCTACCCCTTCCTCCGCCCACAATGTTTCAAGCTCCTCCTTTAATAGTTCGAGATACATGTTGATATCGTTTCCTGGCTGTGTCGGCCCTTGAATTAGCATACTCATCTGTATGTACTTCCTCTTCATGCACAGCCAGGGCGGGAGGTTGTAGATCCATACAAACACGGGCCATGTGCTATGTGTGCTGCTCTGTTTTCTGAATGGATTGAATCCGTCCGTGCTCGCACCCAACCTGATGTTCTGGGATCTGCCCCAAAACTTCTGAATTCATTGTCTAATGCTTTCCACTGGCTTGCATCCGAAGGGTGCGTCAGCACTGGGTGCTCAATCCGCTCTTCATCATTCAACACTACCTCCTTTCTTTCAGCATGCCAGCGCATGAGCTTTGCTTCCTTGCGGTCCGCGTAGAATCGTTGAAGCCGGGGGGCGAGCGGGAAGTACCACACAACTTTCCGAGGAGCTTTCTTCTTCCCTTTCTTGTACCGTTCAGCGTCACACGCAGGACATTTGGTCTTGTCCACGTGCGACTTGCGATACATGATACAGTCGTTGATGCAGGCGTGATACTTTTCGTGGGGTAAGTCGAGAGGGCACGTGATTCTCTTGGCCTCGGCTAGACTACCAGGACACGTGTTCCCGGCAGGAAGGAGATCTTTCACGTATTCCAGGATGTCGTCGACGCTTGTGTCCGTCCATCCGTGTTTCGCCTTCATCCGCAAGCACATGGAGAGCTACTCTCAAGCGAGACTCCCCCAACCCGCGACCCGAGTCGTACAACGGAGTATTCGAGTCTATCTCGAGTTGCTCAAGCTTTGATTTCCGCTTGGCGCCTTTCGTCTTTTCGAGAAGCAGATCTTGAAGATGAGGGTCCCGCACGACTGAAGCTGGCGGCACCTCTTCGTCGTCGTCAAGGTTATTGTCGTCGTCAAGGTTATCGTCCTGTGCGACAAAATCTTCATCGTCATCAATATCATGATGCCCTCCTTCTTGCCGGCCATTATTACCACCTGCCGCCGTCGCCCCATTGACCTCCGCGCCATCATCACTCATCCATTGAGTGTGTCCATGCATGAAACCATTAGTGAGCAGGTGCCCCTGCAATTTGCCTCGAATACGGGTCAAACCATTTCCCTCGTTTGCATCTCCGGCACGGACACAATACCTCCGTGCGGTTATTTTCATACATGTCGATGATCGCGTGTTTCGGATATCTCATCACGATGCTTTCACTCATCTCGATAACCATTATCTCCCGCATGGTAAGATTACATAATTGATTAGAACCATGCATCCGTCGGTAGTTTTCACGGAAAATTTCGGCATGACCTTCCTACACGGTAGGACATAGGAGCGCCGTAAATGTGCCGAAACGGAAACTTGAAGAATCAACATTTCGGCGCAACGTTGGAAACTCATTTTCAACGCCAACACACACACAAGCACAAGCACAACATATATATATGCCACACACGAGAGCTTTGCTTCAAATGTCCAACATACGTCGATTTCATTCCTTAATTTGTTCATTAATCACCTATTTGTTTGATATATTCGTCGATGAGATCGAGACGACGCGCCGCGACAATGGCGTATGGAAGCCGACTTTAGATCTAGATCTAGATTGAGCGGTCAATGCGGGATAGTAGATCTAGATCTACATACGGGGATGTGGGAGATGCATGTAGGAAGGGAAGATTTGCTCAAAAAATATGATTTTGTTTGGTCAAATTGGTGAAATTGGGGATAGAAATGGGCAAAAATGAGCTAGGTTGGGAGAAGGCTCGGGTTTGTGTGGAGGAGTGGAGTGGTAGTAGTGGGGGTGGTTGTTGAGCAGAAATAACTGCCCAGGTTACTGCCGGCGCACCAGGGCATGGGTGCGCCGGCAGCACATAGCCCTTTCGGCTATATCACCCCCGGGCTAGGCCCAAGAATCATTGCCGGCGCACCATCCCAGGGGTGCGCCGGCAATAGAACATTTTCCGCCGGCGCACCCCTGGGCTGGTGCGCCGGCAATGATTCTTGGGCCTGGCCCGAATCGACCGCGGCCATGCCAGGATTTTTCCCCGGCGCGTCGTTTCCGGAGGTGCGCCGGCAGTAGTCCTGCATTGCCGGCGCCGGCAACTCTTTCCACCGGCGCACGTCCAAGGTGGTGCGCCGGCACCACTTGCCTCCACCTATAGGCTTTTTCCTAGTAGTGAATACTACCTCCGTTTTATAGAATAAGGTGCGCGCCTATTCCAAGACGAACTTTGACCATAAAAATTGAGCAAATGATTATATTATATGTAAATAGTATCATTGGATTCGTATTGAAAAGAACTTTGTAATGATGTTAATTTCATACAAACAATCTTTATATATTGAAGTAATACTTGGTCAAATAAAAAGCACAAAAAACGAGGACGGCTTATTCTTTGAAATGGAAGGAGTATGTTTTATTATTTAATTAAATGAATTAAATATTAAAAATATAAAGAAAAGGGAAATGCCCCAAATTGGGCCACCATAGGGAAGCCCAATAAGGGGGCCGGCCAGGCCACCAAAGGGAAGGGAGGCCAGCGGCCCAAGAGGTTACGTAGCGCCAACCCTAACCCTAGGGGCTAGCAGCGCTGACAAGGAAGGGGGTGGCGGCTGCCCCAGGTGGCCCCACCTCCTCCTCTCCATCCCCCTATATAAAGATCCCCTTGGGGCTCTTCCCTCGTTCAATTCATCGACCTTTGCCATCTCTCTCTTCCTCTCTCCCTCATGTGTGTGTTCCCAAGTTAGGGACGTGCATTTGGGAGACCTGTACACCATACACACGTCGTCGTTATGTTGGGACATCGATCCAGATCTACTACTTCTGCTGCTTCGCTGGATGGGGCCCCGGAGAATGTATATACACTGTACGTGTGTTGTACTGCGGAGGCGCGAAACTTGGAGTGCTTCATCGTTGGGACTTCTTTATGACCTTGAGGTTGGCGTCGACATACAACTTCATCAACCATGTTCATAATGAACGTTAAGCTTTTCGGTTTTCAAGGGTATGAACACTGAATCCATCTGTTGCTTTGCATCTCCATAGAATAGATCTTGGCTATGTTATTCTATTGTATGAATTTTTTTTGTTTTCCTCAACGAAACCCTACAGTGGTATCAGAGCAATCTATGCATAGATGTATTTATACGGATAGGACACATAGATGTACGTGGGCATTGATTCTCTAATTGTTACCCTCTCAAGTGATCTCTCTCATTACTGCAACATTATTTGACAAAGCGGCCCCAACCGACCTCACACGTACACCTACGCGAAACTGGTTCCGTACTTGACATATGGCTTGTACATATTGATGACGTTGGAACTCCAAGAGCATAGTGTCGTAGTAAGAAGCTGTTTTCCCCAGAAGGGTGACTAGAGGGTTTATATCGAACACTTGTTGAATTGCCTTAGAAGTATCTCTTTTCCTCTTCTTCTATCAATCCTGCAAAGCAAAGTATTACCTTCTGTCTGCAACTCCACCGTGTGGTTGTCAAGCACAAGGTTTCGTATTAGTGATTGTAGATAAAAGAAGTAAAAAAACTGAGTAAAAACATTAAAGAGATAGTTGTTTTTGGGTTTTGTGTGTGACTAAGTAAACAAAGTATTTTTATATTTTCGGATTAAAATAGTGTTGCAAGTACAAAGTATGATAAAAGCAATGGAAAGGTGTTTCTTATGATTAAAATTGTACTGAGGTTCATGGGTTCACTTGTCTACTCTCTATTTAAGTTGTAGTGGATCTAACAATTCATCAATGAGATAATATTGGTGGAACTTCAATATGTGTTTGACAAAAATTCATATGAGCATCACGTCCTAACATAGAGTTGATGCAACACATCTCTCTTATACTCCACAAGAAAGGGAAATATCCAAGCAATCTTGTATTAAGAATTAACAGAGCATAGCATTAAGTACTTTGAGCATGAGCATAACATATTTACCACTTTCGTCACATGATAAACATAGCACACGCATTCACTTTATCCCTAGTGAGGTAGCAAAGGAAAAGGTACGACCTTAATAGATCATGAATTTGTTGTCACTATTCAATCACTAAAACTATGCTACTCCATCAAATACACACATCTCCCCACACATGTTCTTACATACAAGTTGGATCATAACAAGCACTTAAGAACGGGGTACATAACGTGCATCTATCAATAATCTTATACATAATAGATTTCAATCTTATATCTCAATATATATCAAATAATAAATATCCACGACATAGGAATTTCATATATGACCATAATCATGTTGGGAAGCTCATATGGTACTAAGATATATGAAGAACAAGAGAGAAATAGATCAAGCTACTGCCACAAACCCATAGTTCAGAGGTGGACTACTCCCCCTTCATCATGGTGTTGATGTGAAAGACGTTGGTGAAGGTGGAGATCTCTCCAGCGGAGTTCCCCTCCAATCTTCGGTGTTGCAGCCTCTGTTACAGTGTTTCTGTCTTTCCACGGCTCTCCCCTCGAGGAAACCCTGGGGGTCATATATATAGTTTTTTTTAGGCCAAATGGAGTCCATGGGTGAAAGAATCAGGCAAAACGGGCGATCGATGGCGAAAATACGGTGGGTGGCGCGCCCACCTTTACTAGGAGCGCCACCACTGGTCTTTTGGGCGTCCGGCCCTCCCTCGTTAGGTCCAAGCGCTCCAGATGTTTCTCATGGTGAAATATTGACGTCCTCGAAATCCTTGCTCAATTTAACTCCGGATAGGTCCCTGAAAGTGGAAATTACACAAACCAGGGTTTTCTTGTTTTGTAGAGTTATAACCCAAATAAAGGGGATCATTGGTAAATCCCCCTAAATCAATATAAAACATGGATATAACATCATATATGTTGCAAATATGTGGAAATATGTATCAATAAAGTACAAAGTTCATGTATGCATTTTACATGCATCACATATATGTGGCTATGGGGTGTATGTCTCTCTTACTTTAGCGGTGTGGCTTTTGCATACAGACGGCCCTGAACAAGGGACTAAGAGCGACAATTAGTTAATCAATGTAGTGGTTCTAAAGTTCGTTATGAACGATTCTTCTATAATAGCCCTAACGGGCACGTAAAACATGCAAAGGTAAAAGTAGAGGTATATAACTTTCTTTTGTAGAGGGCACATGATATGGTATGGTCGAGGTAAGTTTATGAATTTTTCGAAGACTATCAATGTGGAGGCACCATGGACCCTTGGCGCCATTCCAGAGCGCACGATGGAGATCAAGACACGACGATGATCATATCATGTCACCATTTAATTTCATGTGATCTTATTATTGTTTTTTCTTATGATGCATGTATTAGATATCCGACGGTAGCATTATAAGATGATCCCTCAATAAAATACCAACAGTAGTGTTCTCCCATAGTGTAAACCACCAAGAAAGCTCATCATTATGAAGCAGACCATGACGATCGGGTGCTAGACATATCGACGTTCATATACCATGGGTGTAAGCCATGTTGCACATACTGCACAAACACTAAGTAAGGTTACTTTGGCGAGCCTAGCATGTGTAGACATGGCCTAGGAACACAATTGACCGAAAGGTTAAGCATGGATCGTATAGATGATATGATTGATATATCGATGTCTACCCTTGAGGCTATGCCATCGGACGTGACAATCGGGGGTAGTGTAGTGAATTTGGATCATGTAATCACTAAAACAACAATGATGGATGTTTGTTCGAGTGGGATTTATTTTATATTTAAATACGAATTAAAACATGAACTCATATATTATGAACATAGGCTTGATGTATTTTGCAAATGCCATTGTAGATGTCTCGCCGCACCTTCAACCTTGGACAATTCCTTGAGAAATAGGAACTTAAAACTGATGGGTCAAACTTCGCCACCTGGTACCGCACCTTGAGGATTCTCCTCGCCCCCCCCCCCCACAAGATCGCCCACAAGATGATCACCGATCTCAAGGATGGATATTTTACACTGCAAGATAAAGCTGAGAGATATGAAAATTCCAAGCTATTCTTCTCAGCAAAAATGGAAGAGCAGAACAACGTGGGCGAGTACGTGGTCAAGATGTCTGGCGACGTTCAGCGCATGAATGCTTTGGAATGCCCGATTCCGAACAAACTGGCAACTGATAGGGTGTTGCAATCGTTGCCCCTAGCTTTAAAGGATTCATCTTGAACTACAACTTGAAATGGATGACTAAGACCCTTTCTGAGTTGTTCTCAATGCTCAAGATTGTTCAAAAAGATATCAAGAAGGAGCATAATATGCTGATGGTAAACAAGACCTTTAGCCAAAAGAAGTCTAGCAAGAAGGCACATGGGCGAGAATGGGAAACCTAGGAAGAATGGAAAAACTGTTGCCACCACTCCTAGGACTCCTAAGCCCGGGCCTAAGCAAGGTGTCGAGTGCTTCTACTGCAAGGGGGATGGTCACTGGAAGCGCAACTGCGCCAAGTACCTGGAAGATAAGAAGACCGGCAAGATCGCTGAAATGGACAAAGGTATATCCGATATATATGTTATTGATGTTTACATCACAAGTGCTAGGGTATTTGATACATGATCTATTGCTCACATTTGTAACTCTCGGCAGGTGTTACGGAATAAGCGGCGCTTGGCGAAGGACAAAGTGATGATGCACGCTGGCAGGAGTCACAAAGTGGACGTGGCGTCTATCGGCACTCTTCATCTTAGTCTACCTTTATGATTGATATTAGTTTTGAATAAGTGAATTTTGTACCGCGTTAGTATGAACATTATTAGTGGATCTTGCTTAATCAAGATGGATATTTATTCAAGTCTAATACAACTGGTTGTTCCATTTTTATGAATGAGATGTTCTATGCTCATGCACCGAAGCACAATGGTTTATTCATTCTGAATCTTGATCGTAATAATTCGCATATTCATAGCATAGATGTCAAGAGATGTAAGTATGGTGATGACAATTCCATGTACATATGGCATTTCTGTCTTGGTCATATTGGTGTAAAGTGCATGAAGAAATTTCATTCCGATGGGCTTGTGGATTCATTAGATTTTTAATCTCTTTAAAGATGCAGACCATGCCTCATGGATAACATGACTAGGACACCGTTCAACGGTATAGTGTAACGGGCGACTGACTTATTGTAATCATACATACCGATGTGTATGGAACAAGGAGCGTGTCGGCACGCAATGGTTATCACTACTTCGTGACTTTCACTAATGATTTAAGTAGGTATGGGTATATCTATTTGATGAAACACAAATCTGAAACCTTTGAGAAATTTAAGGAATTTCATAGTGAAGTTCAGAATCAACTCAACAAGAAAATCAATCATCTTCGATCTGATCGAGGAGGCGAGTATTTGAATCATGAGTTCAATGCACATATCAAGACTTGTGATATTATACAAATGGTGTATCCGAACGACGTAAGCGACCTCTATTGGATAGCGTACGATCTATGATGTCCCTTACGGACTTACCGTTAGCATTTTTTGGGCCAAGTGTTAGATACAATCACATTTATTTTAAAAGGGACTCCATCCAAATCCGAGGAGACACCGCCATACGAATTATGGCATGGCAATAAGGCAAAGTTGTCATTCTTAAAATTTGGGGTTGTGAAGCTTATGTAAAAAAGCTACAACCCGACAAAATTGAACCAAAAGCGGAAAAGTGCATATTTATAGGGTATCGAAGGCGCTGTCTCCACTAGTGATATTCTGATGCAATTTATTTGTTGGCCTTCGACACGAGTGGTAATAATACATTTTTTTTTCTCCAAAAGAAATTCGGAGAGGGAACAATTGATACTAGAAACATCCACCAACAACTGATGGAAACACTTTGAATTGAATATACTGCATAAACTACTGAGCATCACTATCAGGCCTGCATTTACCACAGCTAGCCAACCGGAAGTTCCCATCGATGGAGCTGCAGAGAAACCCATCACCCTCGATCTGCAGTCTCTGTTGGTCACAGCAGCTCGAGGTAGGGTTCGGAGTTGGACCCCGGCTTTGATCCTATGAAAAGGTTCAAAGAGGCCTCGTCAGTCGTACTTTATGTCTTTCTTTGCCTTTAATTGGGATGCCCCAGCAACCAACCCCCTCTTTGGCTCAAGTCAAGTGTATTCGCTGCAACTAGGACTGATGAAATGCTACACTAGCTACTAATATCCTGCATCGACGACAGCGAGGCGGCGAGGGGAGGTGTTGCATTACGGCGATGGGGACAATACATATCATATGGCGCTTTCCATGTCATTGTTACTGCACTGTCACAATCTTATCTTTCTGCCCTACCTGCAATCTATATAATTGCAGGTTTAATTAAATACTCGTCAAATCTTGAAGAGTACTATCAAAAAATAGTGTCTTACTTATATTATCTAAAAGAAAGAAAGCTAGTAATTTTTTTTAGAGAAAACTAAAGAAATCAGTAGTACAGATGGGAGTATATGTATGTCCAAAGAAACGACCGATCTCAGGTCGTCCATGCATCATGATCATGCGTACATGCATCGATCCACTGGCCACAAGCTAACTGTCCGCATTGTTTCCTATGTTCCTACACGGTAACACATGCCAACATGCCATTACTAAAACCGGCGCGCCACACAAACACAGCGTCTAACCGTATAGTATTTGCACGCTAACTGGCATTGAGATCCCCTAATTAACCCAAAACCCATGAGCCATGATCGGGGAAGAGGTTAAAGAAAAGGATCGGCGCCATTAGAATACATGATGCAACCATTATAGGGTGCAGGGAAGTAATGCTAGTTTATAGAGATCCAAGCAGCTTTGCGTGGATAAATATTCTACTCTGCGTAGCGAAGGCCTGGGAGAAAGCTGGGTGCCCTTGAATCAAGAGACATTGGCGAGCCAGACCCCCACACGCCCCACATGGCCCCCAGGTGGGGAGATCTACCCCCTATCTCTTACTATTCGCCTAATTAAACAACCTCTCATCAAACTAGCTACTAGCAGTAGTACTAGGACATATCTAATTTCTACACTCCTGAAGTACTAAGATTTCCATGGCAAAAAATGTGACAGAGACAAGAAGAGATAGTGAGGGGGAGAAACGATGCTCTCACCTTTTTTGTTTGTTTGAGAGATACCGCGCATGCCCTACTACTAATTCATGTGGCTTTTTTAGGTAGATCAAAAGGAGGGCAGTGGGCGGGGTGACTGGCGATCGAGGCACAAATTATGTGTAAAGGAATCTGCTGGTTGAGAAGGGAGTTGGAATCCACTAAAGGCAGTGTGCTTTTCTCTGCAGCACCACCTGCGGGCTAAGCTATAGAGGAGGTATTGGTACGCAGCCAGGGAGGGCAAGGGCAAGCTACTCATCATAGTAGGCCATCTCCAGCGGGCTCGACGCACTCCTGTCACCGAAAGTGACTGCGCGTGCCCGTTTGCGCCGGGCCGCGAACACGAAATTGTTCTTCGGGCCACAATTGACCTTTTGCATCTAGGGATGCCCCCAACGGCTCGACAAATTTTGTCTGGCAAGGCCGGTTTGGGTTTTTTCCACCAAAATAAAGCAATATATGAAACAAATTAGCCATACAAACAACAAAAATAGAGGTTGAAAATAATTTATTATTACATCCAAATAAATGCCAAAGTCTACATGCATTTCCATGCATGAAAACATACAGAGCATAATTCACAATTAACAAATGAAACAACATGAGATTGACTACTCATTATTCTTTTCATAGCCAGCCAATGCCCACTGATGGTCAATCAAATCCTTCTGTAGGCATTTGGAAATGTTGATATCAGAGACTTCAACGTTCAAATTCATAAACTTCTCCCAGGTTCATGCCCTAAGGTTTGGCTCAACCAACTCACCCTAAAAGTCGCATTCGTGTTTATTGCGGCCATCAAGACGTTATGTCTCGACGATCATGTTGTGTGTGTGACCACACAACAACTCATGGAACAAAGAGACCTGGGATAGTATGACGGTGTGGCGGGGCGGCGGTGGGGTGACGGCGTTGCCCTAGGGTTGCAAAGAAGGGGAGGGGGACGTGAATGAAGGTCGTTCGATTTTGTTGTCCCTGGTGTGCAGGGACAGCTAGGAATACAAGGTCACGCGACGCAAATTTGGGATGCGTTTGCTCCCCCGTGGACAACCCGACCAATTTGCGTCGGCCCGCTAGGACGGGGGTGGGGGGGTAGACCCATTTTTTTGCACGGACGTAAAGTCACCTTTGTGCTAGGGTGCTGGAGATGCCCTAAGCTAAAAGGGAGGGAAGGGCATCTTCGGTGACGTACAACGGCGGCCTGACCCCGATCTGAGCCAAGGCCTATACGGGGCGTGACCATTGTTGTGTTTACTGCATCACAACGTCACCGACGATGGAATACAAAGGAACTACAGGGTTAGTCCTGTAGCACGAGGATGTCTGGGGCAGCAGTCCTGGGCATGCTAGTGGTGGCCTCCTCCTTCGTCGGGGGCGGTCTGGTATGTTTGGTGGAGGATGGTGGCATGGGGGTATGCTTGTATGCAACAAAGAATAAAGGTGGTCTAGCTTTGTTGTTCTTCGAGCACGAAGGCATCGATCTGTTGTATGTAGGTCTCCTCGATTTGGCTGCCGAGTTCTGTGTCTTCCTCTCAAAGATTTATGTAGTTTCGAACATGGCACTACTGGATATCTAGAGTGGAATCGACGGTCGTACGAGCCTTTATTTTCAGACAAAGTGGCTTCATTTGGGCGAGGCGCGGAGCTTTGGCTTGTTTTGAGTGCCATGTGACATGTCTTAATATAGAATTCAATAAAACTGGCAGATTGGAGAAAGTAGTGGTGGCTGCGATCGGAGGTTGGTAATGGCGGAGAGGGTAGTAGTTGCGATGAAGACAATGCGGCACATGTTCTCCCTGTGTGGCGGGTGTTTGGCGACTTGCGGTAGCAGCTTTGGCAAGCGGAGTGGTAGCACATGTGGTCTGCATTCTTGGTGGTGCTCCTCGAGTATCGAGCCATGATTTCCGGGTGAAAACTCAAGTTTTGGCCTTCATTGGTTGCACTGGCAATGGCTTTGTTGAAGACACTGTTTTGAAAACTCAGACTTTCTGTAAGGCGGAAAACCGAATATCTTCGATCGGACGACGACAACGCTTGTGCATTGTATCTTTCTTGGAGTTGTTGTTTTTGGAGAATGTCGTTTGTAGTTGGGGTGTTATCTTCGGTGGTGGTTACTGTTAATGTTGTGAGTGTATCAACACCGCGTCGGGGTCTTTGTTTTCTTTTCACATTTTTCTTATTTTTTCTTGATTGTGCGCATCCTTGATGTATTTAGACATCTCCTTTGTGCAGAGGATGTGTGTAATTGACATCTTTATGATATTAGTATATTCCTTTTATCAGAGGAAAAAAAAAGCTAAAAGGGTTTGACATTGGACAGGTGTCCCCCCGCACACACTAAGTTTGCTCCCTTTCCTATGTGGAAAGTCGACGAGTCCACTGTGTTCGTTAGCTCATGATTGGTGGGTGCCTAAGCCTCGCATAAAATAACTAACCCTAGATGGCCATCATTATTGGTGCATAGTAGTATGCCCATGTCTTTGCAGGAGTAGTAGTCGTTGTTGGGTTGGGACTACTGTACGAATGAATCTGAGACAGACCACTAGCCATAACTTGAAGCGGAGTCTTGAGCAGAAGAGAATGCTTGACGAGTCCCGAGAATCTAATGCCTGCCAATGATGGACCTAATCTACCTACGTAGCCACCTGCAGGTGTTAGGAGAAGAACGACTGCTCATGCCTGCCCATCTGCCAATGCCAGATCCATCTTTCTCACCATGCGCATGACATGCCGCCTTGTAGCTAGCAGCTCCCTGTTACCACTTACCACTAGCGCAAGGCTGAGCTATATACCGACTTTCTCCATACATTCACATAGCTAGCTAGGCACACTGTGCAACGTGGCAGTGTAGCATAGATCAAATCTTGCATATACAAAGGGTAGTAGACATGGAACCTAGATCAAATCCTGCTTGTATATATGGCTAACTAGCTAGTGGTGGTATAAAATTGCCATGCGCATTTTGGTCTCACTAGGAGTAGTTGCTTCCAAGCATCGAAGTGGTAGCTGGAGCATGCGTTTGAGTTGACGAGAACGACTGTACATGTGCGGCTTTGGCGCCGGCGTGCCGGCCCTGGACTGACGGCTCACGAGCGGGCGCGCAGCTTTTTGCACTGGGTTGGGTAGGGGGCCGTGCGGCGTCAGATGTGTCGCGCGCTCGCGCGCATGGCGGTAGCTACGGCTTTTCCATGGCCCGGTCGCGATCGATCGATGATCCATCCGCCCGCTACAGGCGCTTATTAGGCTAGGCCCCGGCCGCCGGCCGGCGACATGGGGAAAGCTCGGCCGTGCATGCGTACGAGCTCGTCTCGGCCGTGGCGCCTGAACTGGACACGTAGAATTATCCCAACCTGTTCGCAGAGGCTGGCTACGGCGGCTAGCTGCATGTTCTCCATGGGCTAGAAGCTCTTAGGCTAGGCCCCGGCCGCCGGCCGGCAACAAGGGAAAGCTTGGCCGTGCATGCGTACCGTACGTGTTCGGTGTGTGTGTCGATCGTCTCGGCCGGCATGGCGGCTGAATTATCCCAACCTGTTACCCGGCTCGGTGTTGGCTAGCAGCATGCGCGCGCGCAGGTTACGCATGATCCGCGCGCATGTTCTCCAGCGCATGCGCCCGTGCGTCGTGCGTCGGGTTGATTTGTTTAGGCGCGCGCGGGGATAGGAGCGGTGTGGTTGCACAGATCGACGACGGTACGTGTTGGCTCGCCATAGGGGCAACAGCATGTGCCTCACTCCATAGGTTTATCCATCCAACGCATGTAACTTCTTATTATGCGAAGTTTATATTAAGTCATACTTCTAAAATTAACAAATCATGAATCATATGAACACACTACAGGAAACACTCAAGATACCAACAGCGTGGCCATCGGCGCCGACACCAGCGGTCGGCGTAGAAAAAAGCCATCGGCACAAGACCATCCTAGACGTCGACGTAGGAAAGCCATCGGCGTTTGGGGGGGGGGGGAGAACATGGCCCCGGAAGACCATGCCATCACAGCAAAGTGATGGTGTCACAACTAGGCCGACGGCCAAGCCGTCGGCCCAGTTCTAAAAAAAAAAAATTCAAACTTCTTTGCTCCACATGCACCCCCGTCTCCTCGTGGATCGCCTTTTTGGTTTTGAAGAAAATATAAAAAAATGTTAGAAATTTCAAAGAATAAATTTTTTGGGATGACTATGTATTATGTGTTGTAATTGTTAGAAAAATTTACAAACATGAATTTTGATATATTATGCAAAATGAAGTCATGTTTCGGTAAAACGGCTTTTCTCGTTGCATACAATGAAAACATTTTTTCTATGAAAATGCATCTTCGGAAAATTTTACATCCGATTTCAACCGCCTACTGACGTTTACTATTTTTTGATTCCTCAAAATTAAAAACGAAATAGTAGTTTTTGCAGGGTTTAGATTTTGATGAAAAGGTAAAAAAGATGAGAAAAAAGTAAATTTCGTTTTACTGTTATTTGAATTCAAGATTTATTATTACTATTCATTGATATTTAGTCAAATAATTGTTTGGAATTCAAAAATAAAGACATGTGACATCATATGGTCCGAGAGATAATTGAATTGATAAGGTATTATTATCAACAAAGTATAACTCCTTTGCCGGAAGCTCATCCGGAAGGAACGAAGAAGTTAAGCGTGCTGGAGTGGGAGCAGTCTAAGAATGGATGACCGATCGGAAAGTTTGATCACGAGTGAGCAATTTTTCACAGCATGCTTGGAGAATAAGTTATTAAACAATTCAAATAATTGATTTTTTAAAAAAAAAACATCAAACCGTCAAACAGTCGTTAGGCCAAGGCGGATGCTACGCATACGACAAACTCACCTGTGCCGACGAGGCTATGCTGGCGGTAGCCGTCGGCATAGGCTACACCAAAGGCCAAATAGGCCTATGCCGACAGCTTCTGGCCATCGGCACCTTAAGGTTTCCTGTAGTGATATCAACACAAAAATAATTTTAGGTTAAGTTGGCTGAAATTCGCTTTGTCTTTGACAAATTGTTATTTCCGTGATTTCACTCAATTTGCTTTTTTTCCTCAAAAGTTTTCTTTTTCAGAAACCACTTTTATTTTTATTTTAGTTGCACTACTAATCTAAATCAACTGTGTAGAACATGCAATATGTTTTTACTCTTTTATTTGAACATTTGTATTCTTGATGGCTAGTTACAAGAGATTTAGTTGTCAAATAATTAAAAAATTGAATAAAATTCAAACTGTTAAACGGCCGTTAACTTGTACGCCGATGGCCAACCGGATGCTACACTGACGGCAAATTTGCTTGTGCCGACGCCTTGAGGTGACGACGGGGCTATGCCGATGGCAGCCGTCCGCATAGCCTATGCCGCCGGCTTCTAGCCGTAGGCACCTTGAGTGTTTCTCATACGTGCATTTTGCATCATCATTATTGCCACATATAGGATTAGTTTTTATTGTTATTTCCCTTCATACATTGTTATTTATGTATTTTTAGATGATTTCTGGGACTTTCCTACGAATTCCCCTTCTTTGGTATTTAATTTTTGGGAGGCAGAAAACCTTCTTTTTCATATTTTATTTGTTTCAGGACTTTCTGGATCGCTAAAACTCAAGGGAAAAATACCTGATCAGTTTTCCACCCGAAAAAGGCCGTAAGCGAAAAAACCACGCGAAAGGGGCCACGAGGTGTGAACGGCACCAGGTGGCGCGCCCAAATAGGGAGGGCGCGCCACCCATGCCCGTTCACTACTCCAGCGTCGCCTCGGGCCCCCTTTTATTCTAGAAGCTCCGTTTCGTCTAAAAACCTAAGCCATATTTTTTCGACATTTATTGAGGCAGCGGCGGAGGCAAAAGTCCTCTCCTACTCGGGAAGAGGGCAGATCCTGCTGCACCGGTGCCTCTGGTGTAGGGGAAATCGACGCTATCAACATCCCCACTCCTCCTTGGCTTGTAATGAGGCATCTCCATCAACATCTCCATCGGCACCATCATCACCACCTTCTCTAGCTACGATATCGACGTCATCCCCCTCATAGTTTGTGTTGAATTAAACCCTGGATATTGTTTTTAGTGCTATTTCATGTTCGTGATTTGTACTTTGTCATTATTTGGTGGGGAGAGTATATATTTAGATTGTGTAGAAACCATTATGCCTCTGGTCAATATCGTTTGACACTTGTGAGTAATTCCCCAATGTTCCTGAGGGCATAGGATGATGTGGCTATAATTCTATATGATGTGTAATGAGTATTTGGCCAAGTTTTCTATCTTTTATGTTGTTCTATGATGGTTTTATGCGAACGTCGACTGCATATTACTTCACCTATATGGGCTCATAGGTCTGCACTTCGATGTAATGCATTAGTGTTGGAGGGGTCGGAATGATAGAAAACGTCTTCCAACACTATGGGTTGTATTAGAGGGGTTTATGTCGGGAACCCTAAATCTTATGGCTATGATGGGACATTTATGTCTTAATGATTCCTATACTTGCACATGAAAATGACTTTAGGACCCATCATAAGGGGTGTATTTGCACATGCTTATGGTTGCACCTAACTAATGTTCTGCCCCTAATTGAATAAAGCTTGACATATATTTACCATGTTGTTTAGAACTCAGATGCTAGTGAATCCATGCCGCCCTTGGAAACGTTAGTCTCATATAAGCACACACACTTGAGCTTGTCCTGTTGCTGCATAGAGGATTGGGTTTTTCTCTCATCGAGAGCTTTTACTTATTTGCTATTTACTTTACGAACTTTATTTTATTGCAAACTATATACCCAAAAACACCAAAACTGTTACTTTATTATTACTGCTTTCTTGTTATTTCTGTTAACCAATACCTTCAGCTCCTCTTGGGTTCGACAACCTTTCTTATTGAAAAATACTATAATTGATCTCCTGCACTTGGGAGCCATGAAGACACTTTTCTGGCGCTGTCGTCGGGGAGCATAGCGCTATTGGTAAGTGAATGGTAAGAAGGCTTTTACTGTTTTTATTATTTTCTATTTGTCTCATCGTGGATATGTCTAGCCATGATGAGGTTTGTTTTATTTTATACGATTATGCTTATATTCAATCTCTTAAATAAAATGAAGAGGAACCACCTGAGCTTAAGGTGGCGTTTCAAATTCCTGTACCTATTGCCAAACAAGCTATGAGACTAACCTTCACAGGTGACAAGAGTAAAACTGCTATGGGATATCTTCATGCTATTGAAGATCTATGCTCTTTAGTTAAATTGTATGGTGTTCCTCATGATCATGTGAAGAGGAAGTTATTATATCTATCTCTTTGTGTTAATCCTCGCATATGGTTTAGATATCTGGATATAAAGTGTTGTCTTGACTGGGAATTATTGAGGAAGGCTTTTTATACCAAGTTTTATACTTCTGAAGAAGCTTATGATGACCGTTGTCATATCTATAATTGTGGCCTCATCTTGGAGAAAGTATCGCTCAAGCTTGGGGGATGCTTAATGAACTCATCCATAAGAATCATTGTCATGGTATTCCTGATAGTCCTATATTGATAAACTTCTATGTGAGGCTGCCCCAACATCATAGGGATTTTCTGGATAATTCATCTGAAGGGAGTTTTACTAAGAGAACTCAACAAGAAGAAAGGAATTTGTTGGATACTATTGCTAATAATTCAGCATGGGATCTTGATAAATGTAATGAGCCTCGTTTTGATTTTGAATATTCATGTGTAGAGAGTTTCTATACTACTATACTGTTCGAAGAACTAAAGGATAGGTTTGGTCTTGATCCTCATATTTTAGTAGAAGTTTATAAATTTTTTATAACCATTTGAATGTTCCTAAGAAAGGATTTAAGGTCTTTACTGAACCTCTTAAGACTTCACCATATATTGCTACAGTTGAGAAACATGTTCAGCAAACTTCATCGGTTATTATGGAAGAATATGTGGAATATCCTCCATATCCGAACAGGGTGAAAGAAAATTTGCTCACCGATGTTGCAAATAAGAGTGGTAAAAGATGTCACGGGCCTTATGAACAAATCTCTATGAAGCCTCAAATTTTGGCCATGAAGGAATTAAATGAAAAAACACCCTGTGATGTCTATTTATGTGAAGATTCCACTAAGGTAATTCAAGGTAAGACTACTAAAACTGGTAAACCTATTATATCTTGTGCTATTGGAACTTCATGTTATCATGGTCTTTGTGATATTGGAGAAAGTATAAGTGTGATACCATATTCTCTATATCTTGAAATCAAGCCCGATATTGATCCCATACTCATCGAGGAAACATGTATAACTATTCAACTTGCTAATAGAGAAATTATTAGTCCTCTTGGTATGGCAAGAGATGTTGAAGTATTAGTAGGAAATATTAAGTATCCCGCTAATTTCATTGTGCTTGGTTGCTCCTATTATATTTGGTAGACCTTTCTTACATATTGTTGGTGCTGAAATTGATTTGCCAAAAGAGAGAATGTTTATTAAATGTGTTGGAGAAAGTTTATAATTTAATTTTTCCAAGTTTACTTATAAGCATTTGGAAAAATAAAAGTTTCAAAAAGATATTGTAGAAACTCTTGCTTCTGTGGCAGGCGCTTCATCGGATGCGGTGGAACGATATGTGCTTAATCAAGAGGAACCATATAGTAATGAAGAAAGAGAAGCTTTAGAAAAAAACTTATATCAACAACCACCACATTTTCAATTGCATATTCTGCCTGCTAATCTTGGAGTGTTACCGCCACCCAAGGAAGATCCTAGTTTTGAATTAAAACCTTTGCTTGATAATATGAAACATGCATACCTTGATGAGAAAAATACATATCCTGTTATTATTAGTGCTAATCTTTCAGGAGAAGAAAAAAAAAAATTATTCAAGGTATTGCGGGCTCATAGGCCGGCCATTGCATGCATAAAATTAATTTGGAAGAATATGCAAAGCCTGTTGTTGATTATCAACGTTGTCTTCATCCAAAAATGAAGTAAGTGGTAAGAAAAGAAGTAATTAAACTTATAAAGGCTCGTATTATTTATCCTATAGCTGATAGTAAATGGGTAAGTCATGTTCATTGTGTTCCTAAGAAAGATGGAATTACTGTGGTTCCAAATGATGAAAATGAACTTGTTGCTCAACGTACTGTTACTAGCTATAGAATGTGTATTATTTCAGAAAATTAAATAAAGCCACCAGTAAGGATCATTATCCTTTAACTTTCATTGATCAAATGTTAGAAATATTATCTTGATGGTTATTCTGGCTTTTCTAAAATACATGTGCACAAAGATGATCAAGAAAATACTACTTTTACTCGTCCCTTTGGTACTTTTGCTTATAGAAGAATGCCAATTGGTTTATGTAATGCTCCAGCTACTTTAAAGATGCATGAATGCTATATTCACTGATTACATTGAAAATATTATGAAAGTATTTATGGATGATTTTTCTGTCTATGGTATCTATTTCGACAATTGTCTATTCAATCTTAACAAAGTTCTGCAGCGGTGTGAGGATCAACAACTAGTCCTTAATTGGGAGAAGTGCCATTTTATGGTTACGGAAGGTGTATTACTTGGTCATCGAGTATCTGGAAGAGGCATTGAAGTGGACCACGTGAAGACATAAGCCATAGAGAAGCTACCATATTCGCAAGATATTAAAGGTATAAGAAGTTTCCTTGGGCATGCTTAGTTTTATAGAAAATTCAGTAATGACTTTTCTAAAATATGAAAGCCTCTTACTAATATTTTGCGAAAGGATGTTCCATTTTCTTTTGATGATGATTGTATGGAGTATTTTAATGTTTTAAAGAATGCTTTAATTAGTGCTCCTATAATTTAACCACCTGATCGGAATTTACCTTTTGAAATTATGTGTGATGCAAGTGATTATGCGGTAGGTGCTGTGTTGGGACAAAGAGTTGATAAGAAACTTAATGTTATATATTATGCCAGTAAGACTCTTGATGGTGCCCAATGAAATTATGCTATTACTGAAAAATAATTTTTAGCTGTGATCTTTGCTTGTGATAAGTTTAGACCTTACATAGTAGATTCTAAAGTTATTGCGCGCTCTAATCATTCTGCTATTAAATATCTTATGAATAAGAAAGATGCTAAGCCTAGAATTATTAGATGGGTTTTATTATTGCTAGAGTTTAATTTACAGATTGTTGATTGGAAGGATGAGGATAATCCTGTAGCCGATCATTTGTCTAGAGTGGAAAACATTCCGGATGATCCAACCCCTATTAATGATAGTTTTGCTAATGAATTACTTACAAATATTAATGTGTCTATTGCAAGAGTAGTTTCCCCTTGGTTCGGCTGATTATGCTAATTTTATTGTTGGGAAAGTTATGCCACCACATTTTACCTATCAACAAAGAAATAATTTCTTTTATGATCTTAGACATTACTTTTGGGATGATCCTTTTCTTTATAAGAAGGGAGTTGATGGTATTATTAGACGTTGTGTGCCTGATTTGAACAACAAAGCATTATAAAAGACTGCCATGACAGTCCTTATGGAGGTCACCACGCGGGAGACCGCACAGCCGCATAGGTATTGCAATCTATTTTTTATTGGCCTACTATATTTCAAGATTGTGCTACTTATGTTAAAACTTGTGATAAATGTCAACGCGTTGGTAACATTGGTAATAGAAATGAAATGTTTATGAATTATACATTACCTCTTGAACCATTTGATGTGTGGGGTTTTGACTTTATGGGACCATTTCCTGCCTCCAAAATGCAGCATACTCACATTTTGGTTGCAGTGGATTATGTTACTAAGTGAGTGGAAGCAATTCCGACAAAGAGTGTCGACCCTGCTACTGCAATGAAGATGTTGAAGGACATCATTCTTCCCATGTTTGGAGTATCTAGATTTTTAATTACTGATGGTGGTTCTCACTTTAGTCATCAAGTTTTTAGAAAAACCTTGGATAAATATGGCGTTAATCATAGAGTAGCGTCTCCATATCACCCACAAACTAGTGGTCAAGTTGAATTGAGCAATAGGGAATTAAAGCTAATATTAGAAAAGAGAGTTAATAAGTCCCGATCTGATTGACCAACTAAAATTAATGAAGCATTATGGGCTTATAGAACTGCTTTTAAAAATCATATGGAAATGTCTCCTTATAGAATGGTCTATGGAAAAGCTTGGCATGTACCTGTAGAATTAGAACACAAAGCTAGGTGGGACATTAAGGAACTTAACTTTGATTTTAAAATTGCGGGAGAAAAGAGAATCCTACACATAAATTTACTAGATGAATGGAGAAATGAAGCTTATGAAAGTGCTAGGCTGTTGAAATAAAGGTTAAAATTTGGCATGATAGAAGGATAAAGAGAAAGGAATTCAAAGTAGGAGACCAAGTGTTATTGTTCAACTCTCATTTCAAGTTCTCTGCAGGTAAACTAGCATCAAGATGGCAGGTCCATTGGTTGTGCAAGAGGTGTATCGCTTCGGAGCCATCCGTCTCCATGGAGATTACAAGGGTAAGCCTCATGTTGTTAATGGACAATGTCTTAAACATTATATTGCAGGAGAACACTTCATTGGAAATGTGGAGGCGGAGTTACATCTCCGGGCGCTAGAAGATATCATCGCCGAAGATTTCCTTCTAACACACACCAGAAACCAATAAAAGTTGAAATCTGTTATGTAGCGATATCGAAATCTTTTCATATTTTAGGATAGTTACTTTTTTGAAAAATAAGGAAGATTCACGAAAGATTTGGGTAAAACAGAGTCACGAGGAGCGAAAGAGGCCAGGTGGCACGCCCAACCTTCTGGGCGTGCCACCCGTGCTCGTTCGCACCTCGGACTTCCTTTCCGCCTCATTTTTTACTCAAAATCTTCGTTTTTACCTAAAAATCGTCAATATATACCTCCCTCTTCCCAGCTAATCCCACATCGAGTCTTTTTCGAGCGAACATTGTTTTCTAGCTTGTCTTTCAGATTTGTCTCCACTAAAAACCTTAGCTATGTCTTCGGGAGACTCCTACCAATGCTCCTCCATGCAAGATGATGATGATGAGCTTGATGGGCTCAGTCCTACATCCATGTGGAGGAGGACGAGAGGAGGGACCCTTTTAAAGATGAAGATGTAGAGGAAGAGGAGGAGCAGGAAGAAGAAGATGACGAAGAAGAAGAAGACAACAAGCCCGTCACCAACGCTGAAGAGAAGGGGAATCTCCCGGTAATTGTTATACCAGTCGTTGCTGCGAGAGTTGTGCCTCCTCCCCAAAAGATGAAGCACACTGCTCGCATAAATACTGGTGGAGGAGTCCCTAAACACTCTTTATCTTCCAAGCATCTTGTTATCAATATTCGCCGCAGGGAAATTGCGAAGGTTCTAGCTAAGGATCTTCCAGGAGAGTGGGATCATCATATCCCCAAAAGGATGAGAGGATCAACACCTGAGTGGAAGCCTAGCAGGGAGATGATCGGAGGGAAGCTGTGGGAAGACCTGGTGAGGAGTTCCGTGCAACTTCATCAAGCTTATAAGCTCATGATGGGCATAATTCAAGATCTTAAAAGCCAAAGCGTCCCGAAGCATCAGGAGAAGAAGAACAATATATAAGATCTACATCAACGCTCAAGATTGGGGGAGTTATATCAAGTCTTTTATGGTTTTTGGTTTATCATATCGTTTTAGTTCATCATCTTAGTTTGATTTTTTGCTTTCATCTAGTAGTATCAAGTCTCTTATAGTTTGGAAAGCTCTTAGAGAATTATCATCTATCTTTGGTCAAGTGGGTTTTAATGAAATTGGAAGTATGGTGTCATCCATGATTCTTTTGTATGGAGATTTATGGGTAACACTCATGCAGATGTGTTCCTCATATTTAGATATTTCAATCACATCTTATCTTGAACTTAATTAACTTGAACATGTTGGACAATGCAAGCATTGAATTTTGTAAGTATGTCTTGCAACAAAGGAAAGATCCATGCAAGCAATACTAAGTATTATAAGAAAAATAAAAATACCTTGAAGTTGTGTTGGAGATGTCGTCTTGGAGAACAAATAGTTAGGAAGGAGATGACACGGAAGTATGAGATATTCTTGTGCTACTTGGTAATCAACGAGTAAATTGATGTCATGGATATTTCAATACATATTCTCCAACAAGTTTGTGAATGAAAAGGTCAGCACCCGAGGATTTGGTTAGTCATGTAAAGTGAAAGACAAATGTGGACGTAAAGCATATAACATGATTGAAAGATCCATGACTAAGGTTTATACTGGTTACTAAGGGACAAGATTATTAACTGATCATAAAAAGGAAAAAAAAAGCAAAGTGTTTGATGAACATCAAAAATTCATGCTCTTCTTGTCATTTAGAAATTCCTCTTCTTGTAACTACTTGCTCTATGAGAGTTTATCTTCAGTGCAAAGGCAGAGTAAAGAATAATAAGCAGGTAAAAGGCCAACCATAGAAGTGATCTATATTTATAGACACACATGAAGTATTGTTCAATTGTCCAACATGCAATGGTTGATCTTGTTCAAATGGTAAGAGGTAATTGCTAGAGTTTTTATTTAATAAGCTCATGCTTGTATGATTATTGGTTCGGAAATCTTTCTTTACAATTGAATATTCATAAGTTGATGATACAATGCTCGTATTTCTTTTATCAACCATAAGCTCACTGATGCATGATATGATCTATTCGCATATTTTCTCGAGGGCGAGCAAAGGTTTAACCTTGGGGGAGTTGATACGTGCATTTTGCATCATCATTATTGCCACATATAGGATTAGTTTTCATTGTCATTTTCCTTCATACATTGTTATTTATGCATTTTTAGATGATTTCTAGAACTTTCCTACGAAGTCCTCTTCTTTGGTATTTAATTCCTGGGAGGCAGAAAACCTCCTTTTTCATATTTTATTTGTTTCAAAACTTTCTGAATCGCTAAAAATCAAGGGAAAAATATCTGATCAGTTTTTCTCCAGAAGAAAGGCCGTGAGCGAAAGAACCATGCGAGAGGGACCACGAGGTGCGAACAACACCAGATGGCGTGCCCAAACAGGGAGGGCGCGCCACCCATGCCCGTTCGCTCCTCGAGCGTCGCCTCGGGCCCCCTTTTATTCCAGAAGTTTCGTTTCGCCCAAAAACCTAAGCCATATTTTTCCCGAGATTTATTGAGGCGGCGACGGAGGCGAAAGTACTCTCCTAGCTACTCGGGGAGATGGCAGATCCTGCTGCACCGTTGCCTTCGGTGAAGGGGAAATCGACGCCATTGACATCCCCACTCCTCCTTGACTTGGGAGGAGGCATCTCCATCAACATCTCCATCAACACCATCATCACCACCATCTCCATCTACGAGATCGACGTCATCCCCTCATAGTTTGTTTTGAATTGAACCCTGGATATTGTTTTTAGTGTTATTGCATGTTCATGATTGGTACTTTTTCACTGTTTGGTGGGGATATTCTATATTCAGATTGTGCTGGAACCATTATTCCTCTAGTCCATATCATGTTTGACACTTGTGAGTAGTTCCCCAACGTTCCTAAGGGCATATGATCATCTGTCTATGATTCTATATGATGTGGATTGAGTATTTGGTCAAGTTTTCTATCTTTTATGTTGTTCTATGATGGTTTTATGCGAATGTCGACTGCATATTACTTCACCTATATGGGCTCATAGGGCTGCATTTTGATGTAATGCATTAGTGTTGGAGGGGTCGAAATGATAGAAACCGTCTTCCAACACTATGTGTTGCATTAGAGGGGTTTATGTCGGGGACCCTAAATCTTATGGCTATGATGGGACATTTATGTCTTAATGATTCCTATACTTGCACATGACAATGGCTCTAGGATCCATCATAAGGGGTGTATTTGCACATGCTTATGGCTGCACCTAACTAATGTTCTGCCCCTAATTGAATAAAGCTTGACAAGATATTTACCATGTTGTTTAGAACTCAGATACTAGTGAATCCATGCCGTCCTCGGAAACTTTAGTCTCATATAAGCACACACATTTGAGCTTGTCTTCTTGCTGCATAGAGGATGAAGCTTTTCTCTTATTTAGAACTTTTACTTATTTGCTATTTACTTTACCCACTTTATTTTATTGCAATCTATATACCCAAAAACATCAAAACTGTTATTTTATTATTACTGCTTTGTTATTATTTCTTCTAACCAATACCTTCATCTTCTCGTGGGTTCGACAACATTTCTTATTGAAAAGTACTATAATTGATCTCCTGCACTTGAGAGCCATCAGTTTCATGTAGTAAGAAATATTGTCAGAATCATGATTTTGAGTCGGATCGGAACTTCCATGGTAAGATCGCAAACCATCGGATCTTAACTTTTAGAATCGTAAAATCTTAAATTCTACTTAACAGAATCATTGAATCGTTCCACTCAATTTAGATTGTAAAGTTGTAGAATCTTATAGTAGAATTATTCTGACACTATACATATACAACACAAAAATAATGTTAGATTAAGTTGGCTGAAATTCGCTTTGTCTTTGACCAATTGTTATTTCCGTGATTTCACTCAATTTGCCTTTTTTCTGTCAAAAGTTTTATTTTTTAGAAACCACTTTTATTTTAATTTTAGTTGCACTACTAATCTAAATCAACTTTGTAGACGGTGCAATAGGTTTTTACTTTTTCATTTGAATATTTGTAATCTTAATTGTCCGTTATAAGAGATTAAGGTGTCAAACATTTAAAAAATCTGATGTTAACTGTCAAACTATCGTTAACCTCTACGCCAATAGCCAACCGGATGTTACACCGATGACAAACTCGCCTGTGCCGATGCCTTGAGGTGACGACAGGACTATGCTGACGGCAGCCGTCAGCGTAGCCTATGTCGCCGGCTATAGTGACAGCCACAACACAAAAATAATTTTAGATTAAGTTGGCTGAAATTGGCTTTGTCTTTGGCCATTATTTCCGTGATTTCACTCAATTCGCTTTTGCCCTCATACATTTTCTTTTTTAGAAACTACTTTAATTTTACTTTAGTTGCACTATTATTTTAAATCAACTGTGTAGAACATGCATTAGGTTTCGACTCTTTTATTTGGACATTTGTATTCTTAATGGTGGGTTACAACTTGAATATACACTAGTGGGACGGTTTATAAATACGGAAATGTTTCTTATTACAGAATTAATAATTTTATATTTGTTCTTGCATTTCTTACCACTTTTATAGTTTGGTCAACTAAAATTTTATGTTTGCAATGCGACAGTATTTTTTTGGCATTGAAATGTTTTTATATGTTCATTGACTAATATGCATAGAAAAAATCATATGGACCCGGGAGCTGCCTGGCTCCAGATTTTAATAGATACATTGTAGGTTATACTCCCTCTCTCACAGTTTATTAGACGTGCGTACCCCTAGGTCGCAAATTTTATTAAGTTAGCATTAGTTATATGTTATAAAAATTATATCATTTGAAAGTTTAGATGTTCTATTTTCTAATGATATAATTTTTTATATTATATAATTTAAATTATATAGGTCAAATTGATAACCTAGGGATACGGGGAAAACAGAGATGGAGGGAGTATAGTTTATCCATCCACCAGATTAGTTCTGATTGATAGACTACCTGAGTCATTATGTGGAGTTTATCATAAGTCACGCTTTTAAAATTAACAAAGTATGTATAATATATCAACATATACAACACCAATGATTTTTTATTTGTCTTCAATCAATTGGTATTTTCGTGATTTCAGTCGATTTCTATTTTTCATCCATTTTTTTATAAATCAGTTCTTTTTATTGTACTTGCAATTTTAATCTACATGAATTGCATATTTTTAAAATATGCATTTTTTTTCTTATTTAGTTGTACTTTTTGTAATTTTAGTTGTCGGTTGCACTTTAAAAATGCACTAGTTGCACATATGTTTCAAATGTGCGAATTGTGTTTTTTAGGATGTGCAAATGATTTTTATTACTTTTTAATAATTTCAATTTGTTCTAGTATTTTATTTCCACTTTTATATTTTAATTGTCTATAAATGTGTGTTTTTGACGTGGCAATATTTTTTGTAGCATTGCATTATTTTTACAGGTTCCGTCATTAATTCTCATGTATAGTACATGAGCCATGGTTGTTAATACATACTTATACCATATCTTATTATTTGAAGTTTATCATAGGTCGCACTTGTAAAATTAACAAAGTATGTACAAAATTATATCAACATCTACAACACCAAAATAATTTTAGATTCAGTTGTCTAACTTTTTTTTGTCTTCAATCTATTGTTATTTCTGTGATTTCAGTTAGTTTCCACTTCGCCTCTGATGTTGACTTTTTCTAAGAATCCTTTATTCTTATTAATGTATTTACACTTTAATCTACAATAACTTATTATTTTTAATTGTGAATATATATTTTTGTATTATTTGTACCTTTGGTATTTTTAATGGTTGGTTGAAATTTAAATATATTATATTTCTTCTTGCATTTAATTTCAACTTCTATATTTGGTGGATTAAATTTGTGTGATTTAATGCGGCAATATATTTGTGGCATAGAATTAATTTTCATATGTTCCTTGGCTAATTTGTATAGTAACAAAGATGATATGGATTCGGGAGCAGTCAGGTTTCAAATTTTAATAGATACACTGCAGAATATATATTTGCGTACTACATATTTATTTCATTTTCTAGATATTAGGATAATATTCTATATACTTAGTTAAGAATAAACAAGTTTTCTCTTGGCTGGGTAGTAAGTTTTCCCACAATAAATATTTTTATATTTTTATAAGAGATTCTGTACAAATAAACATGTTTGAATTTGGAAAAATAAACTTTAAATAGTTTGAAAACAAATGAGTGTATGCTATGCCTATGCTTTCCCTAGTTTCTCTGCTTGCTAATATTCGAAACATAGGCACGATTCTACATACAATGAAATTGATCACGTTTACACCTAAGAGCTCAAGTATTGTGGGGTTCTTTGAGGAACATCTTCTCCCTATCACGGTCATGTGCCTAGTGGACATGTTATATTTCGTATGTGAAGTACTGATGTAACGATTTATTTTTAATTTTGGCTCCATCTAAAAAGGCATTTACACCCCTTTTGTATACAATCTACAATTAGGATTGTGTAACTAGTGGTGCAAGGAATCGACTATGATGTGTTATTCGACAATGCACCTTTCAAAACCGACAATTATCCATGTGAGCGGGGCAAATTATCGATCGTAATTGTTTTAGGAGAAGTTGTGAATTTTATTAAGTGGTTTCCAACTTGTTAACAAAAATGTTGTAGCATGAAATTCAAAAAAGATAAAACTAGGAGAAAAGTAGATTACACAAAGTAAAGATGTTAAGTTTAGAAGATCACAAACACAAAGAGTTTGAATTGTTTAGCAATCCTCTGTTTTTTGTTGGAGGAGTATTTGACAGAAAATGCTAATTCGACAAAGTCCCCACCTACCAAGGCCCTCCCATCCATATTTTGACAAGGTACATCAAGTTCATGCTCCTTCACAAAGAGCAACTGATCTCTAGCATTTGAAATCTCTTTTGCTCCTTCACAATTCTGAAGGCTTCGAGGAGATACAAAGACTTCTAACACCGCACGCCCTCCAAATGGAAACGATAGATATGGTTTCCTTGAACCTTGAACTCCTGCAAGATTGGTGTGAATTTGATGGGAATGTCGGGAAAAAGGTTAGGATTCAAAGCCTTTGGTTGTCTCTGTTTCACCACACCTCCCTAAGGTGTAGCAGCAGGTATATATAGCCAAGGAAGGTTCTGACTGTTACACGGAACGGTAACATGCCTAGTTATTCCCTTGAAAATCCTCGGAGGCATCAGGCTAGTTCCAAATTTGAACATTTGGAGTGGGAAGCTACTTCCTTAAAAATATTGGCTATGTACCAAGTAGCACACGTCCTCCTGAACACCTCAAGAATCGTAAATACCTCCAAGTATACAGCTTAAGCAATATGAACCTCGTGAGAAAATGAAGTTATATGCCGTCCAAAGAAAATATATGGTTCCCAGACATACCAATAAGTTTCAATAGATATTTCCTTAGCATTTCCTTCTTGCAAAAATTTGCGATATTGTTGCTATCGACATGACAATGTGTGCTTGGTTACTTTGTGATTGAAATGTAATGTTGTTTGAGTTAGTCTGCAATATGTTGAAATCTGTTATAGTTTTATTGTTTGTGATGTGTGTTAGTTTAATTTTCAGCGAACTAGAACCATTTTTTATGAGCAGAATCATCAAAAAATGGAGATACGTAGATAATGCTGCCCAAAAGGTGCCTCATCGCTGATGGTAATTTTTCCTGTTGCCAAAGAGACCTTCATATCATATACATGCTCCTGGCAATGAAATTAAAGTATAACTCAATGCAAACATTTGTTCATAAGGATTATCATTAATTACAAAAAATCAATGCAAACATTTGTTCATAAGGATTATCATTAATTACAAAAACTACACGTCGAGGTTCCGTACACTTTCACATATGAACCTGTCATGTCAACATAACAAAAGAGAAATAGGTGACAGACATAACACCATGGGGATCAAGAGCTCGCGAGGAGGTAGCGGAGAGAAGAGCACCGAGCGAGGATGAAAATAGAACTACGAGGGGAAGAAGACAGCAGACACTACGGCAAAACAGGGCTTTGCCGTGCAGCCTAAACTCACGGCAAAGGGGCAAATCGGCTCGGCAAAGCCTTTGCCGTGCGGGCGTGCACGGCAAAGATTGCTCGGCAACGATCCGCCCGGCAAAGGCGTCTTTGCCGTGCGCCGCGCGAAAATCGCACGGCAAAGGCTTTGCCGAGCGACGCAGCGTTGCCGTGCGCTGTGGCCTCTTTGCCGTGTGATTTCCTTTGCCGAGCGTTGTGCCTCTTTGCCGTGCGATTTTCTTTGCCGTGCGCTTCCACTCCAACCCGCACGGCAAAGACTTGGCTTTGCCGTGCGCTTCTCTTCCACCCTGCACGGCAAAGATACGTACAGCAGCACCAGGTGGGTAGCGCGGGCGGCCTTTGCCGTGTGTTGTGGCCTTTGCCGTGTGCACAAGGCAAAGGTTGTGCAAATTTGCCAGAATTTCCCTGCTTCCCCATTAATCCCTGCATATGCAATTCACAAATACCAATAACAGTCCAGATACACAAATAGCACAATATATAGAGTATCTGCATCATCAACAACATAGTTCATACACGAGTAGTCAAACAAAGTCCATACAATAGTTCCAAGTCGCATAATTAGTTCATACAAGAAACATCAACAATAAAGTCTCCAACATAGAATGTTCCAAGTCGCACAACAAGTTCATACACAAGCAACATCAACCTTGGCCACTTCGTTGTCCTTCTCCACTTCCTTGTCCTTCTCCACTTCCTTGTCCTTCTCCACCTCCTACAAGTTCATAGATGCATAAGTGGCATAGAATGGCTAAAATTGACATGTAAGAACTAGAATTGACATGGAAGAACTAGAATTGATATGGAATGGCTAAAATTGAACATAATCGCTAGAATAGACATGAAATCGGCTAAAATTCAACATAATGGCTAAGAATGACATGGAATGGCTAAAATTGACATGTAAGAACTAGAATTGACATGAAAGAACTAGAATTGACATGGAATGGCTAAAATTGAACATAATCGCTAGAATTGACATGAAATGGCTAAAATCCAACATAATGGCTAAGGATGACATGGAATGGCTAAAATTAACATGTAATAGCTAGAATTGAACATAATGGCTAAAATTGACATGGTTGAATGGCTAAAATTCACAAGTGACATGGTATGGAAGAATTAGAAGTGTAGGAGAACTCACCTAGAAACTGCTGCAGGCTCCGGATGATGCCCGTATTGTTGACGATCAAGCCAGGTGTCAGCGGGCTCTGACTTGGCGCTCGCTGGAGGAGCGCCAACACCTGCGGATCAGGCGCGGGGATCTGCAATATCCAAAGTTCGGTTAGACAACAAACAAGATTGAGACGGAGATATTAAGTTAACCACTTACCCAGTTGGGGAACATAGGAGGACCCGACGTGCTAGGAGCACTACTCCCCGGTGGGGAAGTCACCACGGCCTGGTTCATGAACATCTGCTGGAACATCTGTTGCTGTTGTTGCATCTGCGGCAACATCTGCTGCTGCATCTGCACGCTCTCCCTAAGCTGTTGTTGTATCTGCATCTTCTCCTCTTGGTTCCTCCGTTCCCTTTCTTCCATTTCCGCCTACGTTGTGTTGCCGCGATGTCTGTAACATTGCAATGGAAAACATGTAATGAAGCGTAGAGGATCGACGAAGAACTTACCCGTAACTTCTCGATAGCTAGGTCCGAAGCCCGTGGGCGGGTCTCTACCCGAGGCTGCTCGCTCGTACGTCCACGACGGATCTGGCGTAGAGATGGAATGGTCCTTGGGTCGACTAACCCGTCAGGAATCCATAGGCGGCCACCCTTCTTGCCTTGTCCCGCAAGCACCGCAACCTCAACGTCAAAGTCTTCGGTGGTTGGATCGGCGTCTTCGCCGTGCTTGTCCTTGAACTTCGAGCGGTACGCGCCACACTGGCCCTCCGCTAGGTCGTTGACCCACAAGGACCCCGTTTCAGGATGCGGCTCCTTCCTGGTCTTCGACTTTTGGAAAAAGCCGAACAAGTTTGGTGCCACGCCTGTCTTCACTTTCTGCAAAAGAGTACCTGCAATTAAGTGAAGAGAGAGACACCTGCCGGGGCTAACAATAACATAAAACGAAAGAATGAAGAAACCACTTGCTCACCTCATCTTGCAAGGTAAGGGCCAAGTTCTTGCTGCCCAGGACATGTGATCCACCTCCCATCTCTGAACGCTTCTGCTTGCCCTCCTCGTGCTTCCGGGCGTACTCGCGGGATGTCCACCATATGACCATCGCAAGAAAGCACGCCCTTTCTTCCCCGACGTACTGAGGAGGGTTCTACATCCACAAGATAGACCCATTATTAGAACATAAACTACATGAAAATGCGGAAATAAATAACACAGAAATGCTAATACCTGCAGGTACTGCCATGGTGCCATGAGCGTATCCCGACAATCAGCCTTACTCATCCAAATTTTGCGCTCGGCGTGCCAGTCGCGGACGCACTGGACACGTGCCTCGTAGTGCATGCCAGTCACCCTCACCCTGCACAACTCGTGTACGATAACGTCGCACGCAATTTCCTCGCCCTCAGCCCTCTTGAAGTATTTCTGCAACCATGCACATAGGTAAAACAAGATGAATTAGAGCAACTATTGGTAGCCAAGAAGTGTTTGAATGCTAAGAAGCCAAAAGTCACGTACCCAGAAGTGGCGGACAACCCGCTCTTGCATGTTTCCGTACTTGCCGCTAGGATCTTCCGCGTAGCTGTAGTGCTTCCAAGTCCAAGCCACGTCGCGGCCACCAGTAGGGAGATTGACAATCCCAGGGAAATGCTTCCTAATTAGGCCTCCAAGGATGTTCGAGTACTCACGTGTCGGATTCCTCCTCGGGTCGCCATACTTGAACATGCTGCACAACGAAATGCCAAAATCAGTATGCATGTGATAAAAATTTGTATAATGATAAAAATTTCAATAATGGAATGCAAAAATCAGCATGTACCTCATTCCAGCGGGCACGAGAACAACATCGCGGAAGGCCCAAGTTTTTAGCTTGGGGAGTTTCGTAATCCCGCGCTTATACGGCTTCTTGTCCCGTGGTTCCAGCCTCTCCTCGGCTGCAACGTACACCTCCTCAGCCGGCGGAGACCAAACTAGGGTCGGGTCTAGCTCCTGCGGCATACCCCCCAGCCCTCATCCTCCTCGAGGTCCTCCCCACCGTCCTCCTCGTCCTGCCCACCGCGTGCTCCTCACCGTCCTCCTCGTCCTCCCCACCCCAGTGCTCCTCATCATCATCCTCGGCTGGGGGAGGACTAGGAGAGGGGGTACGAAGTCGCCGTGGCTGGGCATTCTTCCTCCGTGGTGGAGGGCTAGGAGGAGCGCTAGGAGGACGTGTCTACGACGAACCACTCGAAAGTCCCACAAGCTCAGCCACGGCCTTGATCTTCTTTTTGAAACCCCCCTTTCTTTTTCTTGGCGGCATGTTTCAATCACCTGCAAACACAATGAAAAGAGTGGTTTATTAGTATGCAATGTAAACAGATGAATATTAGTGAAATCAACAATAATGCAACTATATAAGTAGATGAGTATTAGTAGATACATCATAGTTTATTACAAATAGCACATAGTTCAGTACATAGATCATAGTTTATTACAAATAGCACATAGTTCAGTACATAGGATAGCCTCACAATTACAACTACATAGATCAGTAGCCTATGTCGACATCCGTAATCGGACCACATGTTTCATCATCATCAGGCTCGGCGAACCAATAATCATCGATGAAACCTGGAGGTGGTCCATTAGGAGCTAGGTCAAGGCCTGCTTTGAACGCCTCGAGCAAACTTAGGTCTTCTACGGCACACACATCCTCACCGGAGGCTATAATTTGCCAAATGGTGCCAAACCTTGCTTTCCATGTGTATATGGACTAACCAAAACCAAACCTATCAAAAATTATGTTGGTGGAACCTCGCGCGGTGAAATCTAGGGGGGTAGACCACCCGAGGCACGTAGACGGCCGTTTTCGGGGGGGGAAGGACCGCCGGAGCACCGGAATGCCACCAAAACTTGCATGTGGACCTACGATATGTGTGGAAGTGTGGTGGAAGGTGTGATTCACCTAATGGTGCAAGGCATAGCTCCCATGTGTGACCTTCCCCTCTTTCGGGCGATAACACTTGGAATATTCCTCGACTTGTAGGCTGAAGTGTCCCGCTGCGGGTATACCGGAGGCTATAATGTGCCAAATGGTGCCAAACCTTGCTTTCCATGTGTATATGGACTAACCAAAACCAAACCTATCAAAAAGTATGTTGGTGCAACCTCGCGCGGTGAAATCTAGGGGGGGTAGACCCCCCGAGGCACGCAGACTGCCATTTTCGGGGGAGGGGGGGGGACGACCGCCGGAGCACCGGAATGCCACCAAAACTTGCATGTGGACCTAGGATATGTGTGAAAGTGTGGTGGAAGGTGTGATTCACCAAATGGTGCAAGGCATAGCTCCCATGTGTGACCTTCCCCTCTTTCGGGCGATAACACTTGGAAGATTCCTCGACTTGTAGGCTGAAGTGTCCCGCTACAGGTATACAGGAGGCTATAATGTGCCAAATGGTGCCAAACCTTGCTTTCCATGTGTATATGGACTAACCAAAACCAAACCTATCAAAAATTATGTTGGTGGAACCTCGCGCGGTGAAATCTAGGGGGGTAGACCCCACCGAGGCACGCAGACCGCCGTTTTCGGGGGGGGAACGATCGCCGGAGCACCAGAATGCCACCAAAACTTGCATGTGGACCTACGATATGTGTGGAAGTGTGGTGGAATGTGTGATTCACAAAATGGTGCAAGGCATAGCTCCCATGTGTGACATTCCTCTCTTACAGGCGAAATCTATATATAGGGGGTAGACCGCCGGGGCCCGTAGACCGCTGTTCGGGGGGGGGGGGGGGACCTCCGGAGCAGTTGAATCCCAGCGAAACTTGCATGTGGACCTAGAATATGTTTGGAAGTGTCGTGTAAGGTGTAAAGCTGCAAGAAATTGCACCAAATATGTGGGGGCGATAACACTTAGTAGATTCACCGAACCCCGTTAATTTGCTCTGAAACCCTGATATGTTGGGGGAGAGGGTCGATGAAGATGTAGATTACTTGTTTTATCGGTATACAGATTGTATTAAGTAACAGTAACAAATAGTCTACAAAAAGTAAAAACTAATTTTACAACAAATATAAGTATTAATATAAATATAAATACTACAAAAGAAGGAAAAGAAATAAAACTGCCCTCTGTGCCGTGCAAAAACACACGGCAAAGGGATGGTATGCACGGCAAAAGATTCTTTGCCGTGCCCAGTGTCTTTGCCGTGCGCCTTGGCTTCCACGTTGCCGTGCAGGTTACTTTGCCGTGCGTTTTTAAATTGTTTGCCGTGGTCTGCTGCCTTTGCCGAGCGCTGAGCTAGCGCTTTGCCGTGAGCCTATTGTTTGCCGTGCGTCGACCCAAAGCTGCACAACAAAGATTTCATTGCCGTGCGCGATGCGCACGGCAAAGAAGCTTCGCACGGCAAAGGGTGCTGGCAGCACACGGCAAAGAGCTCTGCACGGCACTGACCTTTTTTCCCGTAGTGAGAGGGTCATGTGGCAGGCTCGATCGGTAAAACCCTGCGCCATTGGGTGTGGAACCAACCTGATCCGTTTTCACAAGGGAGGATGCTCAAAGTTAGAAAAAAAATGTACCGTAATAAAAATAAGCGTTGCAAACCATTGGTTAAATGAAAAATATGCTTTGTGTCAATAGAATCTACGGAAGTTATAGTTTGTAACAGTAGTACAGTACTCTATTTAGTGTACAGTCTTATGGTAATCATTTCCGTTCAAATACTGCAAGCAATTCTATAAGTACAGCTTGACGAGGACAATATATTGTATGGATCAATGGATGCACATATTGCGGAGAGCGACATTACACCAGAGACTCAACTAAATTACATGAATCTTGTGTGCTGTCAAACTCAGTTGACATAGATAATAAAAACCGCCAAAAGAAATGGCAAACGACCTATCAGGGAGAGAAAACAAAGATTGCACGGCGAGGAGCGACAGCGAAATAACTTGCTACGGCGATCTTCAGCATCGTGTTATAGTTTGTTTTAGGAGTCTAGCTAAGGTCTGATTGGCACTGGCGATCGACCACCTAGCTAAACTAAATTCAGTTTTATATACTACTCGAGTAAACAAACGATCCCAACTCAGTTGACATTTATAATCACCGGATGTCCGGATGGTACTGAGTAAACAAAAGAGCTCCAAACTCAATCGGCATTTATAATCATACCACCACAAAATTTGTGAATTGAGGAGGCGAGGATCGACAGCGAAATAACTATCTAGGCCGATCCTTAGCATCTTATGGTTTGTTTTAGGAGGCTAGTTAAGATCTGACCGGCACTAGCGATCCACCAGCTAGCTAAACTAAATCCAGCTTTATATACTATACTAGGGTAAACAAACGATCGACCGATTTGGCTTCTGCACATGGTAGTTAACCCGTCGCTGCAACCGTGAGTCGCCACTTTCAGAGTGACGGTTGTTGCATCTTCAGGGCCTCATATTCCATGACCTTTACATTTTTCGAGCCTCCAGCATCAACGACGAAGGCGACATCGCGTGAGAAAGTACAATAGCATCGGACACGATCACATAGACACACGCGGATTGAGAACCAGATATGTGAAGAGTCGAGTGGCCCTTCAAATTTAAAAAGTGTGCTGCGAATTGAAGCCGAAGGCAGGTACGCGCGGCGGTGTGTGTAGATGACAGTGACGCCGCCTAAAGAAGGAGATTCAGTGTGAGCAAATGAGATCGCGAGTGGCATCACCGGTCGAGCTGACTGTGCTCGACATCAACCTCTTCCTGTCCCTCTCGCTCTCGGCGCTGCAGGTCAACTTCGCGTCCGACCTGGCGCCGCATGGGAAATACTTATGAAACGCCTCTTCTATACTGCCGTGCCCAATCATCAGTGATCATCGGTTGGACGCGAGACTTCTTCTCGGAATCTCCTATCCGCTACTAAATACCAGAGCGGTTAGCAACCGAAATGACAAGGAAAATGTGTGCCATTACTCAATTAGAGCTACTGGTCTATGCTGCTGCGAATTAACAACGAACAGCCGTGACTCATCAGAGGTGACTTGTAAAATGAAGCACATGGGAGTTGAGAAGTGATTAGGCGGTTAGCCGAACAAACAACGTGCATGTTTGTGTTGGAACGCATTATAGGTTTCACTTCTCGGTTGAATTTTGTTCTTTGTATATACTTGTTCCCTGAGCGGATTCCCTGGTTGATGTGCAAGTGCTAGCTGAAGCTTCAACTCGTTGGACGCAGGAATCTGTTGTTATGAATGACCAAGTGTGACTCCTAAAGAGAAGACTAATTTTGGGTAGGCCGTAACCGAAGCAACGCCTGGAACTTGGCAATATGGGCCTATTTATTTCCTTCAATTAAAATATGCAGTTCCAGAACGAAAGGCAGAGAGAGCTTTAGGCCCAATATTCAGACCAAATAAGGCCTCAATGCACAGTTTTGGGTCTCTTATTGGGTAGATCCTATTAACTGCCTATTGTGGCAAATAAGGGGCTTTTCCTATTCATCACCAGCGGGTGACGTGTGGTTTGACCCGCGGGAGTGTTTGGGCCGCGGCCCATTAACATGCAGGAGCCTGTAGGTCTTGGTTTTTTTGTTTTTGTCGAGTTATTTTTCTAGTTTTTCTTGGGGTTTGGTTTTCTTTCGGTTTTTACGAAAAAAAATTATATTTTTTTCTTTTTGATTTTTTTTTAAAGTGGAGCAATGTTGAAATCTAAGCAAATTTCGCGTCTGGAAAATTTGAAATCTAAGCAAATTTTCGAATCTAGAAATTTTTGAAATACCGAACTAATGGGTCAGGCCCATTAACAGTATAAACCATCGCTAAGGGGTGATGGTTAGCACTACCCCAAATAAGGTTACTGCTACCTGAGGCCTCCCGCTGCCAGATCAGCCAAACAACGCCGTGTCTTAAATCAGTTTTTATCCTTTTTTCATCTTTAAATTTATTTAGTTTTTGTTATAATTTAATCCATTTTTATTTATTATTTTCATTTCCTTGTTTCATTTGTATTTATTAGTTTTATAGTATGATTTAAAAAAATTCTAGCTTCTGGTATTGCTTTATTTTTATTTCTTCATGCACTATCCAAGTTAGTTGCAATGGATGTTGTCTTTTTGGGATCTGTTGGGTGGATCTGCACTTCCTTGGAGTTTTTGAGGTGTCGAAAGCTTACTCTTGCAAGGATCTACCTCCGTCTGGTAGCACATCATGATTGGTAGTCAGCTTGGTTGCCTTGTACTCAGCTTATATTCCGAATGATTCAGAATGTTTGTGAAAATCCCTGTCACATTTATCAGACAGGGCAAAGCTTTCCTTAACCGTTATTGGACCTTAGGTCCAAGGAGCCTCCACAGGCCACAACAGATATGTATAGTGTGGTACTTCCATGAATCTGGCATATGCGGATCGTCCCAAGAGTGTGTGATACTGTAACGGCCAATCTATCACCTCAAACTCAAGCTTTTCCTTTCTAAAATTCTCTTTGATTCCGAACTGTACGTCGAGTGCTATTTATCCAAGGCATAAGTTGGTTTCTCGGGTCTGACGCCATGAAATCGTGTGTCTGTTGGCGCCAGGTTAGCCAATGAGATGTTCAACTTCCTTAACGTATCCGCATAAATGAGATTTATGCTGCTTCCTCCATCAATGAATATGCGAGAGACACCATATCCCTCAATAACTACTGGTAACATCATTCCTGAGTGTCCTAGTCGCGGCACCTGTGGCGGAAGATCCTCTATGGTGAATCATATCGGCTGACCTGACCAGTTCGGATACTCAATGGTTGGAGGGGTGCCAACACTGCCATGTTTACTTATCGTGAAATTAGCTTCTGCGATCTATTCGACGATCTACCATTCTAGATCATTGATAACCCACAAGTATAGGGGATCGCAACAGTCTTCGAGGGAAGTATAACCCAAATTTATTGATTCGACACAAGGGGAGGTAAAGAATACTTATAAGCCTTAACAACTGAGTTGTCAATTCAGCTGCACCTCGAAAAGCACTAGTAACAGGGGTGATGTGAAAGTAGCGAGTAATATGAGAGCGATAGTAACGAGTAACACAGCAGCAGTAATAGAATATGAGAGCAATGGCACCAGAAAATAGTTGATACTACTTCCAATTACATGTAGAACGAGTATATGATGATGATAGATGGACCGGGGTTCCCAGCTATCTACACTAGTGGTAACTCTCCAATAACAAGTGTTGGGTGAACAAATTACAATTGGGCAATTGATAGGATTGAAATAACATTAAGACAAAACATCAAGATTATTAATCATGTAGGCATATTTTCCATATATAGTCATACGTGCTCGCAATGAGAAACTTGTACAACATCTTTTATCCTACCAGCCGGTGACAGCCGGGCCTCTAGGGAATCTACTGGAAATTAAGGTACTCCTTTTAATAGAGTACCGGAGCAAAGCATTAACACTCCGTGAAAACATGTGATCCTCATACCTACGCCTTCCCCTCCGGTTGTCCCAATTTCTGTCACTTTGGGGCCTCGGGTTCCGGACATAGACATGTGCAAACAACTTGTAGATACAATCTAAGCAATAATTATAGAGCTTAAATCTAAGATCATGCCACTCGGGCCCTAGTGACAAGCATTAAACACAACAAGATTGCAGCAACAATAACTTCACAAACTTTATAGATAGACTAATCATAATGTAACAATCCATCGGATCCCAACAAACACAACACCGATTACATCAGATGGATCTCAATCATGTAAGGCAGCTCATGAGATCATTGTATTGAAGTATATGGGTGAGAGAATACCAACTAGCTACAGCTAGAACCCGTAGTCCATGGGGGAACTACTCACGGAGCATGATGGAGGCGGTGGCGTTGATGGAGATGGCTTCCGGGGGCACTTCCCCATCCCGGCAGGGTGCCGGAACAGAGACTTCTGTCCCCGAATTGGAGTTTCACGATGGCGGCGGCGCCCCTGGAGTCTTTCAGGAGTTTCGTCAAGTGGTATTGCGTTTTTAGGTCGAAAGGGGTTTTATAGGCGAAGAGGCGACGCAGGAGGGCACCTGGGGCCTCCTCACCATAGGCTGGCGCGGCCAGGCCTGGGGCCGCGCCGCCTTATGGTCTGGTGGCCCTCTGGCCCCTCTCCGACTCTCCTTCGGTGTTCTGGATGCTTCCGGGAAAAATAAGGTATTGGGTCTTCGTTTCGTCGAATTCCGAGAATATTGCCCGAACAGCCTTTCCGGAACAAAAAACAACAGAAAACAGGAACTAGCACTGTGGCATCTTGTTAATAGGTTAGTTCCGGAAAACGCATAAAAACATTATAAAGTGTGAGCAAAACATGTAGGTATTGTCATAAAACAAGCATGGAACATCAGAAATTATGGATACGTTGGAGATGTATCAAGCATCCCCAAGCTTAGTTCCTACTCGTCCTCGAGTAGGTAAACGATAAAAAAGAATAATTTCTGAAGTGACATGCTACCAACATAATCTTAAACATACTATTGCAAAGCATATGAGATGAACGAAGTGACTCAAGGCAATGATCTATATTTGCTAATAAATAGATAACATATAGCAAAACTTTTCATGAATAGTACTTTCAAGACAAGCATCAAAAGTCTTGCATAAGAGTTAACTCATAAAGCAATAAATTCAAAGTAAAGGCATTGAAGCAACACGAGAGGAAGATTTAAGTTTCAGCGATTGCTTTCAACTTTCAACATGCATATCTCATGGATAATTGTCAACACAAAGTAATTTGATGAATGCAAATAAGCAAGTATGTAAGAATCAATGCACAGTTGATACAAGTGTTTGCTTCTAAGATGGAAGGAAGTAGGTAAACTGACTCAACATAAAAGTAAAAGAATGGCCCTTCGCAGAGGGAAGAAGGGATTAAATCATGTGCTAGAGCTTTTCAAGTTTTAAAATCATATAGAAAGCATAAAAGTAAAATTTTGAGAGGTGTTTGTTGTTGTCAACGAATGGTAGTGGGCACTCTAACTACCTCATCAACCAGACTTTCAAGAGCGGCTCCCATGAAGGACGTTATCTCTACCAGCAAGGTAGATCATCCCTCTTCTCTTTTGTTTACACATGTACTTTAGTTATACTTATTAGATGACACTCCCCCCAACCTTTTGCTTACACAAGCCATGGCTAACCGAATCCTCGGGTGCCTTCCAACATTCACATACCATGGAGGAGTGTCCATTTGCAAAATTAAGTTGCTTACTGATAGATCAGGGCAAAACATGTGAAGAGAATTATTAATGAAGGTTATTAATTGGGGCTGGGAACCCCGTTGCCAGCTCTTTTTGCAAAATTATTGGATAAGCGGATGAAGCCACTAGTCCATTGTGAAAGTCTGTCAGAAGTAAATGACAAGATCGAAAGATAAAACACCACATACTTCCTCATGAGCTATAAAACATTGACACAAATAAGAGATAGTAAATTTTGAATTGTTTAAAGGTAGCTGATGTCTACGGGTGCTTCTATTCTTGTAGACAGTGTTGGGCCTCCAAGAGCAGAGGTTTGTAGAGCAGCAGCAAGTTTTCCCTTAAGTGGATCACCCAAGGTTTATCGAACTCGGGGAGGAAGAGGTCAAAGATATCCCTCTCATGCAACCCCTGCAACCACAAAGCAAGAAGTCTCTTGTGTCCCCAACACACCTAATAGGTGCACTAGTTCGGCGAAGAGATAGTGAAATACAAGTGGTATGAATGAATATGAGCAGATAGTACGGTGCCGAGAAAATAGCTTATCGGCGTGCGGTTGATGGTAGTAATATTGTAGGAAGTAAACAAGCAGTAGTAACGCTAGCGAGTAGTAACGCTAAGAAAACGAGTAAACAAGCAGCGATAGCGATATTTAGGAACAAGGCCTAGGGATTAGACTTTCACTAGTGGACACTCTCAACTTTGATCACATAACGGAATAGATAAATGCATACTCTACACTCTCTTATTGGATGATGAACACATTGCGTAGGATTACACGAACCCTCAATGCCGGAGTTAACAAGCTCCACAATTCAATGTTCATATTTAAATAACCTTTGAGTGCATGAAAGATCGACACGACTAAACCAAGTACTAACATAGCATGCACACTGTCACCTTCACACAATGTAGGAGGAATAGATCACATCAATACCATCATAGCAATAGTTAACTTCATAATCTACAAGAGATCATAATCATAGCCTACGCCAAGTACTAACACGGATGCACACACTCGTCACCATTACACTGTGCAGGAGGAATAAAACTACTTTAATAACATCACTAGAGTAGCACATAGATAAATTGTGATACAAAACACATTGCAATCATAAAGAGATATGAATAAGCACTTCACTATGCCATTCATAACAATGAATAAGTATTATGTGAAATATATCCTAAGAGACCCACACGGTGCACACACTGTCACCTTTACACACGTGGGACAAGGAGTCTCCGGAGATCACATAAGTAAAACCCACTTGACTAGCATAATGACATCTAGATTACAAGCATCATCATATGAATCTCAATCATGTAAGGCAGCTCATGAGATTATTGTATTGAAGTACATAGGAGAGAGATGAACCACATAGCTACCGGTACAGCCCCGAGCCTCGATGAAGAACTACTCCCTCCTCATGGGAGCAGCAGCGGTGATGAAGATGGCGATGGAGATGGCAGCGGTGTCGATGGAGAAGCCTTCTGGGGGCACTTCCCTGTCCCGGCGGCGTGCCACAACAGAGACTCCTGTCCCCCAGATCTTGGCTTCGCGATGGCGGCGGCTCTGGAACTTTTCTCGTACCGTGGCTTCTTCTTCTCGGGGTTTTAGGTCAGGGACCTTATATAGGCGAAAGGGCGGCGTCAGAAGGTCGAAGGGGCGATGACACCATAAGGCGGCGCGGCCAGGGGGTGGGCCGCTCCGGCCTATCATCTGGGGCCTGTGTGGCCCCCCTCTGGCGACTCTCGGGTGTTCTGGATGCTTCCGGGCAAAATAGGAACCTGGGCGTTGATTTCATCCAATTCCGAGAATATTTCGTTACTAGGATTTCTGAAACCAAAAACAGCAGAAAACGAGAACCGGCACTTCGGCATCTTGTTAATAGGTTAGTTCCGGAAAATGCACGAATATGACATAAAGTGTGCATAAAACATGTAGATATCATCAATAATGTGGCATGGAACATAAGAAATTATCGATACGTCGGAGACGTATCGGCATCCCCAAGCTTAGTTACGCTCGTCCCGAGCAGGTAAAACGATAACAAAGATAATTTACGAAGTGACATGCCGTCATAAACTTGATCATATTGTAAACATATGTAATGAATGCAGCGATCAAAACAATGGTAATGACATGAGTAAACAAATGAATCATAAAGCAAAGACTTTTCATGAATAGTACTTCAAGACAAGCATCAATAAGTCTTGCATAAGAGTTAACTCATAAAGCAATAATTCAAAGTAGAGGCATTGAAGCAACACAAAGGAAGATTAAGTTCCAGCGGTTGCTTTCAACTTATAACATGTATATCTCATGGATATTGTCAATGTAAAGTAATATAACAAGTGCAATATGCAAGTATGTAGGAATCAATGCACAGTTCACACAAGTGTTTGCTTCTTAAGGTGGAGAGAGATAGGTAAACTGACTCAATGATGACCCACAAGTATAGGGGGTGTATCGTAGTATCTTCGATAAGTAAGAATGTCGATCCCAACGAGGAGCAGAAGGTGTTGGCAGCAGTTTCGATGAAGGATTCACTGTAAATGCTCACAGACAAGTATTCAGGGGGTTTTGATATTTCAGATAAATAAAGTACAAGTAAATAAAATGCGAGAGAAATAATTGCAGCGAGTGGCCCAATCCTTTTTGGCACAAAGGACAAGCCGGTTTGTTTACTTATAATGACCAAACGTTCCTGAGGACACACGGGGATTTTAGTCTAGTGCTTTCGCTACATACGGCTGATTAATCTTCATTGTTTTGATAAGTGTTGTGTGGGTGAACCTATGCTAATGCACCGCCCTTCCTAGGACTAATACATACTTGTGATTATACCCCTTGCAAGCATCCGCAACTACAAGAAAGTAATTAAGATAAATCTAACCACAGCCTTAAACTGCGAGATCCTGCGATCCCTCCCTGCATCGATATACTAACGGGGGCTTAGGTTTCTGTCACTCCGGCAACCCCGCAATTAGCAACCGAATACAAGATGCACTCCCCTAGGCCCATAAATGGTGAAGTGTCGTGTAGTCGACGTTCACACGACACCACTAGAAGAATGACACCACAACTTAAATATCATAACATTGAATATTACTCAACCATAATTCACTACTAGCATTTAGACTTCACCCATGTCCTCAAGAACTAAACGAACTACTCACGAGACATCATATGGAATACAATCAGAGGTGATATGATGATGAATAGCAATCTGAACATAAACCTTGGTTCAATGGTTTCACTCAATAGCATCTACAACAAGTATAGAATAACACCGGGAGAGTTTCCCCTATCAAACAATCAAGATTTAACCCGAATTGCTACAGCGATGACGAGGTGCAGCGGTGGTGATGGCGGTGTAGATGGTGGAGATGATGATGATGATGATGGAGATGATGTCCCGCTCGATGACGATGGCGATGGCGTCGATTTCCCCTCCGGGAGGGAATTTCCCCGGCGGATTCCCGCCCGCCGGAGAGCTCTTTTCTCTCCGGTGTTCTCCGCCCCGCGAGGCGGCCGTAACCCTTCGTGAGGATCCCTCCGTGGCTTCCTCTCGTAAGGGTTTTCGATGCGAGGGCTTTATATAGGCGAAGAGGCGGCGCGGGAGGGTCAAAGGGGCGACCGGACCATAGGGTGGCGCGGGCCCAGCCCCGGCCGCGCCACCCTATCATCCGGGGCCCACAGGGCCCCCTCCGGCGGCTCTCGGGTGTTCTGGATGCTTCCGGGCAAAATAGGAACCCGGGCGTTGATTTCGTCCAATTCCGAGAATATTTCGTTACTAGGATTTACGAAACCAAAAACAGCGAGAAAACAGAAGCTGGCACTTCGGCATCTTGTTAATAGGTTAGTTCCGAGAAAATGCGTAAATACGACATATAATGTGCATAAAACATGTAGGTATCATCAATAAAGTAGCATGGAACATAAGAAATTATCGATACGTTGGAGACGTATCGGCATCCCTAAGCTTAGTTCCGCTCGTCCCGAGCGAGGTAAAACGATAACAAAGATAATTTCTTAAGTGACATGCCATCATAACCTTGATCATATTGTAAACATATGTAATGAATGCAGCGATTAAAACAATGGTAATGACATGAGTAAACAAGTGAATCATAAAGCAAAGACTTTTCATGAATAGTACTTTCAAGACAAGCATCAATAAGTCTTGCATAAAAGTTAACTCATAAAGCAATAATTCAAAGTAGAGGTATTGAAGCAACACATAGGAAGATTAAGTTTCAGCGGTTGCTTTCAACTTATAACATGTATATCTCATGGATATTGTCAACATAAAGTAATATAACAAGTGCAATATGCAAGTATGTAAGAATCAATGCACAGTTCACACAAGTGTTTGCTTCTTAAGGTGGAGGGAGATAGGTAAGCTGACTCAACAATAAAAGTAAAAGAATGGTCCTTCAATGAGGAAAGCATCGATTGCTGTATTTGTGCTAGAGCTTTTATTTTGAAAACATGAAACAATTTTGTCAACGGTAGTAATAAAGCATATGAGTTATGAAAATTATATCTTACAAGTTGCAAGCCTCATGCATAGTATACTAATAGTGCCCGCACCTCGTCCTACTTAACTTGGACTACCGGATCTTTGCATGCCATGTTTCAACCAAGTGTCACAAAGGGGTACCTCCATGCCGCCTGTACAAAGGTCTAAGGAGAATGCTCGCATTTCGGATTTCTCGCTTTTGATTATTCTCAACTTAGACATCCATACCGGGACAACATGGACAACGGATAATGGACTCCTCTTAAATGCATAAGCATGTAGCAATGATTATTGTTCTCATATGAGATTGAGGATATATGTCCAAAGCTGAAACTTCCACCATGGTTCATGGCTTTAGTTAGCGGCCCAATGTTCTTCTCTAACAATTTTGCATGCTCCAACCACTAAAATGATAGACCTTCAGACAAGACGGACATGCATAGCAACTCACATGATATTCAACAATAGTTGATGGCGTTCCCCAGAAGCATGGTTATCGCGCAACAAGCAACTTAATAAAAGATAAAGTGCATAAGTACATATTCAATACTACGATAGTTTTTAAGGCTATTTTGTCCCATGAGCTATATATTGCATAGGTCAATGATGGAATTTTAAAGGTAGCACTCAAGCAATTTACTTTGGAATGGCGGAGAAATACCATGTAGTAGGTAGGTATGGTGGACACAAATGGCATAGTAGTTGGCTCAAGGATTTTGGATGCATGAGAAGTATTCCCTCTCGATACAAGGTTTAGGCTAGCAAGGTTATTTGAAGCAAACTCAAGGATGAACAAGCGCAGCAAGACTCACATAAAAGACATATTGTAAACATTATAAGACTCTACACTGTCTTCCTTGTTGTTCAAAACTCAATACTAGATATTATCTAGACCTTAGAGAAACCAAATATGCAAATCAAATTTTAGCAAGCTCTATGTATTTCTTCATTAATGGGTGCAAAGCATATGATGCAAGAGCTTAATCATGAGCACAACAATTACCAAGTATCACATTATCCAAGACATTTTAGAATTACTACATGTAGCATTTTCCAATTCCAACCATATAACAATTTAACGAAGAAGAAACTTCGCCTTGAACATTATGAGTAAAGCCTAAGGACACATGTGTCCATATGCAACAGCGGAGCGTGTCTCTCTCCCACAAAGTGAATGCTAGGATCCATCTTATTCAAACAAAAACAAAAACGAAAACAAACCGACGCTCCAAGCAAAGAATACAAGATGTGATTGAATAAAAATATAGTTTCGGGGAGGAACCCGATGATGTTGTCGATGAAGAAGGGGATGCCTTGGGCATCCCCAAGCTTAGACGCTTGAGTCTTCTTAAAATATGCAGGGGTGAACCACGGGGGCATCCCCAAGCTTAGAGCTTTCACTCCTCTTGATCATAGTATATCATTCTCCTCTCTTGACCCTTGAAAACTTCCTTCACACCAAACTTCAAGCAAACTCATTAGAGGGTTAGTACACAATTAATAATTCACTCATTCAGAGGTGACACAATCATTATTTTCACTTCTGGACATTGCATAATGCTACAGGACATTAATGGATCAAAGAAATAAATCCAACATAGCAAAAGAGGCAATGCGAAATAAAATGCAGAATCTGTCAAAAACAGAACAGTCCGTAAAGACGAATTTTAAGATGGCACCAGACTTGCTCAAATGGAAAAACTCAAAACTAATGAAAGTTGCGTACATATCTGAGGATCACGCTCGTAAATTGGCAGATTTTTTCGAATTTTCTACAGAGGACTGTGCCCAGATTCGTGACAGACAGCAATGCTGTTTCTGCGCAGCAATCCCAAATATAACATCAACTTTGACATAGAAACTTTACTTGGCACAACAACATGATAAGGAGAGGTTGCTACAGTAGTAAACAACTTCCAAGACTCAACAAAACAAAAATTGCTGTAGTAAAATAAACACATGGGTTATCTCCCAAGAAGTTCTTTCTTTATAGCCATTAAGATGGGCTCAGCAGTTTTAATGATGCACTCGCAAGAAATAGTATTTGAAGCAAAAAAAAGAGCATCAAGAGGCAAATTCAAAACACATTTAAGTCTAACATGCTTCCTATGCATAGGAATCTTGTAAATAAACAAGTTCATGAACAGCAAAGTAACAAGCATAGGAAGATAAAACAAGTGTAGCTTCAAAAATTTCAGCACATAGAGAGGCATTTTAGTAACATGAAAATTTCTACAACCATATTTTCCTCTCTCATAATAACTTTCAGTAGCATCATGAGCAAACTCAACAATATAACTATCACATAAAGCATTCTTATCATGAGTCTCATGCATAAAATAATTACTCTCCACATAAGCATAGTCATTCTTATTAATTGTAGTGGGAGCAAATTCAACAAAGTAGCTATCAAATATAGGAGGTATATTGTAATCATAATCAAATTTTTCCTCCATAACAGGTGGTAACAAAAGACTACTATCATTATAATCATCATAAATGGGACGCAAAGTATCATCAAAGTAAATTTTCTCCTCAATGCTTGGGGGACAAAAAATATCATGCTCATCAAAGCCAGCTTCCCCAAGCTTAGAATTTTCCATAGCATTAGCAACAATGGTGTTCAAAGCATTCATAGTAATAACATTCCCATTAGCATGCATATAAAGTTCCATGGGTTTCTTAATTCTTTCTTCAAACACATCATGTCCTAATTCAAGATAAAGTTCATAAAGATCTCTCATATTTTTGTTGTTTTCCATTATGCCTAACTAGTGTAAACAAGAAACCAAATGTCGCAATTGCAGAGTCTAAAGGAAATAGCTTCGAGTACTTACAACGGCGCCGGAAAATAGCTTAGTAGCCGAGGTCCGGAGTGTGAGTACCTTTTACCTTTCCTCCCCGGCAACGGCGCCAGAAAAGTAGTCTTGATGACCCACAAGTATAGGGGGTGTATCGTAGTATCTTCGATAAGTAAGAATGTCGATCCCAACGAGGAGCAGAAGGTGTTGGCAGCAGTTTCGATGAAGGATTCACTGTAAATGCTCACGAGACAAGTATTCGGGGGTTTTGATATTTCGGATAAATAAAGTACAAGTAAATAAAATGCGAGAGAAATAATTGCAGCGAGTGGCCCAATCCTTTTTGGCACAAAGGACAAGCCGGTTTGTTTACTTATAATGACCAAACGTTCTCGAGGACACACGGGGATTTTAGTCTAGTGCTTTCGCTACATACAGCTGATTAATCTTCATTGTTTTGATAAGTGTTGTGTGGGTGAACCTATGCTAATGCACCGCCCTTCCTAGGACTAATACATACTTGTGATTATACCCCTTGCAAGCATCCGCAACTACAAGAAAGTAATTAAGATAAATCTAACCACAGCCTTAAACTGCGAGATCCTGCGATCCCTCCTCGCATCGATATACTAACGGGGCTTAGGTTTCTGTCACTCCGGCAACCCCGCAATTAGCAACCGAATACAAGATGCACTCCCTAGGCCCATAAATGGTGAAGTGTCGTGTAGTCGACGTTCACACGACACCACTAGAAGAATGACACCACAACTTAAATATCATAACATTGAATATTACTCAACCATAATTCACTACTAGCATTTAGACTTCACCCATGTCCTCAAGAACTAAACGAACTACTCACGAGACATCATATGGAATACAATCAGAGGTGATATGATGATGAATAGCAATCTGAACATAAACCTTGGTTCAATGGTTTCACTCAATAGCATCTACAACAAGTATAGAATAACACCGGGAGAGTTTCCCCCACTACTAGGAAAAGGGCTATAGCTGCACGCAAGTGGTGCCGGCGCACCACCATAGGCATGCGCCGGTGGAACATGTTGCCGGCGCACCAAATAAGCGCCGCGCCGGCGATGGACCTATACTGCCGGCGCACACGCAAAAATAGTGCGCCGGGGATAAAATTCGAAGAGATCTGGCTGAACAGTAAAAATCTGGGCACCTTACCCCGGCGCACCTCTATGGTGGTGCGCCGGTGGTAGACAATTTACCACCGGCGCACCACCATAGAGGTGCGCCGGGGGTAAGCTGCCTAGATTTTCTCTCCACCCCCCCCCCGGGGAATCGCCTTTTCAGTTTTCGAAAAAATAATAGAAAATGATAGAAAATTCAAAAAATAAAATCCTCTGAAATGCCCATGTAATATGTGATCTAGTTTTAGTAAAAATTTGAAAATTTGAATTTCGATGTATTATGCAAAATGGCGTCATCTTTCGGTAAAACGGGATTTCTGGTTGCATACGACCTCCGATGAAAAACTTTTTTATATCAAAATCTATCTACGCGAAATTTCCTATTCGAATTCAACAGCCTACGGCCGTTTGGAGAAAAAATGGATTCGTCAATTGGAAAACAGAAACAGGACTTTTTTGAGATTTAAGATTTGGGTGAAAAAAAAAGAAAAATTACCCCCGGCGCACCACCCTACTTGGTGCGCCGGCAGTAAGCAGTGCTATATATTGGAGCCGGCCCTCCTCCCTCTTCTCTTTCCTCACTTTTCCCCCTTCTCCTCTTTCCCTCCTCCTCTTCTCCTTGCAAAATTCACCGACGGCCTCCTCCTCCTCCTCCTCCGGTGACATCCCTCCTCCACCTCGGGCCTCCTCCTCCTCCTCCGGCGTGAGCTGCTCCTTCTACTTCACCTCGGGCTTCCTCCTCCGGCCTCCTCCTCCTCCTCCTCCTCCTCCTCCTCCTCAACCTCCACCTCCGGCCAACTCCTCCTCCTCCACCTCCGGCCAACTCCTCCTCCATGTCCACGGCCACCTCCATCTTCACCTCTGGCCTACTCCTCCTCCTCAACCTCCTCCTCATCCTCAGACTCATCCTCCTCGTCCTACTCCTACACCGGCGCGGCAACGACAGCAAGGTGGCCCACAGTAACACGGAAAACGAACACGAGCTAGATCTAGATCTAGATCTAGATCTAGATCGGCTTTTTTTTGGTTTCCTGGATAACTTACTACCGGCGCACTAGGCAGGTGCGCCGGGGATAACTCGTCTTACCGCCGGCGAATTAACTGGTGCGCCGGCAATAGCTCGTTATCACCGGCCCGTTCCTACCGGCGGGCTCTAGTGCGCCGGCAGTAGGCAAATTTGGTGCGCCGGCAATAAGCGTTTTCCTAGTAGTGCCCTATCAAACAATCAAGATTTAACCCGAATTGCTACAGCGATGACGAGGTGCAGCGGTGGTGATGGCGGTGTAGATGGTGGAGATGATGATGATGATGATGGAGATGATGTCCCGCTCGATGACGATGGCGATGGCGTCGATTTCCCCCTCCCGGAGGGAATTTCCCCGGCGGATTCCTGCCCGCCGGAGAGCTCTTTTCTCTCTGGTGTTCTCCGCCCCGCAGAGGCGGCTGTAACCCTTCGTGAGGATCCCTCCGTGGCTTCCTCTCGTAAGGGTTTTCGATGCGGGGGCTTTATATAGGCGAAGAGGCGGCGCAGGAGGGTCAAGGGGCGACCGCACCATAGGGTGGCGCGGGCCCAGCCCTGGCCGCGCCACCCTATCATCTGGGGCCCACAGGGCCCCCCTCTGGCGGCTCTCGGGTGTTCTGGATGCTTCCGGGCAAAATAGGAACCTGGGCGTTGATTTCGTCCAATTCCGAGAATATTTCGTTACTAGGATTTCTAAACCAAAAACAGCGAGAAACGAGGAACCGGCACTTCGGCATCTTGTTAATAGGTTAGTTCCAGAAAATGCGTAAATACGACATATAATGTGCATAAAACATGTAGGTATCATCAATAAAGTAGCATGGAACATAAGAAATTATCGATACGTTGGAGACGTATCACTCAACAATAAAAGTAAAAGAAAGGTCCTTCAAAGAGGAAAGCATCGATTGCTATATTTGTGCTAGAGCTTTTATTTTGAAAACATAAAGAGAGCATAAAAATAAAGTTTTGAGAGGTGTTTGTTGTTGTCAACGAATGGTAGCGGGTACTCTAACCCCCTTGCCAGACAAACCTTCAAAGAGCGGCTCCCATTTTATTTTATTTTTGGGTGGCACTCCTTCCAACCTTCTTTCACAAACCATGGCTAACCGAATCCTCGGGTGCCTGCCAACAATCTCATACCATGAAGGAGTGCCTTTTTATTTTAGTTTTATTATGATGACACTCCTCCCCACCTTTGCTTTCTCAAGCCATGGCTAACCGAATCCTTCGGTTGCCGTCCAACAATCACATACCATGGAGGAGTGTCTATTTTGGTTAATTAATTTGGGACTGGGAATCCCATTGCCAGCTCTTTTTGCAAAATTATTGGATAAGCGGATGAAGCCACTAGTCCATTGGTGAAAGTTGCCCAACAAGATTGAAAGGTAAACACCACATACTTCCTCATGAGCTATAAAACATTGACACAAATCAGAGGTGATAACTTTTGAATTGTTTAAAGGTAGCACTCAAGCAATTTACTTTGGAATGGCGGAGAAATACCATGTAGTAGGTAGGTATGGTGGACACAAATGGCATAGTGGTTGGCTCAAGGATTTTGGATGCATGAGAAGTATTTCCTCTCGATACAAGGCTTAGGCTAGCAAGGTTATTTGAAACAAACACAAGTATGAAGCGGTGCAGCAAAACTCACATAAAAGACATATTGTAAACATTATAAGACTCTACACCGTCTTCCTTGTTGTTCAAACTCTTTACTAGAAATTATCTAGACCTTAGAGAGACCAATTATGCAAACCAAATTTTAGCAAGCTCTATGTATTTCTTCATTAATAGTTGCAAAGTATATGATGCAAGAGCTTAAACATGAGCACAACAATTTCCAAGTATCACATTATCCAGGACATTTTACCAATTACTACATGTAGCATTTTTCCAATTCCAACCATATAACAATTAACGAAGCAGTTTCAACCTTCACCATGAAAATTAAAAGCTAAGAACACATGTGTTCATATGAACCAGCGGAGCGTGTCTCTCTCCCACACAAGCATTTATTCATACAAAAACAAAAACAAACAGACGCTCCAAGTAAAGTACATAAGATGTGACCGAATAAAAATATAGTTTCACTAGAAGAAACCTGATAAATTGTCGATGAAGAAGGGGATGCCTTGGGCATCCCCAAGCTTAGATGCTTGAGTCTTCTTAAAATATGCAGGGATGAACCACCGGGGCATCCCCAAGCTTAGGCCTTTCAATCTTCTCGATCACATTATATCACCCTCTTCTATTGACCCTTGAAAACTTCTGCCACACCAAACTTCAAGCAAACTCATTAGAGGGTTAGTGCATAATCAAAATTCACATGTTCAGAGGTGACACAATCATTCTTAACACTTCTGGACATTGCACAAAACTTCTGAAAGTTAATGGAACAAAGAAACTCATTCAACTTAACAAAAGCGGCAATGCGAAATAAAAGGCAGAATCTGTCAAAAACAGATCAGTCCGTAAAGATGTATCTGGACTGGGCACTTAACTTGCTCAAATGGAAAAACTCAAAACTAATGAAAGTTGCGTACATATCTGGGGATCACGCTCGTAATTTTGCAGATTTTTTCGAATTGTTTACAGAGACTTATGCCTGAATTCGTGACAAACAGCAATGCTGTTTCTGCGCAGCGATCCCAAATATAACATCAACTTTAGCATAGAAACTTTACTTGGCACAAAAACATGATAATGAGAGGTTTATACAGTAGTAAACAACTTCCAAGACTCAACAAAACAAAAATTGCTGTAGTAAAATAAACACATGGGTTATCTCCCAAGAAGTTCTTTCTTTATAGCCATTAAGATGGGCTCGGCAATTTTAATGATACTCTCATGAAAATAGACAATGAAGCAAAAGAGAACATCAAGAGGCAAATTCAAAACACATTTAAGCCTAACATGCTTCCTATGAAAAGGAATCTTGTACACAAATAAATTCATGAAGAACAAAGTGGCAAGCATAGAAAAGCAACACAAGCGCAATTTCAAGATTCTCAACATAAAGAGCGGAAACTTAATGTTATTAAAATGCATATAACCATGTTTCCCTCTCTCATAATAACTTTCAGTAGCATCATGAACAAACTCAACAATATAAGTATCACATGAAACATTCTTGTCATGAGCCATATGCATATAATTATTACTCTCCACATAAGCATAATCAATTTTATTAGTTGTAGTGGGAGCAAATTCAACAAAGTAGCTATCATTATTATTCTCATCAAGTGTAGGAGGCATAGTATAATCATAATAAAATTTACTCTCCATAGTAGGCGGTACCAAAAGACCACTATCATTATAATCATCATAAATAGGAGGCAAAGTATCATCAAAGAAAATTTTCTCCTCAATGCTTGGGGGACTAAAAATACCATGCTCATCAAAACCAGCTTCCCCAAGCTTAGAATTTTCCATATCATTAACAACAATGGTGTTCAAAGCGTTCATACTAATATCATTGCTACTAGCATGCAAATAAGATTCCATAGGTTTTTTAATTTTTGCAGCAAACAATCCATGTCTTAACTCAGGAAATAGAATAAGAAGCTCATTGTTACTTTCCATTATGACTAACTAGTGTAAACAAGAAACCAAAAGATGCAATTGCAGGATCTAAAGGAAATAGCTTCGAGTACTTACAACGGCGCCGGAAAATAGCTTAGTAGCCGAGATCCGGAGTGTGAGTACCTTTTACCTTTCCTCCCGAGCAACGGCGCCGTGAAAAGTGCTTGATGTCTACGGGTGCATCTATTCTTGTAGACGTGTTGGGCCTCCAAGAGTAGAGGTTTGTAGAACAGCAGACAAGTTTTCCCTTAAGTGGATCACCCAAGGTTTATCGAACTCGTGGAGGAAGAGGTCAAAGATATCCCTCTCATGCAACCCCGCAACCACAAAGCAAGAAGTCTCTTGTGTCCCCAACACACCTAATAGGTGCACTAGTTCGGCGAAGAGATAGTGAAATACAAGTGGTATGAATGAATATGAGCAGTAGTACGGTGCCGTAAAATAGCTTATCGGGCGTGCAGTTGATGGTAGTAATATTGTAGGAAGTAAACAAGCGATAGTAACGCAAAGCAGTAGTAACGCAAAGAAACAAGTAAACAAGCAACGATAGCAGTATTTAGGAACAAGGCCTAGGGATTAGACTTTCACTAGTGGACACTCTCAACTTTGATCACATAACGTAATAGATAAATGCATACTCTACACTCTCTTGTTGGATGATGAACACATTGCGTAGGATTACACGAACCCTCAATGCCGGAGTTAACAAGCTCCACAATTCAATGTTCATATTTAAATAACCTTAGAGTGCATGAAAGATCGACACGACTAAACCAAGTACTAACATAGCATGCACACTGTCACCTTCACACCATGTAGGAGGAATAGATCACATCAATACTATCATAGCAATAGTTAACTTCATAATCTACAAGAGATCATAATCATAGCCTACGCCAAGTACTAACACGGATGCACACACTCGTCACCATTACACCGTGCGGGAGGAATATAACTACTTTAATAACATCACTAGAGTAGCACATAGATAAATTGTGATACAAAACACATTGCAATCATAAAGAGATATGAATAAGCACTTCACTATGCCATTCATAACGATGAATAAGTATTCTCGTGAAATATAGCCTAAGAGACCCACACGGTGCACACACTCGTCACCTTTACACACGTGGGACAAGGAGTCTCCGGAGATCACATAAGTAAAACCCACTTGACTAGCATAATGACATCTAGATTACAAGCATCATCATATGAATCTCAATCATGTAAGGCAACTCATGAGATTATTGTATTGAAGTACATAGGAGAGAGATGAACCACATAGCTACCGGTACAGCACCGAGCCTCGATGAAGAACTACTCCCTCCTCATGGGAGCAGCAGCGGTGATGAAGATGGCGATGGAGATGGCAGCGGTGTCGATGGAGAAGCCTTCCGGGGGCACTTCCCCGTCCCGGCGGCGTGCCGGAACAGAGACTCCTGTCCCCCAGATCTTGGCTTCGCGATGGCGGCGGCTCTGGAACTTTTCTCGTACCGTGGCTTCTTCTTCTCGGGGTTTTAGGTCAGGGACCTTATATAGGCGAAAGGGCGGCGTCAGAAGGTCGAAGGGGCGACGACACCATAAGGCGGCGCGGCCAGGGGGTGGGCCGCGCCGGCCTATCATCTGGGGCCTGTGTGGCCCCCCTCTGGCGACTCTCGGGTGTTCTGGATGCTTCCGGGCAAAATAGGAACCTCGGGCGTTGATTTCGTCCAATTCCGAGAATATTTCGTTACTAGGATTTCGAAACCAAAAACAGCGAGAAAACAGAACCGGCACTTCGGCATCTTGTTAATAGGTTAGTTCCAGAAAATGCACGAATATGACATAAAGTGTGCATAAAACATGTAGATATCATCAATAATGTGGCATGGAACATAAGAAATTATCGATACGTCGGAGACGTATCAGCAGCACATGAAGTATTTGCTTGGAATGGCATGAAATACCACATAGTAGGTAGATATGGTGGACACACATGGCATAGGTTTTTGGCTCAAGGTTTTGGATGCACGAGAAGCATTCCCTCTCAGTACAAGGCTTTGGCTAGCAAGGTTGTTTGAAGCAAACACAAGTATGAACCGGTACAGCAAAACTTACATAAGAACAAATTGCAAGCATTATAAAACTCTACACTGTATTCCCTGTTGCTCAAACACTTTTACCAGAAAATATCTAGACCTTAGAGAGACCGATCATGCAAACCAATTTCAACAAGTTCTACGGTAGTTCTCCACTAATAGGTTTAAACTACATGATGCAAGAGCATGATCTACTTGAGATCTCAAAACAATTGCCAAGTATCAAATTATCCAAGACAATATGAAGCATTTTCTGTTTCCAACCAAATAACAATAAGTGCAGCAGTTTTCAACTCCGCCATGAACATTAAAATAAAGCAAAGAACACCAGTGTTCATATGAAAAAGCGGAGCATGTCTCTCTCCCACACAAGGATTGCTAGGATCCGAATTTATTCAAACACAAACAAAAATAAAGACGCTCCAAGTAAAGCACATATGATGTGACTGAATAAAAATATAGTTTCAATAGAAGAAACCTGATAAGTTGATATAGAAGGGGATGCCTTGGGCATCCCCAAGCTTAGACGCTTGAGTCTCCTTGAAATATGCAGGGATGAACCACGGGGGCATCTCCAAGCTTAGACTTTTCACTCTTCTTGATCATATATCATCCTCCTCTCTTAACCGTTGAAAACTTCCTTCACACCAAACTTCTCATAAAACTTCATTAGAGGGGTTAGTACTCAAAAAACTTTAATCCACTTTGGCCCTGTAGTGACACAGTGCAAGAACTCAATAAAACATTAGCTACAGCTCTCCACGTCTAGAAAGCCTCACTTAAAGTCCACAAGAGACAATGCAAAAAACAGAGACAGAATCTGCCAAAACAGAACAGCCAGTAAACATGAATTTTAAAATGGTACTTCCGTTGCTCAAATTAGAAAACTTAAAACTAATGAAAGTTGCGTACATATCTGTGGATCACGCACGTAAATTGGCAGATTTTTCTGAGTTACCTACAGAGAAATCTGCCCAGATTCGTGACAGATAGAAATCTGTTTCTGCGCAGAAATCCAAATCTAGTATCAACCTTCTATTAGAGACTTCACTTGACACAACATTGCAATAAAATAAAGATAAGGAGTGGTTGCTACTGTAGTAACAACTTCCAAGACACAACAAAACAGTAGCAAAATAAAGACATGGGTTATCTCCCAAGAAGTGCTTTCTTTATAGCCATTAAGATGGGCTCAACAATTTTAATGATGCTCACATAAGGGTGAGAGTTGAAGCAAAAGAGAGAATCAAAAAGCAAATTCAAAACACATTTAAGCCTAACCCACTTCCTATCACTACAAGAAATCTGCCATAAGTTGACAAAAATAAGGTGTCACTGAAACGTCACTAATGGCTGCTTGTGACGTTACCGTGACGCTTTTCAAAACGTCGAAAGCTGGGAGTCAGCAGTGAGTGCTTAAGACGTTTCACTTGAAAACGTCGTAGAGCTTTGTGAAGTTTTAAAATGTCACTGACGGCATGACGTTCCCAAAACGTCATGGGCACCTGCCCCCGAGTCCAACGTGGCAATCCGACGTGGCAAAATTGTGACGAATTAGAAACGTCGTTATCTGAATTCAGCCCGGTCCATTCAGCTCCTTATGTGGGTTGAGCCCATTAGTTCTGATTATTTTTTTCGGCTTTGTTGGGCCTTGGCCCGTAACTGGCCCAATTACCTCGGCCTTTTTAGCTTATTTTTTTTTCAACGGCCTTTTTAGCTGCTGTACTTACTGGGCCTGGACCAATTTCCATTGGGCGTGGCCTTTTTAGGACCCATTACACTTTTGGGTCGTGGCCTTTTTAGGACCCATTACAGTTTTGGGCCGTGCCCTTTTTAGGACACATTACACTTTTGGGCCTTGGCCTTTTTAGGGTCCATTATGGTTTTGGGCCTTGGCCTTTTAGGGTCCATTAAGATTTTGGGCCTAAGCCTTTATAGGGTCCACAAAGGTTTTGGGCCTCAGCCTTTTTGGGGTCCATAAAGATATTGGGCCTTGGCCTTTTTGGGTCCATAAAAGTTATGGGCTTTGGCCTTTTTACGGTCCTGCAAGTTTTTTGGGCTTCGGCCTTTTTTTGCCTTTTCAACTCCCATTTTTCGAAAATGCAATTAATTATTTGTTGGGCTCTAGCCTTTTATGAGCCCATATATTTCTAGGCTACTTTGGGCCTTGGCCTTTTAAGACCCCACAATAGCCCAACAGTGCATATATTAAACTAAGAAATTCAACAACAGAAATATAAAAGACAACATTTCAAATCTGCAAATTTCACAGCAGAGTGACAACAGCAACATGACCAGGTTCACAGATTCACCAACATGTCAAGAAAGTTCACAGATTCACAGTAAGAAGTTCACAGATATGACCAAGTTATTGTCACGCTGCAAGGATATGACCAAGTTCCATGGCGGGACACAAAAAAGGGATACGACCAAGCAGCAGGAGCTAATTCGCGGATGCTCCGAAGATGGACATCATGTGAGCAAGCCTCCTATCACTTTCCTCAGTCCGCTTGAGGAGCTCCATGTAGTCCTTGTCACGCTGAGCTTGTGCGGCTTCATTTGCCGCTTGCTTCTCCTTCTGGGCAGCTGCTTCTTCCATGATGGCAGCAACCGTTGCTTCATCCGTTCGGCTTCCTCCCGGGACCTCTTCAGCCGTGCTTCCGTGTCATGAACATGCGCCGATACAGCAGCTGCGGTGGGCTTGTTGAGCTTGACAGTGGAACTGGGCTGAAGTCCAAGCATTCTTCAGGAAAGTGCTCGTGCTTGGCTTCCTTGCTAAGAACCTTTGCAAGAACAACCGATCGCGACCTTGGCGGTGCACCTTCTGGCACAGGAATAGCCAACTCAGCTTCCATATCAGCCTGGAGATCCATTTCCAAAAGATTCATCAATTCATGAAACGCACAGGTCCAAGAATGGTTCACAAAAGTGAAATGAACAAGTCACTTACTATTGCAGCTAGAGCTTCCTCAGAGAAACCATCCTTCTTGCTGTGATGGGTCGCCTTAAAGATGTCGACTGCATCTAGCTCTTCACCTCTGCGCTCCTCCCTCTGGAAATGATGTTCACCAAGAATCAGAACATAAGCTTGTGGAGACAAGAGTAAGATGCAAAAAGAAATTCTGTAAGAGTGTTCTTACAGTTGCATACAGATGAGAAGCATAGCTACGAGAGCCAGTCTTTTGGCCAAATTTGACCGCAGCACGACTGTCCTTGTTCTTGGTACATGTGTTCTCGCGAAGGGCACAATCATGATATTCAGCAATGTGCACACTATAACGATGAGCATCATGTCTACCATGCAAGCACTAATGACTCGCAATCGAAGCAAAGAACATACCCCGTGTCTTGGGGTTACCCACGGAGCAGCTTAGAGCTTCCCATTCTTCATCCGAGACATCCTTAACAGGGGACTTGATGCTGACTTCATTTGCCGGTACTTTGTCGAAGTAGTCCCTTTTCGGGATGTAGCGCCTGTTCTTCGACACTTTCCGCGATACGTCATAGCAAGCCTTCGGATGACTTCCGACTCTGTGTCCATGTTGAAATTTTCCTACAAAGCAAACAAGGGCAAGGACGAGGTTAGTTATCATGAACTATGAACAATCAAGCAAGCACTCCTATCATCTAACAAATGAACTCGGTGATGAAGAAGATTACCCCCATCTTTCCAACGAAGTCGGCCAACAAATTCTCATCCCTCTTGTACAACTTGAAATGCGGAAGGAGCGGCATCTGGCCTCTTGCAAGCATTCCACCCTCCGATGCAAACTTGGCAGCAGGCAAAGGGTTCTCAGGATGTTTCAGCCCTGGAGGAATCTCAATGGTAAGCTTGACTCCCATCCCCTTGCAAATATGCTCCAGCCCGGTGCCCTTCCTTTTACGGCCACCTGCAGCAGTGGTTCCACCTGAATAGCATACATACAAAGATCATGTCAGAAAGCAAGCACCCACAACCAAAAGAGTTTATAAAGATAAACAAAAAAGGCAAGAGATAGTGTGGACAGCTGTCCAACAAAAACTTGCCTTCATCATCCTCAGGATCAAGAAAACCATCGGAATCAAAGTGCCGATGGACCATGACATCGGATGCGATAGGACCCGTGTCCCCGCGAACGATGCTTGCTTCATCGATCCTTTCATCAATCTGCAGGTGAGCTACCGCGATTGTTGCGGGGTGGAGTATCTTCATTGTTGGTTGCGTACGCTTCACTTGATGTCCTCCTCGGTGGCTCTTTTGGAAGGAGCTTCAAGCAACAGGTTCCAGATGCCTCTTTCTCCCTCCTGGAGCATCAGCAAACACTCTAACAGGAGGCATTGAACTTTGTTCCTTTTGCAACCTCTTACTCCTCCTCCCTGGGCTTGTCTTTCTAACATAAGCCTTTTTCTTTCTACTCTTGGGATCCTTCAATGCCTCGCAAAAATAGCAAAACAAAATGGCATTACATCACAGGTTATAGTAAAACATAAATAAGAAAACAGATACAAGTAATGCCAGCCCTCCAAAGATGATAAGCAGAATGCACCTTCTCAATGTGTTCCCCTATACTCCCTTCAACCTCCCCATCCTCCTGGTCAACCAATTGGTCATTGCTCGGATGATAATCCGAGCTGTCGCCTTGTGTTATGGCAGATGACTCATCATTTGAAAGTGTGGAACGACCTCCACCTCGACCACCATGTGACTTCCTAAAAATTGACACTACGGCGGGGATACCCGTGGATTGTAAGACACGGTTGTTCCACATCATTGTCCTAGCCCTGTCCTTCTCTATCTCGGTGAGTGGCGCTTCTTTACATGTATGAGAGAAATATGTAACCATTAGATTGATGGTTGAAATGCATAGAAGCAAGCCAACTCGAACAACTAAGGTAAATTGTTTAATCTTAGCAATTTTCAACTTTTAGTTTCATTTAATCCTAGGGTACAGAAATATTCAGACGAGCCAAAAAAAAACCAGCACCCGATTAAAAGCATCAATTAGACACAATGATGTTAGGATGAAGCCGCATACCAGCCAGCTGCTTCTTCCCGACCTTTGCCACGCCTGATGTTGATGGGTTGGATATGTGCTGGCACGAAAAGAATAACAATTAGTGATAGCGAGATACAACATATGGATGCAATTAAAGAACCAAGCAACATAGGTTCATGTGGATCAACAATCACCTGGTTCACCTTGCTCCTTGAAGTAGGTCGGACCTTGATAGTATTACCTACGAAGATAACAGAGTTATAATCATTAGACATATCCCTTCATACAACTATAGACATGTACACGAGAAAAGCCGTAGGCATGTACGGATAAATGTGGCTCCCAAACTTTGTTTGGGAGAAGTTTCATCAACACAGGATAGAAGGGCAATATAAATGTTCATCGATGGAATATAAAAGGGAATGCCTTGGTAAAGATCTCGTACCAAGCAAGATCCGCAGAGCAGGTAATCATATTATGTACTAGTTGCAGCAAGAAAGATCTCGTAGAAGCTAATCATATATGGACTACGATAGAACTAGATGTACAATCTACAGAGCCCAAGCCAAGTAAAATCCCCCAACAATCATGGACCGGTTGCAGCGAGACCCACGCCGGGCAAGATCCGCATCACTAATGGACCGGTTGGATACGACAAGCAAGATCGGCAGCAGGTAATCATATAGGGACTGCAGTAAACCGGATCTAAATTCTACTGAGCTCGAGCCAAGCAAGATCCGCAGAGCAATCATCGATCGGTTGCGGCAAGACACATGCCAATCAAGATCCGAAGCAACCATGGACTGCTTGCATATAGCAAGCAAGATCGGCAGCAGGTAATCATATAGGGACTGCGAAAACCGAATCTAAAATCTACGAGCCCGAGCCGGGCAAGATCCGCAGCAATCATCGACTCGGTTGCTCGCAAGAACATGAAAAGCAAGATCCGAAGCAACCATGGACTGGTTGCGGCAAGAACCATGACAGGCCGAGCAACCCCGACCCTGGACAAGCCAAGGAAACAAGCCATGCCACGAACTCCCTAACCCTAACCATGCCATGCCAAGCAAACCGTAACCCTAGCCATGGCCGACGAAACCCTAAGCAGGCCAAGAAAAGGCCATAGATCAAAGAGGGGGGAGGGGTCGGGTTGAGGAGGGAACTCGCCTGAAGATCTTGTGGCGAGCGTCTATGCACGCGCGGCCGTCGTTGGCGGGTAGCTCTCCGCTCGTCCGCTCGTCGGTGGCCGTCGGCGGGTGGGGATGAGCGGAGTGGGAGGGGAATTGGGGTTCGTATTGCACCGGAGTGGGAGGGGAATTGGGGAATTGAGGGAGCTCGTATGGGATTTGATCGAAATGTCCCTCCTTTCCAGCCTTAGGTTAGTGGCGTTTCGGACATTTGCCCTCCTTTCCGGCTTAGGTTAGTGGTGGGCGGATTCAAAACATTTCGCTGGAGCTGGCGGGAGAAGTCGGGCGGGAGAGTTTTGGGGTTTTGGAGGGTTTTGGGGTTTTGGGGTTTTGGAGGGAATTTTTGGGGCTTTTTTGTGCAAAACAATAATAATTAAATGCGCAATAATGCATATAATTTGGTGTAGATTAAAATATTTTTAAAAACAGAATATCATGTAATTAAACGTGTGTCACCTTCATTCCTTTAATGATAATAATATAGGGATATATGAAACTCCTAGAATCCTTAATAATTAAATTATTTAAAAAAAATCAGAAAATTAGGTCAAATAATATATGTCTCTTGCACACACTAATTATATGCTTATCATAAGGCATATGCAAGCTTTATCCCATTCTATATACATTAAGATTCCGAACGTGGCAGTTCGATCGTGAAGGATTCTAGCTCCTAGCTAGAATGTACGTCGTCTCCGCTCGACTTTTTGGCTCCGTTTAATTTGCCAACTGCGCAAAAAGGGGCCGCCGGGACATGCGGTATGGCCGTACCGGGCGTGCGCGTGCACCCATCCGCCAACGCGCGAAACGGAAAACATTTAGCACATAAAATGACGTGTCCTAGACCTAAAAACATTTTTCCCTCCATTTATTGAGCCAAGGAAAGTGTGGCCCCAGTTCAAATCCTCCCGGTCAGTTTCCGGCGACTCGGCGGGACACCGCAGGAAGCGGGAGGGATTCCCAAATGGCTACCGCGCGCATACGGCATGTGATAGGTGGTGCGTAGGAGGTATCGTACCGCTGCGCGGAGGTCTCGCGCAATACTAAAATGCGCACCATGTAGCTCCTTCACAAAAAAAAGCCCTTCCGGCACCTCGAAAATGGAAAAACCGTCGCCCGTGGTTCAGATTGGAAATCCGCGACAGGGGCCTTGCTTCCCATCCTAAGGTCCACGCACGTGCCAAATATGGCCTCGTTCCGACAAACTACGTGGTGAAACGGGCAGTTTCCTACTCATTTCCCCTAAAAGCCATAGAACTCCGGACGTGATAGCCCTATTCGTGAAGGGTTTTTCAAGATAATTGCCGTATCCCAATTCCGTCTTTCGAAGTGGTTACTAGGACACATAAAATGACGCCACGCGGCTCCTCTCGATTTTTTGGCTCGTTTAATTTGCCAACTCGCGCAAAACGGGGCCGCGGGACATGCGGTATGGCCGTACCGGGCGCGCGCGTGCACCCGTCCGCCAACGAGCGAAACGGAAAACATTTAGCACATAAAATGACGCGTCCTAGACCTAAAAACATTTTCCCCTCCATTTATTGAGCCAAGGAAAGTGTGGCCCCAGTTCAAATCCGGTCAGTTTCCAGCGGATTCGGCGGGACACCGCAGGAAGCGGGAGGGATTCCCAGATGGCTACCGCGTGCATACGGCATGTGATAGGTGGTGCGTAGGAGGTATCCTGCCGCTGCGCGGAGGTCTCGCGCAATACTAAAATGCGCACCATGTAGCTCCTTCACAAAAAAAGCCCTTCCAGGCACCCCGAAAATGGAAAAACCGTCGCCCGTGGTTCGGATTGGAAATCCGCGACAGGGGACTTGCTTCCCATCCTAAGGTCCACGCACGTGCCAAATATGGCCTCGTTCCGACAAACTATGTGGTGAAACGGGCCGTTTCCTACTCATTTCCCCTAAAAGCCATAGAACTCCGGACGTGATAGCCCTATTCGTGAAGGGTTTTTCAAGATAATTGCCGTATCCCAATTCCGTCTTTTGAAGTGGTTACTAGGACACATAAAATGACGCCACGCGGCTCCGCTCGATTTTTTTGGCTCCGTTTAATTTGCCAACTGCGCAAAACGGGGCCGTCGGGACATGCGGTATGGTCGTATCAGGCGCGCGCGTGCACCCGTCCGCCAACGCGCGAAACGGAAAACATTTAGCAGATAAAATGACGCGTCCTAGACCTAAAAACATTTTCCCCTCCATTTATTGAGCCAAGGAAAGTGTGGCCCCAGTTCAAATCCGGTCGGCTTCCGGCGGATTCGGCGGGACACCGCGAGAAGCGGGAGGGATTCCCGGATGGCAACCGCGCGCATACGGCATGTGATAGGTGGTGTGTAGGAGGTATCCTCGCCGCTGCGCGGAGGTCTCGCGCAATACTAAAATGCGCACCATGTAGCTCCTTCACAAAAAAGCCCTTCCGGCACCCCGAAAATGGAAAAACCGTCGCTCGTGGTTCGGATTGGAAATCCGCGACAGGGGCCTTGCTTCCCATCCTAAGGTCCACGCACGTGCCAAATATGGCCTCGTTCCGACAAACTAAGTGGTGAAACGAGCCGTTTCCTACTCATTTCCCCTAAAAGCCATAGAACTCCGGACGTGATAGCCCTATTTGTGAAGGGTTTTTCAAGATAATTGCCGTATCCCAATTCCGTCTTTTGAAGTGGTTACTAGGACACATAAAATGACGCCACGCGGCTCCGCTCGATTTTTTTTGGCTCCGTTTAATTTGCCAACTGCGCAAAACGGGGCCGCCGGGACATGCGGTATGGCCGTACCGGGCGCGCGCGTGCACCCGTCCGCCAACGCGCGAAACGGAAAACATTTAGCACATAAAATGACGTGTCCTAGACCTAAAAACATTTTCCCTCCATTTATTGAGCCAAGGAAAGTGTGGCCCCAGTTCAAATCCGGTCAGCTTCAGTCGGATTCGGCGGGACACCGCAGGAAGCGGGAGGGATTCCCAGATGGCTACCGCGCGCATACGGCATGTGATAGGTGGTGCGTAGGAGGTATCCTGCCGCTGTGCAGAGGTCTCGCGCAATACTAAAATGCGCACCATGTAGCTCCTTCACAAAAAAAAAGCCCTTCCGGCAACCCGAAAATGGAAAAACCGTCGCTCGTGGTTCGGATTGGAAATCCGCGATAGGGGCCTTGCTTCCCATCCTAAGGTCCACGCACGTGCCAAATATGGCCTCGTTCCGACAAACTATATGGTGAAACGGGTCGTTTCCTACTCATTTCCCCTAAAAGCCATAGAACTCCGGACGTGATAGCCCTATTCGTGAAGGGTTTTTCAAGATAATTGCCGTATCCCAATTCCGTCTTTTGAAGTGGTTACTAGGACACATAAAATGACGCCAAGCGGCTCCGCTCGATTTTTTTTGGCTCCGTTTAATTTGCCAACTGCGCAAAACGGGGCCGCCGGGACATGCGGTATGGCCGTACCGGGCGCACGCGTGCACCCGTCCGCCAACGCGTGAAACGGAAAACATTTAGCACATAAAATGACGCGTCCTAGACCTAAAAACATTTTCCCCTCCATTTATTGAGCCAAGGAAAGTGTGGCCCCAGTTCAAATCCGGTCAGTTTCCAACGGATTCGGCGGGACACCGCAGGAAGCGGGAGGGATTCCCAGATGGCTACCGCGCGCATACGGCATGTGATAGGTGGTGCGTAGGAGGTATCCTACCGCTGCGCGGAGGTCTCGCGCAATACTAAAATGCGCACCATGTAGCTCCTTCACAAAAAAAAAGCCCTTCCGGCACCCCGAAAATGGAAAAACCGTCGCCCGTGGTTCGGATTGGAAATCCGCGACAGGGGCCTTGCTTCCCATCCTAAGGTCCACGCACGTGCCAAATATGGCCTCGTTCCGACAAACTATGTGGTGAAACGGGCCGTTTCCTAAAAGCCATAGAACTCCGGACGTGATAGGTCAGTTTAGGGTTTAGGGTTTAGAGGAGCTACTTTTGCACCATTAGACCTTGCACCACACTTTGACATATCATAGGTCCACATGCAAGATTTGGTGGGGTTCCGGTGCTCCGGCGGTCGTTCTCCCCCTCCTTCCCCCCAAACAGCGGAACGTGTGCCCCGGCTGGTCTACCCCCTATATTTCTCCGCGCGAGGGTGCACCAATGTAAATTTTCATTCTTTTAGGTTTGTTTAGGACATATACATATGGAGAACCAAGATTGGGACCATTTGGCACATATACCCGCAGCTAGAGCCATTATCACACGATCGAGGGTGTGCCTGATCTACTGGTTAGGGTTTGGTGTAGGGTTAGGGCTAGGGTTTAGGGGGTAGGGCTAGGGTTTAGGTTAAAGGTAAGTATTTATGGTTAGGTATATGTTTAGGTTATAGGGTTAGGGTTAGGGTTTATGATGCATGGTTCTGCAGCTCCGGTGTCATGGTTTAGGGTTTTAGAGGGGTTTTAGTGCTCGAAGCCTCCCCAGTTTAGGGTTTAGGGTTTAGGGGAGCTACTTTTGCACCATTAGACCTTGCACCACACTTTGACACATATCATAGGTCCACATGCAAGATTTGGTGGGGTTCCGGTGCTCCGGCGGTCGTTCTCCCGCTCCTTCCCCCAAAACAGCGGAACGTGTGCCCCGGCGGGTCTACCCCCTAGATTTCTCCGCGCGAGGGTGCACCAATGTAACTTTTCATTCTTTTAGGTTTGTTTAGTACATATACACATGGAGAACCAAGATTGGGACCCTTTGGCACATATACCCGCAGCTAGAGCCATTATCACACGATCGAGGGTGTGCATGATCTACTGGTTAGGGTTTGGTGTAGGGTTAGGGCTAGGGTTTAGGGGGTAGGGCTAGGGTTTAGGTTAAAGGTATGTATTTATGGTTAGGTATATGTTTAGGGTATAGGGTTAGGGTTAGGGTTTATGATGCATGGTTCTGCAGCTCCGGTGTCGTAGTTTAGGGTTTTAGAGGGGTTTTAGTGCTCGAAGCCTCCCCAGTTTGGGGTTTAGGGTTTAGGGGAGCTACTTTTGCACCATTAGACCTTGCACCACACTTTGACACATATCATAGGTCCACATGCAAGATTTGGTGGGGTTCCGGTGCTCCGGCGGTCGTTCTCCCCTCTTCCCCCAAAACAACGGAAGGTGTGCTCCGGCGGGTCTACCCCCTAGATTTCTCCGCGCGAGGGTGCACCAATGTAACTTTTCATTCTTTTAGGTTTGTTTAGGACATATACACATGGAGAACCAAGATTGGGACCCTTTGGCACATATACCCGCAGCTAGAGCCATTATCACACGATCGAGGGTGTGCCTGATCTACTGGTTAGGGTTTGGTGTAGGGTTAGGGCTAGGGTTTAGGGGGTAGGGCTAGGGTTTAGGTTAAAGGTAAGTATTTATGTTTAGGTATATGTTTAGGGTATAGGGTTAGGGTTAGGGTTTATGATGCATGGTTCTGCAGCTCCGGTGTCGTGGTTTAGGGTTTTAGAGGAGTTTTAGTGCTCGAAGCCTCCCCAGTTTGGGGTTTAGGGTTTAGGGGAGCTACTTTTGCACCATTAGACCTTGCACCACACTTTGACACATATCATAGGTCCACATGCAAGATTTGGTGGTGTTCCGGTTCTCCGGCGGTCGTTCTCCCCCTCCTTCCCCCAAAACAGCGGAACGTGTGCCCCGGCGGGTCTACCCCCCCTAGATTTCTCCGTGCGAGGGTGCACCAATGTAACTTTTCATTCTTTTAGGTTTGTTTAGGACATATACACATGGATAACCAAGATTGGGACCCTTTGGCACATATACCCGCAGCTAGAGCCATTATCACACGATCGAGGGTGTTCCTGATCTACTGGTTAGGGTTTGGCGTAGGGTTAGGGCTAGGGTTTAGGGGGTAGGGCTAGGGTTTAGGTTAAAGGTAAGTATTTATGGTTAGGTATATTTTTAGGGTATAGGGTTAGGTTTAGGGTTTATGATGCATGGTTCTCCAGCTCCGATGTCGTGGTTTAGGGTTTTAGAGGGGTTTTAGTGCTCGAAGCCTCCCCAGTTTGGGGTTTAGGGTTTAGGGGAGCTACTTTTGCACCATTAGACCTTGCACCACACTTTTACACATAGCATAGGTACACATGCAAGATTTGGTGGGGTTCCGGTGCTCCGGCGGTCGTTCTCCCCCTCCTTCCCCCAAAACAGCGGAACGTGTGCCCCGGCGGGTCTACCCCCTAGATTTCTCCGCGCGAGGGTGCACCAATATAACTTTTCATTCTTTTAGGTTTTTTTAGGACATATACACATGGAGAACGAAGATTGGGACCCTTTGGCACATATACCCGCAGCTAGAGCCATTATCACACGATCGAGGGTGTGCCTGATCTACTGGTTAGGGTTTGGTGTAGGGTTAGGGCTAGGGTTTAGGGGGTAGGGCTAGGGTTTAGGTTAAAGGTAAGTATTTATGGTTAGGTATATGTTTAGGGTATAGGGTTAGGGTTAGGGTTTATGATGCATGGTTCTGCAGCTCCGGTGTCGTGGTTTAGGGTTTTAGAGGGGTTTTAGTGCTCGAAGCCTCCCCAGTTTGGGGTTTAGGGTTTAGGGGAGTTACTTTTGCACCATTAGACCTTGCACCACACTCTGACACATATCATAGGTCCACATGCAAGATTTGGTGGGGTTCCGGTGCTCCGGCGGTCGTTCTCCCCCTCCTTCCCCCAAAACAGCGGAACGTGTGCCCCGGCGGGTCTACCCCCTAGATTTCTCCGCGCGAGGGTGCACCAATGTAACTTTTCATTCTTTTAGGTTTGTTTAGGACATATACACATGGAGAACCAAGATTGGGACCCTTTGGCACATATACCCGCAGCCTAGAGCCATTATCACACGATCGAGGGTGTGCCTGATCTACTGGTTAGGGTTTGGTGTAGGGTTAGGGCTAGGATTTAGGGGGTAGGGCTAGGGTTTAGGTTAAAGGTAAGTATTTATGGTTAGGTATATGTTTAGGTTATAGGTTTAGGGTTAGGGTTTATGATGCATGGTTCTCCAGCTCCGGTGTCGTGGTTTAGGGTTTTAGAGGGGTTTTAGTGCTCGAAGCCTCCCCAGTTTTGAGTTTAGGGTTTAGGGGAGCTACTTTTGCACCATTTAGACCTTGAACCACACTTTTACACATATCATAGGTCCACATGCAAGATTTGGTGGGGTTCGGGTGCTCCGGCGGTCGTTCTCCCCCTCCTCCCCCCAAAACAGCGGAACGTGTGCTCCGGCGGGTCTACCCCCTAGATTTCTCCGCGCGAGGGTGCACCAATGTAACTTTTCATTCTTTTAGGTTTGTTTAGGACATATACACATGGAGAACCAAGATTGGGACCCTTTGGCACATATACCCGCAGCTAGATCCATTATCACACGATCGAGGGTGTGCCTGATCTACTGGTTAGGGTTTGGTGTAGGGTTAGGGCTAGGGTTTAGGGGGTAGGTCTAGGGTTTAGGTTAAAGGTAAGTATTTATGGTTAGGTATATGTTTAGGGTATAGGGTTAGGGTTTATGATGCATGGTTCTGCAGCTCCGGTGTCGTAGGGTTTTAGAGGGGTTTTAGTGCTCCAAGCCTCCCCAGTTTGGGGTTTAGGGTTTAGGGGAGCTACTTTTGCACCATTAGACCTTGCACCACACTTTTACACATATCATAGGTCCACATGCAAGATTTGGTGGGGTTCCGGTGCTCCGCGGTCGTTCTCCCCCTCCTTCCCCCAAAACAGCGGAACGTGTGCCCCGCGGGTCTACCCCCTAGATTTCTCCGCGCGAGGGTGCACCAATGTAACTTTTCATTCTTTTAGGTTTGTTTAGGACATATACACATGGAGAACCAAGATTGGGACCCTTTGGCACATATACCCGCAGCTAGAGCCATTATCACACGATCGAGGGTGTGCCTGATCTACTGGTTAGGGTTTGGTGTAGGGTTAGGGCTAGGGTTTAGGTTAAAGGTAAGTATTTATGGTTAGGTATATGTTTAGGGTATAGGGTTAGGGTTAGGGTTTATGATGCATGGTTCTCGTGACTCCGGTGTCGTGGTTTAGGGTTTTAGAGGGGTTTTAGTGCTCGAAGCCTCCCCAGTTTGGGGTTTAGGGTTTAGGGGAGCTACTTTTGCGCCATTAGACCTTGCACCACACTTTGACACATATCATAGGTCCACATGCAATATTTGGTGGGGTTCCGGTGCTCCGGCGGTCGTTCTCCCCCTCCTTCCCCCAAAACAGCGGAACGTGTGCCCCGGCGGGTCTCCCCCCTAGATTTCTCCGCGCGAGGGTGCACCAATGTAACTTTTCATTCTTTTAGGTTTTTTTAGGACATATACACATGGAGAACCATGATTGGGACCCTTTGGCACATATACCCGCAGCTAGAGCCATTATCACACGATCGAGGGTGTGCCTGATCTACTGGTTAGGGTTTGGTGTAGGGTTAGGGCTAGGGTTTAGGGGGTAGGGATAGGGTTTAGGTTAAAGGTAAGTATTTATGGTTAGGTATATGTTTAGGGTATAGGGTTAGGGTTAGGGTTTATGATGCATGGTTCTGCAGCTCCGGTGTCGTGGTTTAGGGTTTTAGAGGGGTTTTAGTGCTCGAAGCCTCCCCAGTTTGGGGTTTAGGGTTTAGGGGAGCTACTTTTGCACCATTAGACCTTGCACCACACTTTGACACATATCATAGGTCCACATGCAAGATCTGGTGGGGTTCCGGTGCTCCGGCTTCGTTCTCCCCCTCCTTCCCCCAAAACAGCGGAACGTGTGCCCCGGCGGGTCTACCCCCCTAGAATTCTCCGCGCGAGGGTGCACCAATGTAACTTTTCATTCTTTTAGGTTTGTTTAGGACATATACACATGGTTAACCAAGATTGGGACCCTTTGGCACATATACCCGCAGCTAGAGCCATTATCACACGATCGAGGGTGTGCCTGATCTACTGGTTAGGGTTTGGTGTAGGGTTAGGGCTAGGGTTTAGGGGGTAGGGTTAGGGTTTAGGTTAAAGGTAAGTATTTATGGTTAGGTATATGTTTAGGGTATAGGGTTAGGGTTAGGGTTTATGATGCATGGTTCGCAGCTCCGGTGTCGTGGTTTAGGGTTTTAGAGGGGTTTTAGTGCTCGAAGCCTCCCCAGTTTAGGGTTTAGGGTTTAGGGGAGCTACTTTTGCACCATTAGACCTTGCACCACACTTTGACAAATATCATAGGTCCACATGCAAGATTTGGTGGGGTTCCGGTGCTCCGGCGGTCGTTCTCCCCCTCCTTCCCCCAAAACAGCGGAACGTGTGCCCGGCGGGTCTACCCCCTAGATTTCTCCGCGCGAGGGTGCACCAATGTAACTTTTCATTCTTTTAGGTTTTTTAGGACATATACACATGGAGAACCAAGATTGGGACCCTTTGGCACATATACCCGCAGACTAGAGCCATTATCACACGATCGAGGGTGTGCCCGATCTACTCGGTTAGGGTTTGGTGTAGGGTTAGGGCTAGGGTTTAGGGGGTAGGGCTAGGGTTTAGGTTAAAGGTAAGTATTTATGGTTAGGTATATGTTTAGGGTATAGGGTTAGGGTTAGGGTTTATGATGCATGGTTCTGCAGCTCCGGTGTCGTGGTTTAGGGTTTTAGAGGGGTTTTAGTGCTCGAAGCCTCCCCGGTTTAGGGTTTAGGGTTTAGGGGAGCTACTTTTGCACCATTAGACCTTGCACCACACTTTGACACATATCATAGGTCCACATGCAAGATTTGGTGGGGTTCCGGTGCTCCGGCGGTCGTTCTCCCCTCCTTCCCCCAAAACAGCGGAACGTGTGCCCCGGCGGGTCTACCCCCTAGATTTCTCCGCGCGAGGGTGCACCAATGTAACTTTTCATTATTTTAGGTTTGTTTAGGACATATACACATGGAGAACCAAGATTGGGACCCTTTGGCACATATACCCGCAGCTAGAGCCATTATCACACGATCGAGGGTGTGCCTGATCTACTGGTTAGGGTTTGGTGTAGGGTTAGGGCTAGGGTTTAGGGGGTAGGGCTAGGGTTTAGGTTAAAGGTAAGTATTTATGGTTTGGTATATGTTTAGGGTATAGGGTTAGGGTTAGGGTTTATGATGCATGGTTCTGCAGCTCCGGTGTCGTGGTTTAGGGTTTTAGAATGGTTTTAGTGCTCGAAGCCTCCCCAGTTTGGGGTTTAGGGTTTAGGGGAGCTACTTTTGCACCATTAGACCTTGCACCACACTTTGACACATATCATAGGTCCACATGCAAGATTTGGTGGGGTTCCGGTGCTCCGCGGTCGTTCTCCTCCTCCTTCCCCCAAAACGGCGGAAGGTGTGCTCCGGCGGGTCTACCCCTAGATTTCTCCGCGCGAGGGTGCACCAATGTAACTTTTCATTCTTTTAGGTTTTTTAGGACATATACACATGGAGAACCAAGATTGGGACCCTTTGGCACATATACCCGCAGCTAGAGCCATTATCACACGATCGAGGGTGTGCCTGATCTACTGGTTAGGGTTTGGTGTAGGGTTATTGCTAGGGTTTAGGGGGTAGGTCTAGGGTTTAGGTTAAAGATAAGTATTTATGGTTAGGTATATGTTTAGGGTATAGGGTTAGGGTTAGGGTTTATGATGCATGGTTCTGCAGCTCCGGTGTCGTGGTTTAGGGTTTTAGAGGAGTTTTAGTGCTCGAAGCCTCCCCAGTTTGGGGTTTAGGGTTCAGGGGAGCTACTTTTGCACCATTAGACCTTGCACCACACTTTGACACATATCATAGGTCCACATGCAAGATTTGGTGGGGTTCCGGTGCTCCGGTGGTCGTTCTCCCCCTCCTTCCCCCAAAACAGCGGAACGTGTGCCCCGGCGGGTCTACCCCCTAGATTTCTCCGCGCGAGGGTGCACCAATGTAACTTTTCATTCTTTTAGGTTTGTTTATGACATATACACATGGAGAACCAAGATTGGGACCCTTTGGCACATATACCCGCAGCTAGATCCATTATCACACGATCGAGGGTGTGCCTGATCTACTGGTTAGGGTTTGGTGTAGGGTTAGGGTTAGGGTTTAGGTTAAAGGTAAGTATTTATGGTTAGGTATATGTTTAGGGTATAGGGTTAGGGTTTATGATGCATGGTTCTTGTTACCACCCGATTTTGGCCAAATCAGGAGGTGGGCCGTAAGTGAAGATGGGCTTGAAGGACGTACACATGGAGCATCTTCGAAGCGGCTTTGCGCTGAGAGTTTGGGCCAAGTTGCCCGTGTATCTGTAACATATTAGATCGCATTGTAATTTAGATTAAAGAGATAGAGTCCGGCCCGTGCACGGTTAGGTGCACGCCCCAATTAGAAAGTCCCTTGGACTATAAATATGTATCTAGGGTTATCGGAAAAGGAGGACAATCATCGTTCAACCAACACAAATCAGGCGCATCGCCACCCCTTTCTTCGAGGGTTTCTCCCGGGTAAGCATCATGTTGCCTAGATCGCATCTAGCGATCTAGGCGAGATACGTTTATTCGTTAACCTTGTACTGCTCGTGCTGAAGCCTTGTTGATGGCGAGCAGTACTATTTATCCTTAGGTGTTTAGGGGCTTGCATTGATGCTTTCACGTGCATATCTGCGTGGCAATGCCGTCCCTCGACACCTAGCTGCCCTTACGTCTATCCAGACGTAAGAGCAGCATCTTGCTTATTCGTTACTTAGTAGATCCGATCCGTTATGGTTGCTCCTTGCTCCGCAAGGATTAGTTTAATATCTGCATAGTTAGGCCTTACGCTGGGGTCGGATGATCCGGTAGTGCGCTAGATGTTGTTCACCGTCCCTGCGAGGGATGTTCCGGGAATCGACGTTATTTTGGTTTTTAGGCCTCTCGTAGGGGTGATTTGCATCGTCTTCCGTAGCTGCTAGGCCCGATAACACGTAGGACGTTCCGGTTATGCGGTGAAAACCCTAAACTGTCGTGGATCGTTTTAATTAGCTTTGTCCTGATCAAGCAGGATCCCCATGCCATTGTAAATCCAACGTGAAACATGGGGCGATCGGCTCCTTGAGCCGATCCACAGGGAAACCTGAGAGCCGATAGGGCTCGTATTTAATGTTTACGTGTCTACCATGCAGGAACAATCGAAGCACTAACACCTTCCCGACCGGGTCTAGGTCAGGTGGCACGCCCTAGCAACCGCCGGGACGTTTGGTCGGAAGATTTGCGGGACGACGCGAGGTGCCGGGGATCCACTAAGCGGCCCAGGAGCTTCCCGGCTCTTCGTGTTGCTCAGCCATTGCCCGTCGGTGGGTTTTGGAGGGTAACACATTCTGGCACGCCCGGTGGGACCCCTTCTGCAACATCCACGTCAACATCGGCATCCGAGATGGCATGGGAGCAGATCACATACAAGGATCTCCCTGCAGAGCACCAGAAGAAATACGATGAGCTGAAGGCCATCTGTGAAGCCGAGCCCATCGGCTCCTCTGAGACAACCCGTTCTCGCAACATCAAGCTCAGAGGAAACACGTGTCTGTCGCATGGCGTCAATACGGTAGATCTCAGCCACTCTATAAGGGAGCCAGGGTTCTCCTTTAGTGTCAATATGGCTAGGCCGGTGAACTGCCATAGCGCGGACAAAGCGAGAGCAGCCGAGCCTCGTGGCAAAGATAAAGAGGAGGCCGTTCCACGCGACCGGCCCCAAGATGATGATAGACGGTACCTGACCGAGGAGGAGGTGAGAAGCATACGGTATCAGCGCCCACTCTCCGTGCACCTCCTCAACAAATATGAGCAGCAGTATGACCGACGTCGACGCCACGACGAAGACGATGAAAAATATCGTCGGTCTAATGCAGAAAGCAGGGGGTATCGTCAGTATGATGGAAGCAACGACGGGTACGAACGTCGCGCTAGAGGGAGGTCAAGGGAACAAGATGACATGGATAGGCACTGGGACTGTCCTTTCTTCAAACATTGCTGGGACTCAGGAATGAGCCGATTGCCAACAATCGAGAACTGCCCAGAATGCCAACAGCAAAGGAGAAGGACAAACGAAGTTTCAGTGTTCGAGCGCCTAGGACCTCTCTCACCACATAACAAGCGAGCTGAGTCATCTCAAGAAGAGGACTTCGAGGAGTCCGATGGAGAAGACGATAGGTATCACCAACCAAGGTGGTGCCCTGATGGACTCAGCCATTCTCAGAAGCGTAGAGTGCAGCGGCTGCGAAACCTGGAAGAAGCCGAGGCACAGTACCTGTACACGTTGAGAAGAGCGCGGCCCGATCTGGCCGCGAAGATTCAGCAAACATCGGAGACGAAGGCGCGCCCGCCAAAGAAAGTATGGCGCCCAAAACAGGCGAAAGCCGATGCACAGGCATCGGCTGATGTCGATGCAGAGACATCGGCTGATACAAACATGGTATTCATACTCCCGTCGGAGTTTCGCGCTCCAAGCGACGAGGAAGTTTCAGTGGCTCAATTCGACTGCGGTCCACGACCGGTTATCTTTGGAAAGCCACAAGATAGAAGCTACAGGCATCTGAAAGCCCTATACTTGAGGGGTTACATCAACGGGCAGCCTGTCAGCAAGATGTTGGTTGATACCGGAGCGGCAGTCAACATAATGCCGTATTCCATGCTACGACGTTTGGGGCATTCCAGCGATGATCTGATCAAAACCAACATCACATTAAGCGACTTCAACGGCCAGACGTCAGAAGCGAAAGGTGTTCTGAATGTAGAGCTTACTGTAGGCCGGAAGACCATACCTACCGCGTTCTTCATCGTCGACAGCAAAAGCAATTACGCCGTCCTATTGGGAAGGGACTGGATTCATGCTAACTGTTGCATTCCGTCTACGATGCACCAATGCATCATACAGTGGGATGGAGATGAAGTGGAAGTCGTTCAGGCGGATGACTCAATTGATATATCGTTAGCTGCCATGAGTGTGTGGGAAGCAGATAACCAAGAGCCGCTCTCTGGAATCAGTTTAGAGGGTTGTGAGCGCATCGAAGCTTCGAAAAATGGGGTAAGGCTGGTTCTATCCACCGGCCTAACAGGGTAGCAGGTCCAAGACATTGGACGTACGTGGCAAGGCCGATCCCTGAGATCGGCCCTCAAAAAATGAAAAGCAAAGGATCTTATCTCCAACACGTCACGTAGCTACAGTGGAAGTCCAAGAAGTTGCAAACCATCGTCAAGCAGTGCAACAGAAAAGGAGGCCGATTCCCGTAATCGGCCAAAATTATCCTCGACATCCCTTTGTCGGTGTTCAGCATTGATTCAATAGATGCCTGAAGAGCCGATACTATCAATTACTTGACAGAATCGGCTCGGGGGGCACATAGATGGATGAGGTACGAGGATACGGAGCTGGGAACGGATGTAAGTGTCCAGCAGAACAGCTCGTATATGGGGGGCCGATACGTAAACAAATCAGCCGTAAAAAAGCCAAAATACAAAAATTTTGAGCACAGCTGATGCGGAGACATCGACTTAAGGATTAGAAGCCGATGCACGGCCATCGACTTAAGGGTACGGCTGCTACGAGCAGAAGCCTGATGGAGCAGTCACCAAGTAGCGAGGCTCTGCTGAAGGGCAAACACACCGGTGGCTCTCCTCGAAATCCAGCAGTGCTAGCAGGAGCGACAGGCATCACGACCCTGATCACGACCCTGATCAACCGCAGGAGCAGCACAGACATGCAGTTCAGATTAAGGGTGAGCCCGACGAAGGAGCATGTCTCTTCTAAGACCAGGAGGACAGTCGATGATGAAGCGACCGGCTATGGCATGTTTTGATCAAGGTTTTGCTACGGTGGTGACTTGGTCTGCGTTACTATCAAAGGTCGTTGCGACCAAAGTGGGGAAGAGCATCAGGAAACATCCTCACCGGGAGCTGCATCAGCCTGCCAAAGATGATGAGCCAGTATGATCAGCAAGGCGCAGGACTTGAACGGAAGAAGCTCGGGGGGCGGTTTGCCCTGAAGGATCCTTCGCTATAGGAAGCCGATTTTTTCGGAATCGGCTGGCCCTGCATCACAGCTTGTCTGAGGAATGGTGCTGATGTCGCCAAAAATATCAGTTTCCGCATACAAGTCAATTAAGTGACAAGCCCAGGGCTCTATTGTAGACACATGCCCAAAACCAGATTGCCAGCCCACTGGGTTGGCTGGTAAGAGTCATGATCCTGTTTGAGGTGTCTCATGGGGCGGAGCCGATGCTTGGACATCGACTCTAGTACAATTACACAAGATCTACCAGCTGCGTGTTCAAGATGCGAATTCGGCGGTACTGTCAGAAGCATCAGTTAAGCTGTTGGTAATTCATCTACAACATCGGCTTTCGGCGGAGGGGAGGGTAATCAATGGGGGCAAGTTTGGCTAGTTCTGCATAGCGCCTGTATCAAATTACCTACAAAGCCCTTTGTCCGATCTGCGCATCCTCACCGCTAGTCTCGCCTTGACTGAGGCTCGGGGGGCAGCTGGTCTGGTGGATATTCTGTTTTAAAAGCCGATTGGGATATCATCGGCTGATCCTTCGCCGCAACCTTCTTCAATGAAAGATGAATTCTTGAAGATTACCAGGTCTCAAAGTCGTCAGTTGAGGAATGGAAGGATGGATTACGTAGGACCGATGCGTTGACATCGGCTTATTAAGCATTGGTTAGGGAGAATCGGCTAAATCAATTCGAGGAGAATCGACAGAGTCAAATTGGAGGAAATTCTGCATTGATAGATCAGTTTTCTTACATGGAAGAGTTGGTTGCCCTCAGAAGGAGGAATCTATCCATCCTCATTGGTTAAAAAGGGGATCTCTTACAAGAAAAAGCTGATTACTCCCGCAAAAGGGGAACAGATTGCTACTGCTAGTCTTATACTAGTAAATCCCTACTCTAAGGACTGTTGCCGTCTTCGTCGTCGCTGGGGTAGCTGCCCTCGTCGCTACTGTTGACGAAGTCCTCGTCGCTGCTACTGTGACCTTCAGCAGAGACCTCTTCCTCGTCATCATCATCCTCCTCATCGGACCAGGCCCAGCCACGGATGCGCTTTGGTGGCGGTTCCTCGGAGGAGGTGTCGTCCTCTGGTTCCTTCTTCGTGTTGGAGGAGACGTCTTCGGCTTCGTCGTCTTCTTCTTCTTCTTCTTCTTCTTTGGTGGAGGAAGTGAATTTACCCCGGAAGAGAGGGTCGTTGCTGTCGCTCTCTGCCTCTAGTTCTCCATCGATCAAGAACCGAAGATCGTCTTCCCCGTCAGTCAGGGGCATGTCACCATCCGACCAGACAAGGTCTTCGGGTCGGCCTTCAGGCACGAAGTCGAAGTCAAATTCTTGCTCATCCCAATGCTCGGGAGCGCGCCGGTTGTATGCTTCCGTCTGATTGACCTCCGGTTCTCCCTCGCTGGCGGAAGAAGATTGGGAGGAAGAAGGAGAAGACATGGCTATGAAGGAGGAGGGTTTTTTAGCTGACGGCTAGTTTGGAGCAAGGGGATGAGGAAGAGAACTGTTCGATGCGGTTTAATAAAGGGGGATATATTGGAGATCAATGCTCGAACAGTTTCCGAGGGTATAGGGCCAAAATTGTCAAATCATGCAGAGGAGTTGAGAAGGCAAGACGTCATCATGGAGAATACTGCGACGGTTCTGCTCTGCCACGACGTGACCTCTCGAAGGAAAGACAGATGGTTTTGCAATTATCATTATCAAAACCAGGGGGGCATGTGTTACCACCCGATTTTGGCCAAATCAGGAGGTGGGCCGTAAGTGAAGATGGGCTTGAAGGACGTACACATGGAGCATCTTCGAAGCGGCTTTGCGCTGAGAGTTTGGGCCAAGTTGCCCGTGTATCTGTAACATATTAGATCGCATTGTAATTTAGATTAAAGAGATAGAGTCTGGCCCGTGCACGGTTAGGTGCACGCCCCAATTAGAAAGTCCCTTGGACTATAAATATGTATCTAGGGTTATCGGAAAAGGAGGACAATCATCGTTCAACCAACACAAATCAGGCGCATCGCCACCCCTTTCTTCGAGGGTTTCTCCCGGGTAAGCATCATGCTGCCTAGATCGCATCTAGCGATCTAGGCAGTATACGTTTATTCGTTAACCTTGTACTGCTCGTGCTGAAGCCTTGTTGATGGCGAGCAGTACTATTTATCCTTAGGTGTTTAGGGGCTTGCATTGATGCTTTCACGTGCATATCTGCGTGGCAATGACGTCCCTCGACACCTAGCTGCCCTTACGTCTATCCAGACGTAAGGGCAACATCTTGCTTATTCGTTACTTAGTAGATCCGATCCGTTATGGTTGCTCCTTGCTCCGCAAGGATTAGTTTAATATCTGCATAGTTAGGCCTTACGCTGGGGTCGGAGGATCCGGTAGTGCGCTAGATGTTGTTCACCGTCCCTGCGAGGGATGTTCCGGGAATCGACGTTATGTTGGTTTTTAGGCCTCTCGTAGGGGTGATTTGCATCGTCTTCCGTAGCTGCTAGGCCCGATCACACGTAGGACATTCCGGTTATGCGGTGAAAACCCTAAACTGTCGTGGATCGTTTTAGCTTTGTCCTGATCAAGCAGGATCCCCATGCCATTGTAAATCCAACGTGAAACATGGGGCGATCGGCTCCTTGAGCCGATCCACAGGGAAACCTGAGAGCCGATAGGGCTCGTATTTAATGTTTACGTGTCTACCATGCAGGAACAATCGAAGCACTAACACCTTCCTGACCGGGTCTAGGTCAGGTGGCACGCCCTAGCAACCGCCAGGACGTTTGGCCAGAAGATTTGCGGGACGACGCGAGGTGCCAGGGATCCACTAAGCGGCCCTGGGAGCTTCCCGGCTCTTCGTGTTGCTCAGCCATTGCCCGTCGGTGGGTTTTGGAGGGTAACAGTTCTGCAGCTCCGGTGTCGTAGGGTTTTAGAGGGGTTTTAGTGCTCCAAGCCTCCCCAGTTTGGGGTTTAGGGTTTAGGGGAGCTACTTTTGCACCATTAGACCTTGCACCACACTTTGACACATATCATAGGTCCACATGCAAGATTTGGTGGGGTTCCGGTGCTCCGGCGGTCGTTCTCCCCCTCCTTCCCCCAAAACAGCGGAACGTGTGCCCCGGCGGGTCTACCCCCTAGATTTCTCCGTGCGAGGGTGCACCAATGTAAATTTTCATTCTTTTAGGTTTTTTTAGGACATATACACATGGAGAACCAAGATTGGGACCCTTTGGCACATATACCCGCAGCTAGAGCCATTATCACACGATCGAGGGTGTTCCTGATCTACTGGTTAGGGTTTGGTGTAGGGTTAGGGCTAGGGTTTAGGGGGTAGGGCTAGGGTTTAGGTTAAAGGTAAGTATTTATGATTAGGTATATGTTTAGGGTATAGGGTTAGGGTTAGGGTTTATGATGCATGGTTCTGCAGCTCCGGTGTCGTGGTTTAGGGTTTTAGAGGGGTTTTAGTGCTCGAAGCCTCCCCAGCTTAGGGTTTAGGGTTTAGGGGAGCTACTTTTGCACCATTAGACCTTGCACCACACTTTGACACATATCATAGGTCCACATGAAAGATTTGGTGGGGTTCCGGTGCTCCGGCGGTCGTTCTCCCCTCCTTCCCCCAAAACAGCGAACGTGTGCCCCGGCGGGTCTACCCCCTAGATTTCTCCGCGCGAGGGTGCACCAATGTAACTTTTCATTCTTTTAGGTTTGTTTAGGACATATACACATGGAGAACCAAGATTGGGACCCTTTGGCACATATACCCGCAGCTAGAGCCATTATCACACGATCGAGGGTGTGCTCGATCTATCGGTTAGGGTTTGGTGTAGGGTTTGGGCTAGGGTTTAGGGGTAGGGCTAGGGTTTAGGTTAAAGGTAAGTATTTATGGTTAGGTATATGTTTAGGGTATAGGGTTAGGGTTAGGGTTTATGATGCATGGTTCTGCAGCTCCGGTGTCGTGGTTTAGGGTTTTAGAGGGGTTTTAGTGCTCGAAGCCTCCCAGCTTTGGGGTTTAGGGTTTAGGGGAGCTACTTTTGCGCCATTAGACCTTGCACCACACTTTGACACATATCATAGGTCCACATGCAAGATTTGGTGGGGTTCCGGTGCTCCGGCGGTCGTTCTCCCCTCCTTCCCCCAAAACAATGGAACGTGTGCCCCGGCGGGTCTACCCCCTAGATTTCTCCGCGCGAGGGTGCACCAATGTAACTTTTCATTCTTTTAGGTTTGTTTAGGACATATACACATGGAGAACCAAGATTGGGACCCTTTGGCACATATACCCGCAGCTAGAGCCATTATCACACGATCGAGGGTGTGCCCGATCTATCGGTTAGGGTTTGGTGTAGGGTTAGGGCTAGGGTTTAGGGGTAGGGCTAGGGTTTCGGTTAAAGGTAAGTATTTATGGTTAGGTATATGTTTAGGGTATAGGGTTAGGGTTAGGGTTTATGATGCATGGTTCTGCAGCTCCGGTGTCGTGGTTTAGGGTTTTAGAGGGGTTTTAGTGCTCGAAGCCTCCCCAGTTTGGGGTTTAGGGTTTAGGGGAGCTAATTTTGCACCATTAGACCTTGCACCACACTTTGACAGATATCATAGGTCCACATGCAAGATCTGGTGGGGTTCCGGTGCTCCGGCTTCGTTCTCCCCCTCCTTCCCCCAAAACAGCGGAACGTGTGCCCCGGCGGGTCTACCCCCTAGATTTCTCCGCGCGAGGGTGCACCAATGTAACTTTTCATTCTTTTAGGTTTGTTTAGGACATATACACATGGAGAACCAAGATTGGGACCCTTTGGCACATATACCCGCAGCTAGAGCCATTATCACACGATCGAGGGTGTGCCTGATCTACTGGTTAGGGTTTGGTTTAGGGTTAGGGCTAGGGTTTAGGGGGTAGGGCTAGGGTTTAGGTTAAAGGTAAGTGTTTATGGTTAGGTATATGTTTAGGGTATAGGGTTAGGGTTAGTGTTTATGATGCATGGTTCTGCAGCTCCGGTGTCGTGGTTTAGGGTTTTAGAGGAGTTTTAGTGCTCGAAGCCTCCCCAGTTTGGGGTTTAGTGTTTAGGGGAGCTACTTTTGCACCATTAGACCTTGCACCACACTTTGACACATATCATAGGTCCACATGCAAGATTTCGTGGGGTTCCGGTGCTCCGGTGGTCGTTTTCCCCCTCCTTCCCCCAAAACAGCAGAACGTGTGCCCCGGCGGGTCTACCCCCCTAGATTTCTCCGCGCGAGGGTGCACTGATGCGCGTAAATGTACACGTCCGTTGGGAACCCCAAGAGGAAGGTATGATGCGCACAGTGGCAAGTTTTCCCTCAGAAAGAAACCAAGGTTTAATCGAACCAGGAGGAGCCAAGAAGCACGTTGAAGGTTGATGGTCGCGAAATGTGATGCGGCGCAACACCAGGGATTCCGGCGCCAACGCGGAACCCGCACAACACAACCCAAGTACTTTGCCCCAACGAAACAGAGTGAGGTTGTCAATCTCACCGGCTTGCTGTAACAAAGGATTAAGCGTATCGAGTGGAAGATGTTTGCAAGAAAATAATAAAACACAAGTATTGCAAGTAAATTGTATGCTATGTAAAGAATAGGACCGGGGTCCACAGCTCACTAGAGGTGTCTCTCCCATAAGATAAAAGCATGTTGGGTGAACAAATTACAGTCGGGCAATTGACAAATAGAGAAGGGCATAACAATGCATATACATGATATGATAAATATAGTGAGATTTAATCCGGGCATTACGACAAAGTACATAGACCGCCATCCAACCGCATCTATGCCTAAAAAGTCCACCTTCAGAGTTATCGTCCGAACCCCTCCAGTATTAAGTTGCAAAGCAACGGACAATTGCATTAAGTATGGTGCGTAATGTAATCAACAACTACATCCTTAGACATAGCATCAATGTTTTATCCCTAGTGGCAACAAGCACATCCACAACCTTAGAACTTTCCGTCACCGTCCTGCATTCAATGGAGGCATGAACCCACTATAGAGCATAAATACTCCCTCTTGGAGTTAAGAGTAAAAACTTGGCCGCAGCCTCTACTAGTAACGGAGAGCATGCAAGATCATAAACAACACATAAATAATAGATTGATAATCACCATAACATAGTACTCTCTATCCATCGGATCCCGACAAACACAACATATAGTATTACAGATAGATGATCTTGATCATGTTAGGCAGCTCACAAGATCCAACAATGAAGCACAACAAGGAGAAGACGACCATCTAGCTACTGATATGGACCCATGGTCCAGGGGTGAACTACTCACTCATCACTCCGGAGGCGACCATGGCGGTGTAGAGTCCTCCGGGAGATGAATCCCCTCTCCGGCAGGGTGCCGGAGGCGATCTCCCGAATCCCCCGAGATGGGATTCGCGGCGGCGGCGTCTCTGTAAGGTTTTCCGTATCGTGGCTCTCGGTACTGGGGGTTTCGCGATGGAAGCTTTAAGTAGGCGGAGGGTCAACGCGAGGGGCCACACGAGGGGCCCAGGGGGTAGGTCGGCGCGGCCAGGGCTTGGGCCGCGCCGGCCACCCTCCTGGCTGCCTCGTGGCCCCACTTCGTTAGGTCTTCGGTCTTCCGGAAGCTTCGTGCAAAAATAGGACCCCGGGCGAAAGTTTCGTCCAATTCCGAGAATATTTCTTTACTAGGATTTCTGAAACCAAAAACAGCAGTAAAACGAAGAATCGGCTCTTCGGCATCTTGTTAATAGGTTAGTTCCAGAAAATGCATAAATATGACATATAATGTGCATAAAACATGTAGGTATCATCAATAAAGTAGCATGGAACATAAGAAATTATCGATACGTTGGAGACGTATCAGCATCCCCAAGCTTAGTTCTGCTCGTCCCGAGCAGGTAAAACGATAACAAAGATAATTTCTGAAGTGACATGCCATCATAATCTTGATCATACTATTTGTAAACATATGTAATGAATGCAGCGATAAAAGCAAAGGTAATGACATGAGTAAACAACTGAATCATAAAGCAAAGACTTTTCATGAATAGTACTTCAAGACAAGCATCAATAAGTCTTGCATAAGAGTTAACTCATAAAGCAATAAATCAAAGTAAAGGTGTTGAAGCAACACATAGGAAGATTAAGTTTCAGCGGTTGCTTTCAACTTATAACATGTATATCTCATGGATATTGTCAACATAAAGTAATATAACAAGTGCAATATGCAAATATGTAGGAATCAATGCACAGCTCACACAAGTGTTTGCTTCTTAAGGTGGAAGGAGATAGGTAAACCGACTCAACAATAAAAGTAAAAGAAAGGTCCTTCAAAGAGGAAAGCATCGATTGCTGTATTTGTGCTAGAGCTTTTATTTTGAAAACATGAAACAATTTTGTCAACGGTAGTAATAAAGCATATGAGTTATGAAAATTATATCTTACAAGCTACAAGCCTCATGCATAGTATACTAATAGTGCCCGCACCTCGTCCTACTTAACTTGGACTACCGGATCTTCGCATGCCATGTTTCAACCAAGTGTCACAAAGGGGTACCTCCATGCCGCCTGTACAAAGGTCTAAGGAGAATGCTCGCATTTCAGATTTCTCGCTTTTGATTATTCTCAACTTAGACATCCATACCGGGACAACATGGACAACAGATAATGGACTCCTCTTAAATTCATAAGCATGTAGCAATGATTATTGTTCTCATATGAGATTGAGGATATATGTCCAAAACTGAAACTTCCACCATGGTTCATGGCTTTAGTTAGCGGCCCAATGTTCTTCTCTAACAATTTTGCATGCTCCAACCACTAAAATGATAGACCTTCGGACAAGACGGACATGCATAGCAACTCACATGATATTCAACAATAGTTGATGGCGTTCCCCGTAAGCATGGTTATCGCACAACAAGCAACTTAATAAAATATAAAGTGCATAAGTACATATTCAATACTACGATAGTTTTTAAGGCTATTTTGTCCCATGAGCTATATATTGCAAAGGTGAATGATGGAATTTTAAAGGTAGCACTCAAGCAATTTACTTTGGAATGGCGGAGAAATACCATGTAGTAGGTAGGTATGGTGGACACAAATGGCATAGTAGTTGGCTCAAGGATTTTGGATGCATGAGAAGTATTCCCTCTCGATACAAGGTTTAGGCTAGCAAGGTTATTTGAAGCAAACTCAAGGATGAACAAGTGCAGCAAGACTCACATAAAAGACATATTGTAAACATTATAAGACTCTACACTCGTCTTCCTTGTTGTTCAAAACTCAATACTAGATATTATCTAGACCTTAGAGAGACCAAATATGCAAATCAAATTTTAGCAAGCTCTATGTATTTCTTCATTAATGGGTGCAAAGCATATGATGCAAGAGCTTAAACATGAGCACAACAATTACCAAGTATCACATTATCCAAGACATTTTAGAATTACTACATGTAGCATTTTCCAATTCCAACCATATAACAATTTAACGAAGAAGAAACTTCGCCTTGAACATTATGAGTAAAGCCTAAGGACACATGTGTCCATATGCAACAGCGGAGCGTGTCTCTCTCCCACAAAGTGAATGCTAGGATCCATCTTATTCAAACAAAAACAAAAACGAAAACAAACCGACGCTCCAAGTAAAGAACACAAGATGTGATTGAATAAAAATATAGTTTCAGGGGAGGAACCCGATGATGTTGTTGATGAAGAAGGGGATGCCTTGGGCATCCCCAAGCTTAGACGCTTGAGTCTTCTTAAAATATGCAGGGGTGAACCACGGGGGCATCCCCAAGCTTAGAGCTTTCACTCCTCTTGATCATAGTATATCATACTCCTCTCTTGACCCTTGAAAATTTCCTTCACACCAAACTTCAAGCAAACTCATTAGAGGGTTAGTGCATCATTAATAATTCACACATTCAGAGGTGACACAATCATTATTTTCACTTCTGGACATTGCATAATGCTACTGGACATTAGTGGATCAAAGAAATAAATCCAACATAGCAAAAGAGGCAATGCGAAATAAAAGGCAGAATCTGTCAAAAACAGAACAGTCCGTAAAGACGAATTTAGAGATGGCACCAGACTTGCTCAAATGGAAAAACTCAAAACTAATGAAAGTTGCGTACATATCTGAGGATCACGCTCGTAAATTGGCAGATTTTTTCGAATTTTCTACAGAGGACTGTGCCCAGATTCGTGACAGACAGCAATGCTGTTTCTGCGCAGCGATCCCAAATATAACATCAACTTTGACATAGAAACTTTACTTGGCACAAAAACATGATAAGGAGAGGTTGCTACAGTAGTAAACAACTTCCAAGACTCAACAAAACAAAAATTTGCTGTAGGTAAAAACATGGGTTGTCTCCCATAAGCGCTTTTTTTAACGCCTTTCAGCTAGGCGCGAAAGTGCAAATCAAGTAACATCGAGAGTAGAAGCATCAACATCATAGCTTGTTCTAATAATAGAATCAAAAGGCAACTTCATTCTCTTTCTAGGGAAGTGTTCCATACCTTTCTTGAGAGGAAATTGATATTTAATATTACCTTCCCTCATATCAATAACAGCACCAACAGTTCGAAGAAAAGGTCTTCCCAACACAATAGGACAAGATGCATTGCATTCGATATCCAAGACAACAAAATCAACGGGGACAAGGTTATTGTTAACCGTAATATGCACATTATCAATCCTCCCCAAAGGTTTCTTTTTAACACTATCGGCAAGATTAACATCCAAATAACAATTCTTCAATGGTGGCAAGTCAAGCATATCATAAATCTTTTTAGGCATAACAGAAATACTTGCACCAGGATCACATAAAGCATTACATTCAAAGTCATTGAATTTCATTTTAATGATGGGCTCCCAACCATCTTCTAACTTTCTAGGAATAGAAGTTTCAAGTTTTAGTTTCTCTTCCCTAGCTTTTATGAGAGCGTTTGTAATATGTTTTGTAAAGGCTAAATTTATAGCACTAGCATTAGGACTTTTAGCAAGTTTTTGTAAGAACTTTATAACTTCAGAGATGTGGCAATCATCAAAATCTAAATCATTATGAGCTATAGCAATGGGATCATTGTTCCCAAGGTTGGAAAAAATTTCAGCAGTTTTATCACAAGCAGTTTCAGCAGTTTTAGCAATTTCAGGCAATTTTGTTCTCTTTGCACTAGGAGTAGAAACATTGCCAACACCAATTATTTTACCATTGATAGTAGGAGGTGCAGCAACATGTGAAGAATTAGCATTACTAGTGGTGGTAATAGTCCAAACTTTAGCTACTTTATTCTCTTTAGCTAGTTTTTCATTTTCTTCTCTATCCCACCTAGCACGCAGCTTCAGCCATTAATCTTATATTCTCATTAATTCTAACTTGGATGGCATTTGCTGTAGTAGTAATCTTATTATCAATATCATTATTAGGCATAACTTTCAATTTTAAAAGATTAACATCAGAGGCAAGTCTATCAACTCTAGAAGCAATAATATCAATTTTATCAAGCTTTTCCTCAACAGATTTGTTAAAAGCAGCTTGTGTACTAATAAATTCTTTAAGCATAGCTTCAAGACCAGAGGGTACATTCCTATTATTGTTGTAAGAATTCCCATAAGAATTACCATAACCATTACCATTAGCAGAAGGATATGGCCTATAGTTATTACTAGAGTTGTTCCTATAAACATTGTTGTTGAAATTATTATTTTTAATGAAATTCACATCAACATTTTCTTCTTGAGCAACCAATGAAGCTAAAGGAACATTATTAGGATCAACATTAGATCTACCATTCACAAGCATAGACATAATCACATCAATCTTATCACTCAAGGAAGAGGTTTCTTCAACAGAATTTACCTTCTTACCTTGTGGAGCTCTTTCCGTGTGCCATTCAGAGTAATTTATCATCATATCATCAAGAAGTTTTGTAGCCGCCCCCAATGTGATGGACATAAAGGTACCTCCAGCAGCTGAATCCAATAAATTCCGCGAAGAAAAATTTAGTCCTGCATAGAAGGTTTGGATGATCATCCAAGTAGTCAGTCCATGGGTTGGGCAATTCTTTACCAAAGTTTTCATTCTCTCCCATGCTTGAGCAACATGTTCAGTATCTAATTGTTTAAAATTCATTATGCTACTTCTCAAAGATATAATTTTAGCGGGAGGATAATATCTACCAATAAAAGCATCCTTGCATTTAGTCCATGAATCAATACTATTCTTAGGCAAAGATAGCAACCAATCTTTAGCTCTTCCTCTTAATGAGAAAGGAAACACTTTTAATTTAATAATATCACCATCTACATCTTTATACTTTTGCATTTCACAAAGTTCAACAAAATTATTGAGATGGGCAAGTAACATCGTCGTAACTAACACCGTAAAATTGTTCTCTCATAACCAAATTCAAGTAAAGCAGGTTTAATTTCAAAGAATTCTGCTGTAGTAGCAGGTGGAGCAATAGGTGTGCATAGGAAATCATTATTATTTGCATTTGTGAAGTCACACAATTTAGTATTTTCATGGTTGGCCATTTTAGCAACGGTAAATAAAACAAACTAGATGAAGTAAATGCAAGTAACTAATTTTTTTTTGTATTTTTGATATAGAGAGCAAGACAATAAATAAAGTAAAACTAGCAACTAATTTTTTTGTGTTTTGATTTAGTGCAGCAAACAAAGTAGTAAATAAAATAAAGCAAGACAAAAACAAAGTAAAGAGATTGAGAAGTGGAGACTCCCCTTGCAGCGTGTCTTGATCTCCCCGACAACGGCGCCGTAAAAACAGGCTTGATGCGCGTAAATGTACACGTCCGTTGGGAACCCCAAGAGGAAGGTATGATGCGCACAAGTGGCAAGTTTTCCCTCGTAAAGAAACCAAGGTTTAATCGAACCAGGAGGAGCCAAGAAGCACGTTGAAGGTTGATGGTCGCGAAATGTGATGCGGCGCAACACCGTGGATTCCGGCGCCAACGCGGAACCTGCACAACACAACCCAAGTACTTTGCCCCAACGAAACAGTGGAGGTTGTCAATCTCACCGGCTTGCTGTAACAAAGGATTAAGCGTATCGAGTGGAAGATGTTTGCAAGAAAATAATAAAACACAAGTATTGCAATAGAATTGTATGCTATGTAAAGAATAGGACCGGGGTCCACAGCTCACTAGAGGTGTCTCTCCCATAAGATAAAAGCATGTTGGGTGAACAAATTACGATCGGGCAATTGACAAATAGAGAAGGGCATAACAATGCATATACATGATATGATAAATATAGTGAGATTTAATCCGGGCATTACGACAAAGTACATAGACCGCCATCCAACCGCATCTATGCCTAAAAAGTCCACCTTCAGAGTTATCGTCCGAACCCCCTCCAGTATTAAGTTGCAAAGCAACGGACAATTGCATTAAGTATGGTGCGTAATGTAATCAACAACTACATCCTTAGACATAGCATCAATGTTTTATCCCTAGTGGCAACAAGACATCCACAACCTTAGAACTTTCACGTCACTGTCCCAGATTCAATGGAGGCATGAACCCACTATCGAGCATAAATACTCCCTCTTGGAGTTAAGAGTAAAAACTTGGCCAGAGCCTCTACTAGTAACGGAGAGCATGCAAGATCATAAACAACACATAAATAATAGATTGATAATCACCATAACATAGTACTCTCTATCCATCGGATCCCGACAAACACAACATATAGTATTACAGATAGATGATCTTGATCATGTTAGGCAGCTCACAAGATCCAACAATGAAGCACAACAAGGAGAAGACGACCATCTAGCTACTGATATGGACCCATGGTCCAGGGGTGAACTACTCACTCATCACTCCGGAGGCGACCATGGCGGTGTAGAGTCCTCCGGGAGATGAATCCCCTCTCCGGCAGGGTGCCGGAGGCGATCTCCTGAATCCCCCGAGATGGGATTCGCGGCGGCGGCGTCTCTGTAAGGTTTTCCGTATCGTGGCTCTCGGATCGGGGGTTTCGCGACGGAAGCTTTAAGTAGGCGGAGGGTCAACGCGAGGGGCCACACGAGGGGCCCAGGGGGTAGGTCGGCGCGGCCGGGGCTTGGGCCGCGCCGGCCACCCTCCTCGGCTGCCTCGTGGCCCCACTTCGTTAGGTCTTCGGTCTTCCGGAAGCTTCGTGCAAAAATAGGACCCCGGGCGAAAGTTTCGTCCAATTCCGAGAATATTTCTTTACTAGGATTTCTGAAACCAAAAACAGCAGAAAACAAGAATCGGCTCTTCGGCATCTTGTTAATAGGTTAGTTCCAGAAAATGCATAAATATGACATATAATGTGCATAAAACATGTAGGTATCATCAATAAAGTAGCATGGAACATAAGAAATTATCGATACGTTGGAGACGTATCATGCACCAATGTAACTTTTCATTCTTTTAGGTTTGTTTAGGACATATACACATGGAGAACCAAGATTGGGACCCTTTGGCACATATACCCGCAGCTAGAGCCATTATCACACGATCGAGGGTGTTCCTGATCTACTGGTTAGGGTTTGGTGTAGGGTTAGGGCTAGGGTTTAGGGGTAGGGCTAGGGTTTAGGTTAAAGGTAAGTATTTATGGTTAGGTATATGTTTAGGGTATAGGGTTAGGGTTAGGGTTTATGATGCATGGTTCTGCAGCTCCGGTGTCGTGGTTTAGGGTTTTAGAGGGGTTTTAGTGCTCGAAGCCTCCCCAGTTTGGGGTTTAGGGTTTAGGGGAGCTACTTTTGCACCATTAGACCTTGCACCACACTTTGACACATATCATAGGTCCACATGCAAGATTTGGTGGGGTTCCGGTGCTCCGGCGGTCGTTCTCCCCTCCTTCCCCCAAAACAGCGGAACGTGTGCCCCGGCGGGTCTACCCCCTAGATTTCTCCGCGCGAGGGTGCACCAATGTAACTTTTCATTCTTTTAGGTTTTTTTAGGACATATACACATGGAGAACCAAGATTGGGACCCTTTGGCACATATACCCGCAACTAGAGCCATTATCACACGATCGAGGGTGTGCCTGATCTACTGGTTAGGGTTTGGTGTAGGGTTAGGGCTAGGGTTTATGGGGTAGGGTTTAGGTTAAAGGTAAGTATTTATGGTTAGGTATATGTTTAGGGTATAGGGTTAGGGTTTATGATGCATGGTTCTGCAGCTCCGGTGTCGTGGTTTAGGGTTTTAGAGGGGTTTTAGTGCTCGAAGCCTCCCCAGTTTGGGGTTTAGGGTTTAGGGGAGCTACTTTTGCACCATTAGATCTTGCACCACACTTTGACACATATCATAGGTCCACATGCAAGATTTTGTGGGGTTCCGGTGCTCCGGCGGTCGTTCTCCCCCTCCTTCCCCCAAAACAGCGGAACGTGTGCCCCGGCGGGTCTACCCCCTAGATTTCTCCGCGAGGGTGCACCAATGTAACTTTTCATTCTTTTAGGTTTTTTAGGACATATACACATGGAGAACCAAGATTGGGACCCTTTGGCACATATACCCGCAGCTAGAGCCATTATCACACGATCGAGGGTGTGCCTGATCTACTGGTTAGGGTTTGGTGTAGGGTTAGGGCTAGGGTTTAGGGGTAGGGCTAGGGTTTAGGTTAAAGGTAAGTATTTATGGTTAGGTATATGTTTAGGGTATAGGGTTAGGGTTAGGGTTTATGATGCATGGTTCTCGTAGCTCCGGTGTCGTGGTTTAGGGTTTTAGAGGGGTTTTAGTGCTCGAAGCCTCCCAGCTTGGGGTTTAGGGTTTAGGGGAGCTACTTTTGCACCATTAGACCTTGCACCACACTCTGACACATATCATAGGTCCACATGCAAGATTTGGTGGGGTTCCGGTGCTCCGGCGGTCGTTCTCCCCTCCTTCCCCCAAAACAACGGAACGTGTGCCCCGGCGGGTCTACCCCCTAGATTTCTCCGCGCGAGGGTGCACCAATGTAAATTTTCATTCTTTTAGGTTTGTTTAGGACATATACACATGGAGAACCAAGATTGGGACCCTTTGGCACATATACCCGCAGCTAGAGCCATTATCACACGATCGAGGGTGTGCCTGATCTACTGGTTAGGGTTTGGTGTAGGGTTAGGGCTAGGATTTAGGGGGTAGGGCTAGGGTTTAGGTTAACGGTAAGTATTTATGGTTAGGTATATGTTTAGGGTATAGGTTTAGGGTTAGGGTTTATGATGCATGGTTCTGCAGCTCCGGTGTCGTGGTTTAGGGTTTTAGAGGGGTTTTAGTGCTCGAAGCCTCCCCAGTTTAGGGTTAGGGTTTAGGGGAGCTACTTTTGCACCATTTAGACCTTGCACCACACTTTGACACATATCATAGGTCCACATGCAAGATTTGGTGGGGTTCCGGTGCTCCGGCGGTCGTTCTCGCCCTCCTTCCTCCAAAACAGCGGAACGTGTGCCCCGGCGGGTCTACCCCCTAGATTTCTCCGCGTGAGGGTGCACCAATGTAACTTTTCATTCTTTTAGGTTTGTTTAGGACATATACACATGGAGAAGCAAGATTTGGACCCTTTGGCACATATACCCGCAGCTAGATCCATTATCACACGATCGAGGGTGTGCCTGATCTACTGGTTAGGGTTTGGTGTAGGGTTAGGGCTAGGGTTTAGGGGGTAGGGCTAGGGTTTAGGTTAAAGGTAAGTATTTATGGTTAGGTATATGTTTAGGGTATAGGGTTAGGGTTTATGATGCATGGTTCTGCAGCTCCGGTGTTGTAGGGTTTTAGAGGGGTTTTAGTGCTCCAAGCCTCCCCAGTTTGGGGTTTAGGGTTTAGGGGAGCTACTTTTGCACCATTAGACCTTGCACCACACTTTGACACATATCATAGGTCCACATGCAAGATTTGGTGGGGTTCCGGTGCTCCGGCGGTCGTTCTCCCCTCCTTCCCCCAAAACAGCGGAACGTGTGCCCCGGCGGGTCTACCCCCTAGATTTCTCCGCGCGAGGGTGCACCAATGTAAATTTTCATTCTTTTAGGTTTTTTTAGGACATATACACATGGAGAACCAAGATTGGGACCCTTTGGCACATATACCCGCAGCTAGAGCCATTATCACACGATCGAGGGTGTTCCTGATCTACTGGTTAGGGTTTGGTGTAGGGTTAGGGCTAGGGTTTAGGGGGTAGGGCTAGGGTTTAGGTTAAAGGTAAGTATTTATGGTTAGGTATATGTTTAGGGTATAGGGTTAGGGTTAGGGTTTATGATGCATGGTTCTGCAGCTCCGGTGTCGTGGTTTAGGGTTTTAGAGGGGTTTTAGTGCTCGAAGCCTCCCCAGTTTAGGGTTTAGGGGAGCTACTTTTGCACCATTAGACCTTGCACCACACTTTGACACATATCATAGGTCCACATGCAAGATTTGGTGGGGTTCCGGTGCTCCGGCGGTCGTTCTCCCCCTCCTTCCCCCAAAACAGCGGAACGTGTGCCCCGCGGGTCTACCCCCCTAGATTTCTCCGCGCGAGGGTGCACCAATGTAACTTTTCATTCTTTTAGGTTTGTTTAGGACATATACACATGGAGAACCAAGATTGGGACCCTTTGGCACATATACCCGCAGCCATTATCACACGATCGAGGGTGTGCCTGATCTACTGGTTAGGGTTTGGTGTAGGGTTAGGGCTAGGGTTTAGGGGTAGGGCTAGGGTTTAGGTTAAAGGTAAGTATTTATGGTTAGGTATATGTTTAGGGTATAGGGTTAGGGTTAGGGTTTATGATGCATGGTTCTGCAGCTCCGGTGTCCTGATTTAGGGTTTTAGAGGGGTTTTAGTGCTCGAAGCCTCCCCAGTTTGGGGTTTAGGGTTTAGGGGAGCTACTTTTGCGCCATTAGACCTTGCACCACACTTTGACACATAGCATAGGTCCACATGCAAGATTTGGTGGGGTTCCGGTGCTCGGCTGTCGTTCTCCCCCTCCTTCCCCCAAAACGACGGAACGTGTGCCCCGGCGGGTCTACCCCCCTAGATTTCTCCGCGCGAGGGTGCACCAATGTAACTTTTCATTCTTTTAGGTTTGTTTAGGACATATACACATGGAGAACCAAGATTGGGACCCTTTGGAACATATACCCGTAGCTAGAGCCATTATCACACGATCGAGGGTGTGCCTGATCTACTGGTTAGGGTTTGGTGTAGGGTTAGGGCTAGGGTTTAGGGGGTAGGGCTAGTGTTTAGGTTAAAGGTAAGTATTTATGGTTAGGTATATGTTTAGGGTATAGGGTTAGGGTTAGGGTTTATGATGCATGGTTCTGCAGCTCCGTGTCGTGGTTTAGGGTTTTAGAGGGGTTTTAGTGCTCGAAGCCTCCCCAGTTTGGGGTTTAGGGTTTAGGGGAGCTACTTTTGCACCATTAGACCTTGCACCACACTTTGACACATATCATAGGTCCACATGCAAGATCTGGTGGGGTTCCGGTGCTCCGGCTTCGTTCTCCCCTCCTTCCCCCAAAACAACGGAACGTGTGCTCCGGCGGGTCTACCCCCTAGATTTCTCCGCGCGAGGGTGCACCAATGTAACTTTTCATTCTTTTAGGTTTGTTTAGGACATATACACATGGAGAACCAAGATTGGGACCCTTTGGCACATATACCCGCAGCTAGAGCCATTATCACACGATCGAGGGTGTGCCTGATCTACTGGTTAGGGTTTGGTGTAGGGTTAGGGCTAGGGTTTAGGGGTAGGGCTAGGGTTTAGGTTAAAGGTAAGTATTTATGGTTAGGTATATGTTTAGGGTATAGGGTTAGGGTTAGGGTTTATGATGCATGGTTCTCGCAGCTCCGGTGTCGTGGTTTAGGGTTTTAGAGGGGTTTTAGTGCTCGAAGCCTCCCTAGTTTAGGGTTTAGGGTTTAGGGGAGCTACTTTTGCACCATTAGACCTTGCACCACACTTTGACACATATCATAGGTCCACATGCAAGATTTGGTGGGGTTCCGGTGCTCCGGCGGTCGTTCTCCCCTCCTTCCCCCAAAACAGCGGAACGTGTGCCCCGGCGGGTCTACCCCCTAGATTTCTCCGCGCAGGGTGCACCAATGTAAATTTTCATTCTTTTAGGTTTTTTTAGGACATATACACATGGAGAACCAAGATTGGGACCCTTTGGCACATATACCCGCAGCCTAGAGCCATTATCACACGATCGAGGGTGTGCCCGATCTACCGGTTAGGGTTTGGTGTAGGGTTAGGGCTAGGGTTTAGGGGTAGGGCTAGGGTTTAGGTTAAAGGTAAGTATTTATGGTTAGGTATATGTTTAGGGTATAGGGTTAGGGTTAGGGTTTATGATGCATGGTTCTCGCAGCCTCGGTGTCGTGGTTTAGGGTTTTAGAGGGGTTTTAGTGCTCGAAGCCTCCCCAGTTTGGGGTTTAGGGTTTAGGGGAGCTAATTTTGCACCATTAGACCTTGCACCACACTTTGACACATATCATAGGTCCACATGCAAGATTTGGTGGGGTTCCGGTGCTCCGGCGGTCGTTCTCCTCCTCCTTCCCCCAAAACAGCGGAACGTGTGCCCCGGCGGGTCTACCCCCCTAGATTTCTCCGCGCGAGGGTGCACCAATGTAACTTTTCATTCTTTTAGGTTTCTTTAGGACATATACACATGGAGAACCAAGATTGGGACCCTTTGGCACATATACCCGCAGCCTAGAGCCATTATCACACGATCGAGGGTGTGCCCGATCTATCGGTTAGGGTTTGGTGTAGGGTTAGGGCTAGGGTTTAGGGGTAGGGCTAGGGTTTAGGTTAAAGGTAAGTATTTATGGTTAGGTATATGTTTAGGGTATAGGGTTAGGGTTTATGATGCATGGTTCTGCAGCTCCGGTGTCGTGGTTTAGGGTTTTAGAGGGGTTTTAGTGCTCGAAGCCTCCCCAGTTTAGGGTTTAGGGTTTAGGGGAGCTACTTTTGCACCATTTAGACCTTGCACCACACTTTGACACATATCATAGGTCCACATGCAAGATTTGGTGGGGTTCCGATGCTCCGGCGGTCGTTCTCCCCCTCCTTCCCCCAAAACAGCGGAAGGTGTGCCCCGGCGGGTCTGCCCCCCTAGATTTCTCCGCGCGAGGGTGCACCAATGTAACTTTTCATTATTTTAGGTTTTTTTAGGACATATACACATGGAGAACCAAGATTGGGACCCTTTGGCACATATACCCGCAGCTAGAGCCATTATCACACGATCGAGGGTGTGCCTGATCTACTGGTTAGGGTTTGGTGTAGGGTTAGGGCTAGGGTTTAGGGGGTAGGGCTAGGGTTTAGGTTAAAGGTTAGTATTTATGGTTAGGTATATGTTTAGGGTATAGGGTTAGGGTTAGGGTTTATGATGCATGGTTCTGCAGCTCCGGCGTCGTAGGGTTTTAGAGGGGTTTTAGTGCTCGAAGCCTCCCCAGTTTGGGGTTTAGGGTTTAGGGGAGCTACTTTTGCACCATTAGACCTTGCACCACACTTTGACACATATCATAGGTCCACATGCAAGATTTGGTGGGGTTCCGGTGCTCCGGCGGTCGTTCTCCCCCTCCTTCCCCCAAAACAGCGGAACATGTGCCCCGGCGGGTCTACCCCCTAGATTTCTCCGCGCGAGGGTGCACCAATGTAACTTTTCATTCTTTTAGGTTTGTTTAGGACATATACACATGGATAACCAAGATTGGGACCCTTTGGCACATATACCAGCAGCTAGAGCCATTATCACACGATCGAGGGTGTGCTCGATCTACCGGTTAGGGTTTGGTGTAGGGTTAGGGCTAGGGTTTAGGGGTAGGGCTAGGGTTTAGGTTAAAGGTAAGTATTTATGGTTAGGTATATGTTTAGGGTATAGGGTTAGGGTTAGGGTTTATGATGCATGGTTCTCGCAGCTCCGGTGTCGTGGTTTAGGGTTTTAGAGGGGTTTTAGTGCTCGAAGCCTCCCAGTTTAGGGTTTAGGGTTTAGGGGAGCTACTTTTTCACCATTAGACCTTGCACCACACTTTGACACATATCATAGGTCCACATGCAAGATTTGGTGGGGTTCCGGTGCTCCGGCGGTCGTTCTCCCCCTCCTTCCCCCAAAACAGCGGAACGTGTGCTCCTGGCGGGTCTACCCCCCTAGATTTCTCCGCGCGAGGGTGCACCAATGTAACTTTTCATTCTTTTAGGTTTGTTTAGGACATATACACATGGAGAACCAAGATTGGGACCCTTTGGCACATATACCCGCAGACTAGAGCCATTATCACACGATCGAGGGTGTGCCTGATCTACTGGTTAGGGTTTGGTGTAGGGTTAGGGCTAGGGTTTAGGGGGTAGGGCTAGGGTTTAGGTTAAAGGTAAGTATTTATGGTTAGGTATGTTTAGGGTATAGGGTTAGGGTTAAGGTTTATGATGCATGGTTCTGCAACTCCGGTGTCGTGGTTTAGGGTTTTAGAGGGGTTTTAGTGCTCGAAGCCTCCCCAGTTTGGGGTTTAGGGTTTAGGGGAGCTAATTTTGCACCATTAGACCCTGCACCACACTTTGACACATATCATAGGTCCACATGCAAGATTTGGTGGGGTTCCGGTGCTCCGGCGGTCGTTCTCCCCCTCCTTCCCCCAAAACAGCGGAACGTGAGCCCCGGCGGGTCTACCCCCTAGATTTCTCGTGAAACTTGAGGCATACACATATATTATGGAGATGTACATGTAAATTTTTTTGTCAAAATTTTTCCACACTTCGAAATACGTTTTGTTGGTAGAGGGAGCATACGCACCCGGGAGCCGAATTGAATTTCCGAAGCCTGAAAAAATGACAACACACATCTATGTTATATATGCAATGCCAAAAATTTGCAACTTCAAATTCGACATACACTTAGAGAAACAAAAAAGATAAATCTGGGTGTGAATATTCAACCAGATCTGACACTATTCACATCAGCAAAAGTATGATTTCTCTAAGTTGATCCTATGATCCTACCTAATGGGGAGATCCTATACAAGTCTACCCCGAGCTGTGCCTCATAAACAAAGAGACGATAGAAGCAAAGTTTCTTGACTAGCAAATACAAATAATTAACTAGGCATTGATCTTGGAGAAGTCGTCAGTAATTGCCTGGCTTCGTCAGCCACGGATATTCACTTTTCGGGCTCTGCTGATCACTCATCTCCGTCGTCCACGGATCATCACTCTTCTGCTCAGCACCAGTCCACGACTTCTTCCTCAGGTTCTGCCAATAATCACTACTCTTCGGCGCATCACTACGCTCCGACCACTCGCTCATCATTCATCTTCGTCCGTTTGCCATGAGGGGGACTTGTCTGTTGGGTGTTGTCGCTGGAAGCTGGTGCCTTCAAGATTGCTAGTTCAGCCTGCGCGCTTGCAAGTTCAGCATTTAACCTTGCTATTTCAGCTGCAGCATTTCTCTGTGCATGTTCAGCTTCGATCTCTGCTGCATTGCATTTGCGACACAGACGTCCCCTCAGCTTGTCTTCCTTCTTGCAACCGGGGCAAAACACAAGGTAACGCAGGAAGAACCATATCTTAACGTAGAGCTGGTAGCTCACGTAAGCATCTTTAGCTGCATACTCCAGGTTTAAATCAGACAACGGCTGCTCTTCCCAGTAATTGTGCCTCTCTCGAGGGAATTTGCTCTTCATCTCGTTGTACGAGTCGTCCATGATGCTAGTTGCAAGACTAGCCATTCCATCCCTCATTAATTTTCCTCTCTCGTTGAGACCTTTGACGTTGACAATTTCCTGGATATCGATCCAGTTCTCCCTAGGAATTATAATCTTCTCGTAATATAACTTTATAAAATCTGCTCTCTTGTCAACGCTGCAGAACACAATTCCTTGATTTTGAAGGAATGAGCGCAGCACCGAACATTCCCCGTTGGTCCTGAAAGCAAAAATTTAGTACTTTCGAGATCAACACTTGAATAAAATTTGGGACTACGAAGCTAGTCTATATGCAATCTCATAGCTTGAATATAAAATTTGAAACTACATAAGTTTAGTAAGTTCATGGTCAACAGTCTGAAAATTATCTAGTCATAATTCATTTGGTACTAATAGAATGCATGAACAACACTTTTATGAAATGTGTAAGTGCAATTGTTTAGTCATTGAAATTTCATTTTGCATCATATAATTTTGAAACTAACAAAATTCTATTAAATGCAAGATCAAGACTCCGGAAATTTGCTTGTGATAATTAATTTGGTATAATGAAATCCAGTACATGCTAGATGAGCATATGGATAGATTCAATTTGATGCAAAAATTTAGTACTTGCGAGATCAACACTTGAATAAAATTTGGGAATACGAATGTTTAGTCTATGAAATCTCATAACTTAAATAAAATTGACATAAGTTTAGTATAGTGCATGATCAAGAGTCTGAAAATTATCTAGTCATAATCCATTTGGTACTAAAAGAATGCATGACCAACACTTTTATGGAATGTGCAAGTGCAAATTTTTTAGTCATTGAAATATCATTTTGCATCATATAATTTTGAAACTAACAAAAGTCTATTAAATGCAAGATCAGGACTCCGGAAATTTGCTTTGTGATAATTAATTTGGTATAATGAAATCCAGTACATGCTAGATGAGCATATGGATAGATTCAATCTGCAAGATCAGGACACCATGCTTTCTGGCTTTTGTTACACAAAACACAGAAACACAACTAGTTTTGCAGCTAGCACGGTTTGTAGTTTAATTTGTTGCACCTAGCCCAAATGAACCAATTTGTAACTTGCTGTTGCACGAATTCGCAGTTAGAAAACACAGAAATATGACTCGGTCTGAAACTAAATTCACAATTCAACATCATATAACTAAGTACACGGTTCATTAACACAAGAATTCCCCTCTCCACAATTTCTTTCAATAAAATGCACAATCCCATATTCTTGAAACTGCCTTGCGAATTATGGTGCATGTGAGTTGCAATTTTCTCTCAAACAGAGAAACCAGAGCACTCGAGATTAACTAAAACATATCAAGATTAACTATAACAGAGCACTCGAGGGTGACTTGGTTCATCATGCACTAGCGATTAACTAAAATCTGAGCAAGATTAACAAAATCAGAGCAAGATTAAGTAAATCAGAGCAAGATTAAGATCTACAAACCAGGAAAAGTGGCAGACGAGGACGTGGTTCCTCATGCACAGTTGAGCGACGGCGAGGTAGTTGTCTTCTTCGTGGTTGGGGTCCTCCCGAGTGTACTCGAGATCCAATCCTACAAATTTGTTCTCTTATTCTTCCGCATACCACTGCGCGTACATCTTCAGGTACTTGCTCATCGTCTCCTCCTCGTTTGTGTAGACAACATCGATCTCCTTGCCGCCATGGACGGTGAAGGTGCTGATCTGAGTAATGGGCTGCAGCGGAACAGAGGAAGAGGAAGAAGAAGCAGCGTCCATGGCGCGGAGGAGGCAGAAGCGGCGGAGGAGGAAGCGGCGGAGGAGGCAGAAGCGTCTTGGCGCGGAGGAGGGTTTTTCGTCTAGTGGGAGTGGAACCGGCAAGAAGCGGAGTGGAATCGTCAAGAAGCGGAGAGGCGGAGGAGGGAATTTCTGATTTATTATAATTAGTAAAAACCAGAGAATGAGGGTTCCATTTTACCTGCTGGCCCCTAATCCACATAAAATTACCGGAAATGGCCCAACCCAGTGGTATCTACTGCTAGATGGCCCCACACGTCAGTGGGTGCCATTTTGCCCCACCCACCCCAAAATGTCCCCATAAAATTACCAAAAGCAACTTTCTCCCCGGCCTGTCTCACTCTCTCTCTCCCAACCCAGCCGCCTCTTCCTCTCCCAACTCCGTCGGCCGAAGCTCCGTCAAGCAGCTCCGTCAAGCTCCGTCGGCCGAAGCTCCACTGCCTCCGTCGGCCGAAGCTTAGGTTAATTTGGGGGATGAGCGGGGGATTTTCTAGGGTTTGTCGTACTTAATCTCGGGGGATTTTAATTGGATTTTTTTTGTCCGAGCGGCGATTTTCCTAGGGTTTGATCGATTCAAAGTAGATTCTAGTGCTAGAGTAGATTTTCCTGGTTTAGATTGATTCAAAACATGTGTAGTGCTGCTAGTGCGAATGTCAATCTGAAACTAAACATCCCAACTTAGTTTTAATTAATGTGTAATTAATAGTTTCATAGTTCTCAAATTGTTCACTGCTTGTTATTAGGTCGACACCATGGACCCCTATGACTATGAAGTTGCCATTTTGGTCCCATCCAAGAAGGCCGTTGAGACCATCGACATCAGCTCATCCTCCGAAGGTGAGGATGGTGCTCTAGATAGGGTTCATGTCAAGCAAGAGAAAGCTGATGATGCTGCAGCAATGGATTGTGCAGCTGATCATGAGGAAGTTGCTCCTCCTCCTCCTGCTGATGTCCATCTGACTCGTCGAGGTAAAATATATATATAGTAGTTATAGATGCAGGATATAGGTCAAATGCTTAATTAGTCTCGGTTTGGCATAATAGCTAGTCAATTTGTAGCATTCAAGGAATACTTCAGTTTCTATAAATACTGTTGGTTTGATATACTTCAGTTTTAGGAAAACTTTAAACTAGGCCTTATTCCCATAGTTTTAAAAACCGGACCGGTGATCGAACCGGTGAAGCTGTCGGTTCAGGTTTTTACCGGTCGAACCATTGGTTCACCGGTTCACTGTCTGGTTTTTTATGATATGGAGTATTACATTTTATTTATAAATTCTGTAATTAATAAATAATAATTTATGAAAAAGTATTTTAGAGTTGCAATTTGACATAATAATTCACATATTAATATGAAAATTTAGTGAGGTTACCACCAACTTTCCATGTCCAAGACAACGACACATGCATCATGCAATTTTGCATGCAATTCACACGCAGATGCAGTGCAAAATAGCATAGCCCATTATGTATACTGTTGATCATTTTTAGGTGCTACCGTTTAGGATATGTACAAAATAGTTCCGTGTCCGATCCGTACATCAAGCGATCCTAGGTCAACTGGTCTGCTCGCTGGACCTTTAGTTTGGCCTTTGGAGGTTGCGTGTTCGATTCCTGCTGCCGCAATTCAATTTTTCTCGCGCGATGAGACTTCCAACGGTTGGACCGGCGGCCTGTTAGGCCCGGTCTTCTCCTAAAACCACTGGTCGAACCGCGGTTTAGATGGTTTTTTCCGGGTCACCTGCGCGAACGGTCTAGTGCGCCTAAAAAACCAGGGGAGGCTCCGGTTCCGGTTTTTTCCGGTTCAACCACTGGTCCGGTCCGGTTTTTAAAACTATGCTTATTCCCTGGTTTCCTTATATGTAGGTCCCAGGATAGAGGCAGGTGAGGAATGGGATGACTTTTGCATGTATCCCAATCTAGTGGAAATGAATCCTACACAAGTTGAAACCCTGAGATATCTTGTTGACCAAAAGCGCCCCGCAATTCCTTTTTATGTGTGCACTATAAAGAGTGCAAGTTCCGTGGAAGGCAGTTCCTCCAGAATGGTAAATAATTACTCCATTGTTGGCGTCAGAAACCCACCGGCGGGCAGCGACTGGCCAACACGGTAGAGCCGGGAACGACTAGGGCTGCGGCTGGCCCCAGTCCCTCAGAGCGACGGCCCGCAAAGCCTCCTGGTCGCGCGCCGATGCTCGGGTCGCAAGGGCGTGCCACCTGACCTATACCTGGTCGGGAAGGTGTGGATGATGCCTCGCTTAGTTTCTGCGGGGCACACACATACACGTTAAATACGAGCCTCGATCGGCTCTCGGGTTGTCCTCGTAAATCGGCTCGTGGAGCCGATTCACCCATGATTCGTCCAAGGTGGCCGAATATATGGTGGTCCTGCTTGATCAATGTAAAGCGTATGAGATCCACGACGATCTAGGGTTTTCACCGCATAATCGGATCATCCTACTCACGATTGGGCCTCGCGCTCACGCACGGTAAACGTAAGCCAGCCCTAGACAAGGCCTAAAAACCAACACTAGGTTGATCCTCGGAACGTCCTCGTCTAGGGGCAGCAAACTACACCCCGCATGCCGCTGGATCCTCCAACCCTTTGTAAGGCCTAACTATTGCAGATATTAAACTAATCCTTGATGAATCAAGGATCGACCATAACGGATCAGATCTACTAAATAAAGACCAAGCGGGGTGCCGCCCCGCACCCATGATGAGGCACAAGGACGGCTAGACGCGCAAGGGTTGCACTACGCGAGCATATGATGCTAAGAACGATGCTAACCCTAACGCGTCTACGATAACTACGTTGCTCGCCATCAAAAGCGCTTCGATACGAGCAACGCATGAACAACTAGGCAGGCTTGTGCTGCCTAGATCGCGAGATGCGATCTAGGCGAGCATGATGCTTACCGGAGGAACCCTCGAGACGAAGGAGTTGGCGATGCGCCGAGATTGGTTTGTGTTGAACGTTGGTTGTTGTTTATTCCATAAACCCTAGGTACATATTTATAGTCCAGCGGACTTTCTAATGTGGACGTGCACCAAACCGTGCACGAGATAGACTCTAACTTTCACGTAACCTATTATACAAAGATACATGGGCTAACTAGCCCAACTTGACACACAAGGCCGATTCTCTATGTGTCTCCACGCATATATCTTCAAGCTTGTCTTGATCGCGGCCCACCTCTGACTTGGTCAAATTCTGGTGATAACACATGCCCCCCTGGTTTTGGAAATGACATTTCCAAAATCATTATGCTTTCTTTCGTCAGGTCATGTCGTGGCAGAACTGCTGCAGCAACCGTCATCATGACGCCTTGACTTCCCCACTCTTCTGTGAGATTCGACAGCTTCAGCACTACTCCCTCGGAAACTGCAATGGCATTGAAACTCCACTAGGCTCCTCAATATTTAATCACGCCAACTGACCAGCCTTCTTCATCCCCTTCCTCCGTTCTAGCGGTTAACACCAAAAAACCCTCTTCTTCCGTGGCAATGTCTTCCTCTTCCTCCTCCGCTCCCAGCCTCTCCATCCAATCGGTGCCGAAGAACAAGAAAGGGGACGATCCCCGTCCCGGGGCAAATCCCATTCCATCCGACAAGGAGAAGAAAGAAGAAAGAGCGGAAGGGACTGAAGTCCCTCCCTCCACCAAGCTCCCTCCGAAGAAGCGCTCCCGCATGTGGGCGGACAGCGAGGACGACGAGGACGACGAGGAAGAGGAGGATGAGGAGGAGGAAGATGATTCCTCCTCCGCGGGATATCCTCCAACGAAACGCCTCCGCACCTGGGCGGACAGCGAGGATGATGATGATGACGAGGAGGAAGAGGAAGCTCCAGCCGACAGCTGGGACAGCGATGGCGAGGAGCTTCCGGGGAGCAGCGCCGACGATGACGGCGATGATGAAGACGGCGACGACTGGTAGAGTAGGAATAGTAGTGCACTAGGCACTAGATCCCTCTTTTGGGAGCCCTCGGCTCTTCTTGTAAAGCCGCATCTTTGAATTAACAAGAATCGTTCGTTCAATCTTTCTTCATTAATTCAACCTCCATCTTCCTGTTCGCCACACCAGGGCCGATAGCAAACGAACCGGATTATCATTCTTTCCCTGACCATGGACTTTTGCAATTCCATAGCCGATAATTGTTCAATCGGCTAAATCCGAGCAACTCCAATCGGCTCTTGAAAATACCGAGCATCCACTAGATTAACTGCCCCCCGAGCCTTAGTCAAGGCGAGGACACCAGCAAGGACGCGTTCCAGGGCACTCGTGAGGCCAGACTGAACACCGTAATTGTTCTAGAGTCGATGGCGGCGACATCCGTAATTGTTCTAGAGTGGCGGCGACATCGGCTTTTGTGTTTTTTTTTTTTTTACGGCCGATTGCATCGGCCCCCACACTTTGGATCGTCCCCTTTTGCTGGCCGACTCTAATCGGCCTTCCTATTTTAGTGCCTATCATCCCACATGCTTGGGAAATATTTCTTGAGGTGTTGTCCATTTACGGCCACTGGGAACTTCTGTCCATCCAATTCTTCCAACATGTACGCATTACCTTTCAAGGCCTGGACGACTTTATACGGACCGTGCCAATTAGGAGACCACTTGCCATATGCCTTGTCCCCGGTTCCTAACGGCAACACAGCCTTCCCATACCAGGTCACCAACCTGAAACTCCTTTGGCCTAACCTTCTTATTGTAGGCTCGAGCTACCCGGGCCTTGTTTTCCTTGATCTTTTCTAACGACCAAAGCCTCAGCTCGTTGCGTCCTCAATGGTGTCACTCATCAAAGTCGCATATTCGTCTGCCGTCAGGTCATCCTGAAACGTGACACGTCTAGACCCAGCTGTAATCTCCCAAGGTAATACGGCCTCTTGCCCATAAACAAGCTGGTACGGCGAAGTTTTTATAGCTCCATGGCATGACATGCGGTAGGCCCATAACGCCTCTGATAACTTCTCATGCCAATCCCTCGGGTTTTCTTCAATCTTTCTCTTGATCAGCTTGATCAAACTCTGATTAGACGCCTCAGCTTGCCCGTTTGCTCCGGGCATAATACGGAGATGATCGGATCAGCTTAATCCCCATGTCATCGCAAAATCCCCGAACTCTTTAGACACAAAGACCGAGCCTCCATCGGTCGTGATAGTTTGGGGAATCCCGAACCTATGAATCACGTGTTCTTTCACGAACTTGATCACATCTTCTGATTTCACCTTCTTCATAGGGACGGCCTCCACCCACTTGGTGAAGTAATCTGTGATGGCCAAGATAAATTCGTGCTTCTTGCTCGAAGCCGGATGGATCTTCCCGATCATGTCCATGCCCCATCCTCGGAATGGCCAAGGTTTGACGATCGGATTCATTGCCGATGCCGGTACCATCTGAATCTTCCCGAACATCTGGCATGCCTGGCACCCCTTATAGTAATTGAAGCAATCCTCAAGCATGGTGGGCCAATAGAACCCTGAGCGTCTGATCAGCCACTTCATCTTGTGAGCCGACTGATGAGTCCCGCAAGCGCCTTCATGTACCTCGTGTAAGAGCCGATTAGACTCGGCTTGGTCCTAGGCACTTGAGTAGTAACCCTTCCAACGTCCCGTAGAACATGTCGTCTCCTATGAGGACATACTTCATGGCTTTGTATCTTATCCGCTTAGGTGCCCCCGAGCCGAATCTTTTAAATATTTGAAGATTTCGGCTCTCCAATCATCTTGTTCCGGGAATTGGACTCGGACTTCGACCCTTCAGTGGGTCTCTATGTAGCCTCGACGCCATTTGCGCGAGATTGTTGGCCTCGGTATTCGGGATCTCGGGACCCAATTGAAGTTGATGTATCTAAACTTTGTCATTAGCTCACGGCATTCCATCCGAGTGTGGGAAAAGCGATTCACTTTCGCACTTATATTCATCCGTGAGCTGGTTAATCACCAACTTGGAGTCTCCAAAAGCTCTATCGCTTCCGCTCCAGCCTTCTAGTAACAACTCCATCCCCTTTCGTATCGCTTCATACTCCGCCACATTGTTGGTGCAGGGGGTCGACAACCGGATAGAGAAGGAGTACTCCGCCCCCCTAGGCGATACGAGCAGAATGCCGATGCCGCAACCACCGTCGCAAGCCGATCCATCGAAGAACATAGCCCACGCACGTACGGATAGTGCTGCTATATTGGTATTGACTCGCTCGGCTATGAGATCGGCTAACGCTTGTCCTTTGACTGCTTTCGCAGGCCGATACCGAAGGTCGAATTCCGACAACGCGAGCATCCATTTACCCGGCCGGCCCTTCAACACGGGGGCCGACGAAGCATGTGCTTGACCACGTCGGATTTGCATATGACGAAAATTTCTGCCGTAAAAAGAGGTGGTGCAGCTTGGTGCAGGTAAAGACCAGACAGAGGCACAGTTTCTCGACCTCAGGGTATCTTGTCTCCGCGTCCAACATCCTTCTGCTGAGGTAGAAAACGACCCTCTCGACGCCCTCGTAGAGTTGCACCACCACCGAAGCAATGGATGTTTCAGCTATCGACGGATAAATGTAGAACGGCCTCGTCCGGCTGGGGCGGCACTAGCACGGGTGGTGTCGTCAGGTACCGTTTAATGTCGTCAAACGCCTGCTGCTGCTCTGCCCCCCAGTGAAATTCGTCATCGGATTTAGTCTTTACTAAACCCATGAACGGCTCGATCCGTCCTGACAGGTTAGAGATGAACCGGCGGACGAAGTTGATCTTGCCGATAAGACGCTGGAGTTCTTTCTTCGTGGTGGGCGGCTGCATGGTACGCACTGCCTCCTGACTCTTCAGGCCGATCTCAATCCCTCGCTCATGTACCAAAAATCCTAGGAACTGACCGGCCGTCACACCAAAGGCGCACTTCTTCGGGTTCATTCTCAATCCGAACTTTCGAGTTCGGTCTAGTACGTGTCGTAAATCTTGCAAGTGTCCCCCCATGGAGACGGATTTGACTACCACATCATCGATGTAGATTTCCACCAGCCTTGCCGATCGGATCGTGGAATATATAATTCATGGCTCTTTGATACGTCGCGCCGGCATTCTTCAACCCAAAGGTCATGACCACATACTCAAACAAACCTACTGCCCCCGGTACTCTGAATGCGGTCTTGTGTATATCTTCCGGAGCCATGAAAATCTGGTTATAGCCGGCGTTGCCATCCATGAAGCTTAAAACCTTGTGGCCGGCAGCTGCATTGATCAAAGTTTACGCCACGGGCATCGGATACTCATCTTTTGGGGTAGCTCTGTTAAGGTCCCGGAAATCGATAGCCACACGCCACCGGCCGTCCTTCTTTTCTACCGGAACGATACTGGATATCCATTCCGCGTACCTGCATGGTCTGATAAATCCGGCAGCTAACATCTTCTCGATCTCTTTCTTGACCTCTTCTAGGATTTCGGCCTTCATTTGTCGTGCTCGTTGCTGGAAGGGCCGGAATCCTTTCTTCAGGGGGAGTCGATGCTCGATGATGCTCCTGTCCAGCCCAGGCATCTCAGTGTAGTCCCATGCGAAGCAATCTGGGTACTCTTTCAAGAGAGCAATCATCTGACCCCTGAGCTGCGGGTCTAACTTCCTGCTGATAAAAGTTGGCCGCGGCTTATCCCCGGGGCCAATGTCGACTTCCTCTAGCTCGTCGGCCCGATGTGAACCCGAATCCTAGCTTCCCGTCACCCGAGAGGTCGACGCCGAATATCGGGAGAGCTGGTGGTGCGCGTGGTATGGTCCGACCGCCGGGATCGGCTCCTTTCTCACCCTGCTGTGGGAGCAGCCGCCGTCATCACTACCCTCACCGGGGTGGTACCCCAGCTCCACCACGTTGGTGCCGATGCCAGGGGAGCGGGTGTAGTGGGAAGAGCCGATTAGGTCGGTTTTGAGGGCCGCCCTGGCCTTGATATGCTCCCTCTTGAGGTCGTCAGCCAGGCCCTCGTGCTTGACCGGAGCGCTTTCCGTCATCTCTGATGTGGATGGCGAGATGGTTGTCGTTGAAGATCGTCCCACCGGGCGTGCCAGAATGTGTTGGCGTCAGAAACCCACCGGCGGGCAGCGACTGGCCAACACGGTAGAGCCGGGAACGACTAGGGCTGCGGCTGGCCCCAGTCCCTCAGAGCGACGGCCCGCAAAGCCTCCTGGTCGCGCGCCGATGCTCGGGTCGCAAGGGCGTGCCACCCGACCTATACCTGGTCGGGAAGGTGTGGATGATGCCTCGCTTAGTTTCTGCGGGGCACACACATACACGTTAAATACGAGCCTCGATCGGCTCTCGAGTTGTCCTGTCAGAATCGGCTCGGGGAGCCGATTCACCCATGATTCGTCCAAGGTGGCCGAATATATGGTGGTCCTGCTTGATCAATGTAAAGCGTATGAGATCCACGACGATCTAGGGTTTTCACCGCATAATCGGATCATCCTACTCACGATTGGGCCTCGCGCTCACGCACGGTAAACGTAAGCCAGCCCTAGACAAGGCCTAAAAACCAACACTAGGTTGATCCTCGGAACGTCCTCGTCTAGGGGCAGCAAACTACACCCTGCATGCCGCTGGATCCTCCAACCCTTTGTAAGGCCTAACTATTGCAGATATTAAACTAATCCTTGATGAATCAAGGATCGACCATAACGGATCAGATCTACTAAATAAAGACCAAGCGGGGTGCCGCCCTGCACCCATGATGAGGCACAAGGACGGCTAGACGCGCAAGGGTTGCACTACGCGAGCATATGATGCTAAGAACGATGCTAACCCTAACGCGTCTACGATAACTACGTTGCTCGCCATCAAAAGCGCTTCGATACGAGCAACGCATGAACAACTAGGCAGGCTTGTGCTGCCTAGATCGCGAGATGCGATCTAGGCAGACATGATGCTTACCGGAGGAACCCTCGAGACGAAGGAGTTGGCGATGCGCCGAGATTGGTTTGTGTTGAACGTTGGTTGTTGTTTATTCCATAAACCCTAGGTACATATTTATAGTCCAGCGGACTTTCTAATGTGGACGTGCACCAAACCGTGCACGAGATAGACTCTAACTTTCACGTAACCTATTATACAAAGATACATGGGCTAACTAGCCCAACTTGACACACAAGGCCGATTCTCTATGTGTCTCCACGCATATATCTTCAAGCTTGTCTTGATCGCGGCCCACCTCTGACTTGGTCAAATTCTGGTGATAACATCCATCTCAAGGATGTTTTTGCATCTTTATATGTTGACAATTACTTCATCTGAACGAAGTTTTGCATCTTATAATCTGCAGTACTTCAACCGGAAGTTTACCCAGCAGTACATCTCGACGAATATGCAGCTTCCAGACAATGACTTTCTTGTCTCTTACAGTGAGAGACATGGTGTGAAAGTGAGGATTTTCCAGGGCAAAGGGAAGTTTGAAGGTGCAGTGATCACAACAAACTGGAGTGTTGTGGTGCGGAAGAGCAAGATGAAGGCAAATGATATCTTTGTGTTTTGGTTCCGCATTCGCGCCGGGGCGGTCTCAAGTTGTATGTCAGGAAGCTCGAGAAATGAGCTAGCAGGCTGAACCTCTCTAATTAAGCTAGTAGTACTATATATATGTGTGTATGAGCTCAAGTAATATGAGCGTTGAACCTCTTATCGATCGATCTGGTACTATCTAACGGCCTGTTGGTCGATGTAATGTGCTCAAGTAAATGAGCGTTGAACCTCCTCGGTAGTATCTATAATTAACGTGTCCTTTTGGTACTATGTTATTGAGCTCGATCAAGGCTGCACTATATATGTATAATATAATGTGCTTTTGGTGGTCTATATATGCTGGAGTATATATAGATATATATAGTTTGCTAGCCGTAATTAATTATTAGTCATATATTAGCCTGTTGCTTAGCTAATGCTCCTGTACAAATTAACTGTTGTCCTAAATCAGTATCCCCTCTGATAGATTATGTAACAAGATCATATCCATAACTATAAAAAAAAAGTTGCCTTAGTTCCACTATGTAAAGGATAAAGGATGGTAAGCTGACAAGATCTCTCCAATAGCTCCACTGGTTAACTGGCACGTTGACACATCTAGAGGTGCTGGGTTCGACTCGCAGCCCTCACACTTTTTGATTTTTTTTGGCGCCCAGGAGAGGCCCAAATATCCCTTCTGTGGGGCCCCGGACTAGCTGTCCGAAACACCCGTTATGCATACACATTCACGATCCCATGATCAGTATGTCGTGAAAGCATAACCGAACTGGTATCAAATACATCATCCATTACGGTACCGAATAAAAAGATTACAACAGGTCACATGACCAATACTTACATAAGAGCCGCAATGGCAGGAGGCCAACAATCACACAGCGGAAATACTTCAGACGAAAGCGTTCGCATGGCCCAAGTCATGCCATAACCCTACGAGCAATCGAGCGGGAAGACGTTCCTAGCTCGCATAGATGTCGTCGACTCCTTCTTCATATGTCGGACTCCACCAAGTCTGACCAAGTAAATAGCCAGGGACAAAGCCATGAGTACATTATGAATTGTACTCGCAAACCACCTTAGAGAGAAGTAAAGGAATATGCAATTTGGCAGTAGCAAGGAATAGGCACTATTCTAAGGTTACAAGGAGTGAGAGATAGCTTCTCTCGAGAATATGACACCTCTATAATTTTGTTGAAAACCTTTTTGAAAACAAGTTTTATTTTGAAGACTAATAGGTAAGGGTGACCCAGTTTCCTTCCCGGCCATCTCATATGGCCAAAACAACTTTTCCAACTTTCCACCGTACCTCCCAGGTACATTCCCACCAGTCCCACTGGTATCCTTTTCCAAACCTTTTGGAAAACACTTTTATAAAACCAAAATTCTTCAGCGTAGGTATCATGCCTTCCCAACCGTCCTTAACCACGGACACGGCTATTCGAATAGTTTTCACTCTGCAGAGGTTGTACACTTTCCCCACAAGATCCGATAAATCCGCCGGGATCATCCCTAGTTCACCAAGCGTCACAACGCGAGGTTCGGATAACCGATCGCAGTTTTTCGCTTGCTCGCCTTAGCCTAAGACATGCCGAATGAGTTGTACCTCCCAACACCAGAGTCCGGGATGCCGTTTACCCAGGAGTTGCAAAGTCCCCGACACACCCGACCCTCCGGAATGCCATCCAACTACTTAGGCATCTTTCAATGGGAGCTCATAAGTTGTACCCCGCGTACCTGAAAAGGCAAATGGGTTGCGTCCCTTCTCATGGGAAGAACCCCGGTCGAAGTGTCCATGGTCGGACTGCCACTACACTTGCATGACTCAAACTAAGGCGAGACAAACTACTACGCTACGCCCCGTGCCCACTTTGGGGTAATGTGGTTGCACTGTGTAATTGGTCAGGTTAAGTACCCAAGGCACCAAAGTTTTCGAAAACATCTTTATCTCCACTTTCTTCCTTCAGTATCATCTTTCTCAAAACCTTTTCATAAAATTTCCACTTGGGCAGGGTTGCCCCATTCCAAGGTTTTCAAAGAACTCATTTTCTTTAAAACCTTTTCCAAATTCCTTTTTCAAAAGGGCTCCCATCCTATAGTCCAACTTTACTTGAAAAGCGGCGACAAAGAGAGGATAAGGTGTTAAGCACCAAATCGCTACCAGGATTGTCCAGTAGGTATCAATGAGGGGCAGCACCCGTAAGGGTGAAATAATAAAACTTCGAGTGGCAGAACCACTCACATGAATAAATAAAAGACATGCAATTTATAAAACTTGTAATAATGCAAGAGTAAGACAATTAGGATAAGGTATGCATCAAGAGGTGGCTTGCCTTGGTTGGCTATTTGTCCCTGGACTTCTTCTTCCTGAACCATCTGCTCTTCCTTTCTTTTCGAAATCCTCACCAAGATCCTCTCGTTCTCCGATAGCGTTCGCATTTCTAACGTCGCAAAATAAAAGGCAAAAATCAACACATAGCCATAGCATCAACCACATACACTCAATCTAGTAGTAAACCACTCAATCAGAGGCACTAAACAAATCAATTAAATAGCATCTAAGGCAAGATGGTCATCTTATTTATAAAGGGGCTGATTTACCGCTACTCGAAAAGGCCTTAACATAACGGCTATCAGCTAAAAGGACTCTAGCTCACACCAAGATATAATCCGCGCAAGTACTGGTAGGTAATGAATCTTGGAAATCACCAGAAAGGGTTTGGTGCCAGAGTTCATTTCAAAACATTCTAAACAAGAACAACTCCATTTCCCTAGAGGCAATAATACCTAGAACCACAATTAATTAGTTAAAAACTTCCAGTACCAAACCAGTGAGATACAATCATACATACTGGTAGGTATGGTCTGAGAGAGTTCAACCAAATTGGTTTTGGTCCAAAACCATACACAAATTAGTTTTACACATTTTCTGAAAACTAGAAACAATTAAACTCCTTTTTAAAGCAAACATACCAATAATACATTACAGCAACCAAGACCTATACCCCTGGATAGATATTCAAACAAGGGTTCACACAAAATCGGATTCAATAGTTTTGGAACTATAAAATAATTTCTATAATTTTTCTATTGAAAAAGGGCTCTGTTTTGGTTAAAAAGAACTCATAAATAATATAAGGTTCACAAAAATATTCCCTCGGTCACACTGATTTTATAATGTGATACCAATCACTGGGACTTGGTTTTGTTTCAAAAATCATTTTCTACTTCCCAACAAAAATCCTTAAAGTCAGATCTGGACAAAATTTAGTTTAATCCCAAACAGAAAAACAGGAAGCTTCTGCTACGGTACCCTATACCAAAATAAAGCTACTGGAATGCACTTTCTAATAAAATTAACCTCACTGCCAAAAAGGTAAACATAGCTCTCACAAATAATTAAGCTCTACAGCAACAACATTTCAGAAAAGAAAATACCAGTAAATAACCAGACCATAAATTCTCATGCATGTAAGTCTGGATGGTTAAGAACTTGTTTAGATACACAAGGAATTTTGAATAAAGCCATTTGAGTATCTGACAAATATTTGGTGAATTAAAAACTAGAGCAATCAATCAGATAGGAATATACAGGAAAAATAACAGGAAAAAGAAAAAGGGGCCGTAACCCTGGCTTGAGCCAGATCCGGCCCAGATCTAAACTACCACGCACGCGGGAGGCCGCGGCTTTCGAATGGCCAGGCGGGGCCCATCTGCCACGCAGGCATGCACGGACCAGGCCGCATGCAGCTATCGGATCAGGATCCGATGGATCCGGTTGATCCTGCCGGCCAACTGCCAGGAACAGGCGCCGAACGCGTCCTACGACGACGGTGGGACGGAGAAGAAAGTGGGCTCACCGGCGGCGTGGGGAAGGCGGTGAAGTGGCGTGCGAGGCGGCGTGGACGCGGCGCTGCAGCAGCTTGGTGAGGTTCACTCTCGGGCGGGGACGCGGACGAGCTCCAGGCCGTCGGGTTCGTCGGACGCGGGGGCATCTTTACGGCGACGGCGACGGAGGCGGGGACAAGGGCTCACCGTGGGGCTCGAGGACGATGGAGGAGAGGCGGAGGTGCAGATAGGACGTCGAGGGTCGGCTTGGTCTTCTGGAGTCCGTGAGCGTGCTTTCGAGCTCGCTGGCGCGGGCGGAGACAAACCCGAGCATCGTCACGCACGGAGGGCCGGCCGACGAGGTTTTGGCGACGGTGATGGCGACGCGAGGACGAAAACGGAGGCGACGCCGGTTGGGTAGGGGAGCTCGAGGAGCATCTCCTCGGCCCCGTGGGCACGCATGCAGGCTCGCGCCGTGGACGTGTTCGTTGATGACGGCGACAGCCGTGTCGTGGGCACAGCTCGGAAACGCCAAGCGTCGGAGGAGGACTGCGGTGGTTCGGACATGCTGGTGGCCTTGGGACGGTACAGGCGCGGTGAGAGATATCCGCTCGGGTGAGATCGTCCCGGCGAACTCAAGGACGCCGGCGCGGATGGTATCGAGGTTGGAGACGTCGCGGACAGATGCCACGACGACGCGCGTCTCGCGAGCTCCTGCAAGGAGAGAAAAGAAGAGGTGAGGAAGGCCCCGGGTAAGGAATCAGAGAGGGAACTAAGAGAGAGATAGAGGCAGAGAAGATGGGCGGCAGCCACAGCCATGACAAGCACGGCAATAGGCACGACGGCGAGCTTGGCTCGGTCTTTCTTCTCCGGCTAGGGAGTGAGCGAAGCAGAGCACCGCCTCCTGCGTCCTTGTAGAGATGGAGAGGAGGGGTAGGAGTGGTGTGGAGGCTACGGAGGACTCAGGGTCGCTTTAAAAAGACGAGGTGACGGTGCACGATGGACGTGGAGCAGGACTCGCGAGCGACACTTGCACGGACCAGATTGAGAGTGGAAACGTTGGAATCATGCACAGCGTGCAAAAACGAGTACTACACGAGCCTTGTCTATCTCAGCTACGAGCTGCACCGCCTAGAAATTAAGGGTCCTGGTTGCAAGCCCCAGGTGTTCGATGGAGTCTGCGTGGATTTGGGTGAAAGGGGGTGGCATCCGGGGGCTCAGTCCTGGTCTTGGCACGATGCTATTGTAGTCTAGGGCTTGGTGGTATCCGCGGGTGCTACAAAATCTCGGAACGGAAATGGCATCCAAAGTGGAGGTGACCACGGGCTTGGCAAGCACGGGTGAGAGGGTTCGAGGCAAGGGCTGCCTCGGGAGCAAGCATGATGCAGAGAGGGTGGAAAGGACGTATCCCTGGCGCAGCCTAAGGAGTCGGTGAGGTCACATCTTTGCTGGCCAAAATTTGGTGTCCAAAAGAGAGAGACAAAGGAGGGGAGGTGCTAGGGTTTCTAGGGTTGCATCTAGGGGAAGGCTTGGCTTCATAGGGTCCCTGGAACTCGTTCAGATACTGGCTTAAAGGAAGGAAACAGCTGCAGCAAAGTTTTGCCTGAGTACCATGTCACGGGCAATACCCCTCCTCTTTCCCTTTTCTCCAAACACAAAAATCCAAAGTGGTGCTGTAGCTTAGTAGCAGAGGTCGTCCCAGTACAGATGGAGAGAGATTGGAGAGCTCAGGATATTGTTGTGCTCGTGTTGATCAGAAGATCAGAGAGAGATGGAGGGTAAGGCACACATGTGCATGCATGTGTGGCAAGGCCGGCCCTCCTCCATGCCTCCAAGCACAAGTCGACATGGGAAAAGGGGGTTGATGTGGTGATTTGGTGAGGTTAGAAATACATCAGGGTAATATTAAATAAAAAAATAGAGAATAAAGATCTTGATGATCTTGCTTGCATTTGTTCACATCTTTGTTGTTCTAACCCAAACGGGGGTGTAGATAGATCAGAGAGATGAGGGTGATGAATAGAAGATGGTACTCAATTGAAATTCATTTGGATTTGTTTTGATCACCTTCTATGAGTATGCTCAAAATTTGAGTGAAATTTTTTTTGAAATAGATCTTGAAACTTTTGAAAGAGACAAACATATATTGTGAATTTAAAATACCCTACTTGCATAAGCTTGCATAGTAGGTTTATTTGGATTTTAAAATAAGCAATGAAAAGAAGGAATTGGCATAAGCACCATAAACATGCATTTTGTTAAAAAAAATATTTTTGTGGAAATTATCTTTGGGTGGAAATGAGATGATATAAAATACCATCACACTTCCTATTTTGTTTGAGAAAATATTTTGAAAAAGTTCAATGAAAACTAAGAACAATTTTGGATTTAAAAATAGAGAAAAAATTAAATAATGCTTGGGTAATATGGAGGGAAGCTCAATTGAAAATTTGGAGCATTACCAAAGGGCATAGTACTGATTTTTCATAGATGGTATTTTTGTTTTAGTTTCTTAAGGATAAGTCTCAAAGAGTGGGATCTGGGTAAGATGATAAAAATAAGGTGTGCAAGATATAAGATGGTTGGGTCAAGAATATTTTCTAACATAGAGGTGGATGATCCTGGATGGGTTGAGATGCAAATTGGAGATTAATCATTTGTTGGCCAAATGATCATCTAACAAGATCATGACTAGATGAAGTGGGGATGTGAAATGATAGATCAATGAGACATATTAGTGGCAAGGACAATGCCATGGATATTTGATCATATAACAAATAGTTCTTTAGTTATTTTTGGTGTCTATGGAACTTATCTGATTTAAAATAGATAAAAAGTTCAATTGAAACATTTGAGATGAGAGAGGGTTTTTAGAAGAGTAGGATGATTCGTAGTCGAATTAGAATAAAATATGGATCACTACATTTTACTTTTGGAAATCAAAACCGCATATAAATTTTTTTATAAAACTTTAATGTCACACAAAGTAGGGGTATGCCATTTGGCAAATACTTTGTGTCATCAACAATTTTAGAAACCCCTTTTTGTGATACTATGATCTAAGTGACCATAGCCAATTCAAAGAAAAGATTTTTTCACGGCCTTTTGAATTAAGACTTTGAGTAAGAGACGAAACAAAAGAGGTTTTGTTATTTGACATAGGGTTCAAAAAAAAAGTTTTGAAGAGGGGAGGGTAAGGTGATACAAGAGTGGCCAAAGCATGAGTGTTTTATCGAGACAAGAAGATGTGGGTTGAGGTACTTCACTTAACAATATTCAATAGACAACACTCATCAAACAAAGTCAGACAACATTTCAATCAACCACATGACAGTACAAGCAAAACTTAAAAAGTTTTTGTTCCCCCTGATTTTTGCACTCTAGACAACTAAACAAGGTTGCAAAACTTGGGATGTTACAGACCTTCCACCCTTAAAATAATCTCGTCCCGAGATTACTAAGCGTAGGACTAGAAAGGTTTTATAGGTTAACCTAAGTTAGACTCCAGCCTCCGGTGGACGTGCTGTTGTCGGAAGATCACAACTTCAACTTCTGAGAGACACGGTAGATTTCCGCCGAGGACAAGCTTCGTGAAGAGGTTGACTTCTCTGTGTCGGGGTTAGATATGTAGCTTCCTAACTATCTTCGAGGGGTCCATGACTCTTGGAGGGTAAGAGAATCCAAACGGTGCTTTAGAAAGGTTGAAAGTTTTTCAAAGTTGGCTTGAAAATGTAGTGGAAGACGAAGTCTTCCACCCTTAAGATTGTTCGTCGGGGTTGCGGGAAAACTCAGAGCTACAGCCATGGGGTCTTGTCAGCGCTTCTGAAGAGGTCATCGATCTCCCGTCTGGAGTTGAAGAGTCTTCATGTACGACATGCTGTCTGCAGCTTCAAGAGGCACACGCGGTGTTTACTGCTCTGTAAGGTGCTCTCCACATAAAGAAGCAATAACAGTTGTCGAAAATGGTTTTCAGCCTTCGGGTTGGCGCTGACTCCTACCAGTTAAGGAATGAGCGGGTAATCTTCATGTAATCTTGAGTTTCGAAGTATCTTCAGCGGCTTCTCTTGATGAGGATCGGATGAACCATGTAGAGTATCTTGGCTTCGATACTATCACCCACTCAACTTGTTATATGGTGCGCCAAGGTGTAGTTTTTTTTTCAAAAAATAAAAAATAAAAAAAAATATATATATTCTTAAGGTTAGCGGGATTATGCTCTAGGGTTAGACAAATTAATATGACTTCATCTTCTCGCAGGGTTGCAGTCCATCTTGAAGGCACTAGCTTCTGCTTCCTTGGCGTCGCAGGTTGTCTTGGGTTGAATGGCGCACTGAAGTTTTGGATTCCAGGAAAGCAAGGTTAGATCTATTTGTTACCCAAGTTAGAGTTAGAGTTTCCCGTTATCTTTGTAAACTAACGGTTAGAGTTTCTACCATAAAATTGACCGGATGCGAGAGAAAAAAAAACATCTTAAGGGGTTCCCTAGACAGGGTTGTCACACTTTTTTTTAGGCCGGAAGGCCAAACCAAACATACACACAACAAGCAATCACAACCACTCAAACAACAATCTTAGAAATGGCAAACAAGCATGAGAACCACACGAGATACTTTTAAGTACCCAGTGATACCTAATACGCGGGGGTAGCTCAATCAGAAACAATTGAGTTTGGCATATCCATCCTATAGGCATGGGTTTGTGAGAGATGCAGACGTCTTCATCTTGCTGCTATCGACTTTAACATGGATTCCGGTAGCAGTTGGTGGTGAAGTAGACCTGATGTTGAGCTGTCGATGCTGAGTCGGGGGCGAAACCTGCATAGGATCTTCTGGTCTCCATTCGGAGGGGTAATTGCTGAAGAGCTCCATGGATGACAGCTTCTTGTGAGGGGCCTAAAAATTACTAGTCAAGAACTGAGGACATGATCCTTGACGACTGCAAAAGTGCAAGTCCAAGGAGGAACAAGGTCAACTCCTTGACAGAATTTGGTGACAACCAAAGACATGATCTTATTATCCCTATACACTTACTACAAAGTCGGCATCCAATCTTCAATAGCTGCAGTCGGAGATACATGAGACTTCCTGAAGGGTTGATCCATCTCCGACTTCGAGTGTCCGAGTCTGAGTTGGGGACATCGTCCAATATGTTGATTTGGAAGAGGATGAGGTAGTAGAATCAAAGGCTTTTAATATCTTTGGAAATCAAAAAGTGAGGTAAGAATTAGAAGTTTTAAAGGGGATAAGAAAATTAGAAGCTATTCTTCCGTTTACTGAAGAAAGAATTTGTTTTGTAAATAAATATTTTTCTTCCAAAGTATTGGTTTCCTAACTAACGTCCATGCTAACTAGGGTCTCCTACAGTCAGGATGGCTCTGATACCAGCTCTGTGGGGCCCCGGACTAGCTGTCCGAAACACCCGTTATGCATACACATTCACGATCCCATGATCAGTATGTCGTGAAAGCATAACCGAACTGGTATCAAATACATCATCCATTACGGTACCGAATAAAAAGATTACAACAGGTCACATGACCAATACTTACATAAGAGCCGCAATGGCAGGAGGCCAACAATCACACAGCGGAAATACTTCAGACGAAAGCGTTCGCATGGCCCAAGTCATGCCATAACCCTACAGGCAACTGACTGGGAAGACGTTCCTAGCTCGCATAGACGTCGTCGACTCCTTCTTCATATGTCGGACTCCACCAAGTCTGACCAAGTAAATAGCCAGGGACAAAGCCATGAGTACATTATGTGTTGTACTCGCAAACCACCTTAGAGAGAAGTAAAGGAATATGCAATTTGGCAGTAGCAAGGAATAGGCACTATTCTAAGGTTACAAGGAGTGAGAGATAGCTTCTCTCGAGAATATGACACCTCTATAATTTTGTTGAAAACCTTTTTGAAAACAAGTTTTATTTTGAAGACTAATAGGTAAGGGTGACCCAGTTTCCTTCCCGGCCATCTCATATGGCCAAAACAACTTTTCCAACTTTCCACCGTACCTCCCAGGTACATTCCCACCAGTCCCACTAGTATCCTTTTCCAAACCTTTTGGAAAACACTTTTATAAAACCAAAATTCTTCAGCGTAGGTATCATGCCTTCCCAACCGTCCTTAACCGCGGACACGGCTATTCGAATAGTTTTCACTCTGCAGAGGTTGTACACTTTCCCCACAAGATCCGATAAATCCGCCGGGATCATCCCTAGTTCACCAAGCGTCACAACGCGAGGTTCGGATAACCGATCGCAGCTTTTCGCTTGCTCGCCTTAGCCTAAGACATGCCGAATGAGTTGTACCTCCCAACACCAGAGTCCGGGATGCCGTTTACCCAGGAGTTGCAAAGTCCCCGACACACCCGACCCTCCGGAATGCCATCCAACTACTTAGGCATCTTTCAATGGGAGCTCATAAGTTGTACCCCGCGTGCACTGAAAAGGCAAATGGGTTGCGTCCCTTCTCATGGGAAGAACCCCGGTCGAAGCGTCCATGGTCGGACTGCCACTACACTTGCATGACTCAAACTAAGGCGAGACAAACTACTACGCTACGCCCCGTGCCCACTTTGGGGTAATGTGGTTGCACTCGTGTAATTGGTCGGGTTAAGTACCCAAGGCACCAAAGTTTTCGAAAACATCTTTATCTCCACTTTCTTCCTTCAGTATCATCTTTCTCAAAACCTTTTCATAAAATTTCCACTTGGGCAGGGTTGCCCCATTCCAAGGTTTTCAAAGAACTCATTTTCTTTAAAACCTTTTCCAAATTCCTTTTTCAAAAGGGCTCCCATCCTATAGTCCAACTTTACTTGAAAAGCGGCGACAAAGAGAGGATAAGGTGTTAAGCACCAAATCGCTACCAGGATTGTCCAGTAGGTATCAATGAGGGGCAGCACCCGTAAGGGTGAAATAATAAAACTTCGAGTGGCAGAACCACTCACATGAATAAATAAAAGACATGCAATTTATAAAACTTGTAATAATGCAAGAGTAAGACAATTAGGATAAGGTATGCATCAAGAGGTGGCTTGCCTTGGTTGGCTATTTGTCCCTGGACTTCTTCTTCCTGAACCATCTGCTCTTCCTTTCTTTTCGAAATCCTCACCAAGATCCTCTCGTTCTCCGATAGCGTTCGCATTTCTAACGTCGCAAAATAAAAGGCAAAAATCAACACATAGCCATAGCATCAACCACATACACTCAATCTAGTAGTAAACCACTCAATCATAGGCACTAAACAAATCAATTAAATAGCATCTAAGGCAAGATGGTCATCTTATTTATAAAGGGGCTGATTTTACCGCTACTCGAAAAGGCCTTAACATAACGGCTATCAGCTAAAAGGACTCTAGCTCACACCAAGATATAATCCGCGCAAGTACTGGTAGGTAATGAATCTTGGAAATCACCAGAAAGGGTTTGGTGCCAGAGTTCATTTCAAAACATTCTAAACAAGAACAACTCCATTTCCCTAGAGGCAATAATACCTAGAACCACAATTAATTAGTTAAAAACTTCCAGTACCAAACCAGTGAGATACAATCATACATACTGGTAGGTATGGTCTGAGAGAGTTCAACCAAATTGGTTTTGGTCCAAAACCATACACAAATTAGTTTTACACATTTTCTGAAAACTAGAAACAATTAAACTCCTTTTTAAAGCAAACATACCAATAATACATTACAGCAACAAAGACCTATACCCCTGGATAGATATTCAAACAGGGGTTCACACAAAATCGGATTCAATAGTTTTGGAACTATAAAATAATTTCTATAATTTTTCTATTGAAAAAGGGCTCTGTTTTGGTTAAAAAGAACTCATAAATAATATAAGGTTCACAAAAATATTCCCTCGGTCACACTTGATTTTATAATGTGATACCAATCATCGGGACTTGGTTTTGTTTCAAAAATCATTTTCTACTTCCCAACAAAAATCCTTAAAGTCAGATCTGGACAAAATTTAGTTTAATCCCAAACGGAAAAACAGGAAGCTTCTGCTACGGTACCCTATACCAAAATAAAGCTACTGGAATGCACTTTCTAATAAAATTAACCTCACTGCCAAAAAGGTAAACATAGCTCTCACAAATAATTAAGCTCTACAGCAACAACATTTCAGAAAAGAAAATACCAGTAAATAACCAGAGCATAAATTCTCATGCATGTAAGTCTGGATGGTTAAGAACTTGTTTAGATACACAAGGAATTTTGAATAAAGCCATTTGAGTATCTGACAAACATTTGGTGAATTAAAAACTAGAGCAATCAATCAGATAGGAATATACAGGAAAAATAACAGGGAAAAGAAAAAGGGGCCGAAACCCTGGCTTGGGCCAGATCCGGCCCAGTTCTAAACGATCAGGCGCGCGGGAGGCCGTGGCTTTCGAATGGTCAGGCGGGGCCCAGCTGCCACGCAGGCATGCACGGGCCAGGCCGCATGCGGCTATCGGATCAGGATCCGACGGATCCGGTTGATCCTGCCGGCCAACTGCCAGGAACGAGCGCGAACGCGTCCTACGACGACGGTGGGACGGAGAAGAAAGTGGGCTCACCGGCGGCGTGGGGAAGGCGGTGAAGTGGCGTGCGAGGCGGCGTGGACGCGGCGCTGCAGCAGCTTGGTGAGGTTCACTCTCGGGCGGGGACGCGGACGAGCTCCGGGCCGTCGGGTTCGTCGGACGCGGGGGCATCTTTACGGCGACGGCGACGGAGGCGGGGACAAGGGCTCACCGTGGGGCTCGAGGACGATGGAGGAGAGGCGGAGGTGCAGATAGGACGTCGAGGGTCGGCTTGGTCTTCTGGAGTCCGTGAGCGTGCTCTCGGCTGCTGGCGCGGGCGGAGACAAACCCAGCATCGTCACGCACGGAGGGCCAGCGACAGGTTTTGGCGACGGTGATGGCGACGCGAGGAGGAAAACGGAGGCGACGCCGGTTGGGCGGGGGAGCTCGAGGAGCATCTCCTCGGCCCCGTGGGCACGCATGCAGGCTCGCGCCGTGGACGTGTTCGTTGATGACGGCGACAGCCGTGTCGTGGGCACAGCTCGGAAACGCCAAGCGTCGGAGGAGGACTGCGGTGGTTCGGACATGCTGGTGGCCTTGGGACGGTACGGGCGCGGTGAGAGATATCCGCTCGGGTGAGATCGTCCCGGCGAACTCAAGGACGCCGGCGCGGATGGTATCGAGGTTGGAGACGTCGCGGACGGATGCCACGACGACGCGCGTCTCGCGAGCTCCCGCAAGGAGAGAAAAGAAGAGGTGAGGAAGGCCCCGGGTAAGGAATCGGAGAGGGAACTAAGAGAGAGATAGAGGCGAGAGAAGATGGGCGGCAGCCACAGCCATGACAAGCACGGCAATAGGCACGACGGCGAGCTTGGCTCGGTCTTTCTTCTCCGGCTAGGGAGTGAGCGAGCGAGCACCGCCTCCGCGTCCTTGTAGAGATGGAGAGGAGGGGTAGGAGTGGTGTGGAGGCTACGGAGGACTCGGGGTCGCTTTAAAAAGACGAGGTGATCGGTGCACGATGGACGTGGAGCGAGGACTCGCGAGCGACACTTGCACGGACCAGATTGAGAGTGGAAACGTTGGAATCATGCACAGCGTGCAAAGACGAGTACTACACGAGCCTTGTCTATCTCAGCTACGAGCTGCACCGCCTAGAAATTAAGGGTCCTGGTTGCAAGCCCCAGGTGTTCGATGGAGTCTGCGTGGATTTGGGTGAAAGGGGGTGGCATCCGGGGGCTCAGTCCTGGTCTTGGCACGATGCTATTGTAGTCTAGGGCTTGGTGGTATCCGCGGGTGCTACAAAATCTCGGAACGGAAATGGCATCCAAAGTGGAGGTGACCACGGGCTTGGCAAGCACGGGTGAGAGGGTTCGAGGCAAGGGCTGCCTCGGGAGCAAGCATGATGCAGAGAGGGTGGAAAGGACGTATCCCACGGCGCAGCCTAAGGAGTCGGTGAGGTCACATCTTTGCTGGCCAAAATTTGGTGTCCAAAAGAGAGAGACAAAGGAGGGGAGGTGCTAGGGTTTCTAGGGTTGCATCTAGGGGAAGGCTTGGCTTCATAGGGTCCACGGAACTCGTTCGGATACGGCTTAAAGGAAGGAAACAAGCTGCAGCAAAGTTTTGCCTGAGTACCATGTCACGGGCAATACCCCTCCTCTTTCCCTTTTCTCCAAACACAAAAATCCAAAGTGGTGCTGTAGCTTAGTAGCAGAGGTCGTCCCAGTATAGATGGAGAGAGATTGGAGAGCTCAGGGTATTGTTGTGCTCGTGTTGATCAGAAGATCAGAGAGAGATGGAGGGTAAGGCACACATGTGCATGCATGTGTGGCAAGGCCGGCCCTCCTCCATGCCTCCAAGCACAAGTCGACATGGGAAAAGGGGGGTTGATGTGGTGATTTGGTGAGGTTAGAAATACATCAGGGTAATATTAAATAAAAAAATAGAGAATAAAGATCTTGATGATCTTGCTTGCATTTGTTCACATCTTTGTTGTTCTAACCCAAACGGGGGTGTAGATAGATCAGAGAGATGAGGGTGATGAATAGAAGATGGTACTCAATTGAAATTCATTTGGATTTGTTTTGATCACCTTCTATGAGTATGCTCAAAATTTGAGTGAATTTTTTTTGAAATAGATCTTGAAACTTTTGAAAGAGACAAACATATATTGTGAATTTAAAATACCCTACTTGCATAAGCTTGCATAGTAGGTTTATTTGGATTTTAAAATAAGCAATGAAAAGAAGGAATTGGCATAAGCACCATAAACATGCATTTTGTTAAAAAAATATTTTTGTGGAAATTATCTTTGGGTGGAAATGAGATGATATAAAATACCATCACACTTCCTATTTTGTTTGAGAAAATATTTTGAAAAAGTTCAATGAAAACTAAGAACAATTTTGGATTTAAAAATAGAGAAAAAATTAAATAATGCTTGGGTAATATGGAGGGAAGCTCAATTGAAAATTTGGAGCATTACCAAAGGGCATAGTACTGATTTTTCATAGATGGTATTTTTGTTTTAGTTTCTTAAGGATAAGTCTCAAAGAGTGGGATCTGGGTAAGATGATAAAAATAAGGTGTGCAAGATATAAGATGGTTGGGTCAAGAATATTTTCTAACATAGAGGTGGATGATCCTGGATGGGTTGAGATGCAAATTGGAGATTAATCATTTGTTGGCCAAATGATCATCTAACAAGATCATGACTAGATGAAGTCGGGATGTGAAATGATAGATCAATGAGACATATTAGTGGCAAGGACAATGCCATGGATATTTGATCATATAACAAATAGTTCTTTAGTTATTTTTGGTGTCTATGGAACTTATCTGATTTAAAATAGATAAAAAGTTCAATTGAAACATTTGAGATGAGAGAGGGTTTTTAGAAGAGTAGGATGATTCGTAGTCGAATTAGAATAAAATATGGATCACTACATTTTACTTTTGGAAATCAAAACCGCATATAAATTTTTTTATAAAACTTTAATGTCACACAAAGTAGGGGTATGCCATTTGGCAAATACTTTGTGTCATCAACAATTTTAGAAACCCCTTTTTGTGATACTATGATCTAAGTGACCATAGCCAATTCAAAGAAAAGATTTTTTTCACGGCCTTTTGAATTAAGACTTTGAGTAAGAGACGAAACAAAAGAGGTTTTGTTATTTGACATAGGGTTCAAAAAAAAAGTTTTGAAGAGGGGAGGGTAAGGTGATACAAGAGTGGCCAAAGCATGAGTGTTTTATCGAGACAAGAAGATGTGGGTTGAGGTACTTCACTTAACAATATTCAATAGACAACACTCATCAAACAAAGTCAGACAACATTTCAATCAACCACATGACAGTACAAGCAAAACTTAAAAAGTTTTTGTTCCCCCTGATTTTTGCACTCTAGACAACTAAACAAGGTTGCAAAACTTGGGATGTTACACCTTCCGAATCCAACTCCCTCCGATAACCTAGCAGAAATTCGAATCCAACTCCCTCTGCAACTCGGCGGCGGCGGTGGCGGTGGTCACCGGCCCCGTCCCTCTCCGACGACGAGCCCCGTCCCTCTCTGACGACGAGCCCTCTGGTGGGGCATCTCCCGGTCTGCACCCCTCTCATCTCTCCCCTCTCGATCTGTTCTTCTTCGTCAGTTCACATAAGTGATCTCTGTGATCCGAGGTGACGGCGGTGGTGGGTGTGCCAGCGCTGCATCCGAGCAAGGGATGTGCTGTCCATCTGGCTCGCCGACGACGAGCTCCTCGCCCTCGCCGACGACGAGCCCCTCGCCCTCTCCAGGACGAGCCCCTCACCCTCTCCAGGACGAGCCCCGTCCCTCTCCAGGACGAGCCCCGGCCCTCTCCCACGACGATCCCCTCCGCATATCCCGGTCTGCACCCCTCTCATCTCTCCCCTCTCGATCTGTTCTTCTTCATCAGTTCACAAAATCGAATTGAACTTTTGTGCATTGCTTGAAATTGGAACTGCTGTGCAGTTAGGTGTGTGCTAATTGCATCATTTTGTTCTTCCGCGGATGGACGGATGCTTGGATTACAACAAGAATTAGAAGGCTTTCCCCTGAACACACAAAGGGAGTGGCAGAGTTTATGCAGTTTGTTCGCTTGAGTGCTGCCAATGATGATCAGCTGCTGTGCCTATGTCGTAGCTGTCTTAACCGGTGCACAAAACCTCTAGATGTAGTAGAGGCTCATTTGCTTCTTTTTGGGATGGCAAGCACTTATGACCGATGGGTCTTCCATGGAGAACCATTACATCCCGTACTAAGTCGGGAGATGGAGGACAAGGAGGTGCACCTGAAGCCGGACATGGACATGGAGGTGAACCTGAGGCTGGACATGGAGGTGATGCAGGGGCACACCATGTTGGTGGAGGTGATGCAGAGGCACACTATTTTGGTTTGCAAGAGGAAGATGGTTACGAAGATGATAGAATTCCTGATCTGCTTGCTAATTTGTACAAGTCAGAACCGCAAGGTGCTGGAAAGGACACTATATTTGCTGAGTTGATAGAGGAAGCCGCGCGCAGCCAACGATGGGGGTACAATGTCAAGGTTTTCACTCACAGTCAAGTTACTTCAGGCCAAGTCGTACTACCGGATTAGCAATGTTGCATTCAACGCGATACTCCTGATTTTGGCCTTGCAATACCCTACTAGCTCAATACCAAAGTCATACGAGGAGGCACTTAGCATAATCGGCAGAGTTGGGACTTGGTTATGATAGTATCCATGTGTGCCCGAATAACTGTGTATTGTTCCGGAAGGATTATGCCAAGGAGAATAATTTCCCCAAGTGCAAAGCCTCCAGATGGAAAGATGCTGATGGTAGGAGACAGATCCCAGAGAAGGTGCTGATGCACTTCCCATTGATTCCAAGGCTGCAAAGAATGTTTCTTTCAAAGGAGCAATCAAAGGAAGTAAAGTGGCACAAACTGAAGCGGCAAGATGATGACCCACAAGTATAGGGGATCGCAACAGTCTTCGAGGGAAGTAAAACCCAAATTTATTGATTCGACACAAGGGGAGGTAAAGAATACTTATAAGCCTTAACAACTGAGTTGTCAATTCAGCTGCACACTGGAAAAGCACTAGTAACAAGGGTGATGTGAAAGTACGAGTTGTCAACTAGCCGCACCGAAAGCACTAGTAACAAGGTGATGTGAAAGTAGCAAGAATATGAGAGCAGTAGTAACAAGAATACGCAGTGCGCATTAGCAATATGAGAGCAATGGTACCAGAAACAGTTGACATGTAGA